>NC_041389.1:219871645-219898536 GCF_002162155.2 Triticum dicoccoides | reverse complement strand
GGACTTACAGAGAGGGGAGAGACGATGGCGGGGAGGTGCTCGGTGACGGAGGCAGGGGCGGAGAGGGCGGGCTCGGGCACGGGCAACGGTGGACCTTGGCGGGCTCGGGCGGCGGTGAGGTGGAGGGCGCCGACGGTGACGTCAAGGGAGGCCTCGGGCGGCGGCGGTGAGGCTGAGGGCGGCCACGGGCGGCGGCGGTGAGGATGACAGCGGCCTCGGGGGGAGACGGTGAGGTTACGGGCGTCCACGCCGGCAGGAGACGGCGGCCAAGTGGGGCGACGGCGAATTGGGGAGACGGTGGCGAGGGTGAGGGATTTGGGTAAGAAGTGTGGTGGCCGGGGGGCCGGGGGGAACCGCCGTTTAAGTGAAACATAACGGTAGCGCGTTTCCGAAAACGCGTTATAGCTAAGTTAGCTACAACACGTTTCCTGAAACCCGCTACTGCTATTCCTTTCTCCTTTTTTTCCCTTTTTTCTTTTATTTTTCTTTACATTTTATTTTTCCTTTTTCCTTTTTCTATTTCTTTCATTTTCATTTACTTTTCTACTTGTTTTTCACTTTATTTTATTTCCGTTAGCAGTAGCGCCTTACACGTAAGCGCGCTACAGCTAAGGAGAGTAGCAGTAGCGCTGGGCCAGTATACGCGCTACTGCTAGGTTGGGCTAGCCATGTGCGCCCAGTTCAAACAAAGCAGCAGCGCTTTTTGCTAGTACGCGCTACTGCTAAAGTCATAGCAGTAGCGCGTGATGTCTACTACACAACCTTCTTCTTGTAGACGTTGTTGGGCCTGCAAGTGCACAGGTTTGTAGGACAGTAGCAAATTTCCCTCAAGTGGATGACCTAAGGTTTATCAATCCGTGGGAGGCGTAGGATGAAGATGGTCTCTCTCAAACAACCCTACAACCAAATAACAAAGAGTCTCTTGTGTCCCCAACACACCCAACACAATGGCAAATTGTATAGGTGCACTAGTTCGGCGAAGAGATGGTGATACAAGTGCAAAATAGATAGTAGATATAGGTTTTTGTAATCTGAAATAATAAAAACAACAAGGTAACTAATGGTAAAAGTGAGCGTAAACGGTATTGCAATGAAGGAAACAAGGCCTAGGGTTCATACTTTCACTAGTGCAAGTTCTCTCAACAATAATAACATAGATAGATAATATAACAAGCCCTGAACATGCAACAAAGAGTCACTCCAAAGCCACTAATAGCAGAGAACAAACGTAGAGATTATGGTAGGGTACGAAACCACCTCAAAGCTATTCTTTTGGATCAATCTATAAAAGAGTTCGTACTAGAATACCACCTTAAGATACAAATCAACCAAAACCCTAATGTCGCCTAGATACTCCATTGTCACCTCAAGTATCCGTGGGCATGATTATATAATATGCATCACACAATCTTAGATTCATCCAACCAACACAAAGTACTTCAAAGAGTGCCCCAAAGTTTCTACCGGAGAGTCAAGAACGTGTGCCAACCCCTATGCATAGGTTCCCAATGTCACGAAACCCGCAAGTTGACCACCAAAACATACATCAAAGACATACATCAAGTGTTCTCATAAAAGAATCAATCCGATAAGATAACTTCAAAGGGGAAACTCAATACATCACAAGAGAGTAGAGGGGGAGAAACATCATAAAATCCAACTACAATAGCAAAGCTCGGGATACATCAAGATCGTGCCATAGAGGAACACGAGAGAGAACACGAGAGAGAGAGAGAGATCAAACACATAGCTACTGGTACATACCCTCAGCCCTGAGGGTGAACTACTCCCTCCTCGTCATGGATAGCGCCGGGATGATGAAGATGGCCACCGGTGATGGGATACCCCTCCGGCAGGGTGCCGGGAAGGGCTCCCGAGAGGTTTTTGGTGGCTACGGAGGCTTGCGGCGGCGGAACTCCCGATCTATCTTCTATTCTGGAAGTTTTAGGGTACGTAGGTATATATGGGTGCAAGGGGTACGTCGGTGGACCTCCGGGGTGCTCACGAGGTAGGGGGCGCGCCCAGGGGCCCCCCCACCCTCGTGGGCAGCCCGTGACTCCCCTGACGTGCACTCCAAGCCCATCAGGTTGGTTTCCTTCCAAAATTAACTTCTCAAGTTGATTTCGTTCCGTTTTGACTCCGTCTGATATTCCTTTTCCTCGAAACACTGAAATAGGCATAAAACAACAAATCCGGGTTGGGCCTCCGGTTAATAGGTTAGTCCCAAAAATAATATAAAAGTGGATAATAAAGCCCAATATTGCCTAAAACAGTAGATAAAGTAGCATGGAGCAATCAAAAATTATAGATACGTTGGAGACGTATCAAGCATCCCCAAGCTTAATTCCTGCTCGTCCTCGAGTAGGTAAATGATAAAAAAGAATTTTTGATGCGGAGTGATACTTTGGCATAATTTCAGTATAAATCTTCTTACTTGTGATATGAATATTCAGATCCGAAAGATTCAAGACAAAAGTTCATATTGACACAAAAAATAATAATACTTCAAGCATACTAATCAAAGCAATCATGTCTTCTCAAAATAACATGGCAAAAGAAAGTTCATCCCTACAAAATCATATAGTTAGGCTATGCTTCATTTTCATCACACAAAGATGTTCCCAACTTCTATACCCCCGATGACAAGCCAAGCAATTGTTTCATACTCAAATAATCTCAAACTTTTTCAACCTTCACGCAATACATGAGCGCGAGCCATGTATATAGCACTATGGGTGGAATAGAATATGGTGATGGGGATTGTGTGAAGAAGACAAAAAAGGAGAAAGTCTCACATCAACGAGGCTAATCAATGAGCTATGGAGATGCCCATCGATTGATGTTAATGCGAGGAGTAGGGATTGCCATGCAACGGATGCACTAGAGCAATGAATGCTCAACAAAAGAAACCTAGTGGGTGTGCATCCAACTTGCTTGCTCATGAAGACCTAGGGCATTTGAGGAAGCCCATCGTAGGAATATACAAGCCAAGTTCTATAATGAAAAATTCCCACTAGTATAAAAAGACAACTTATGAGACTCACTACATGAAGAACAAGGTGCTACTTTGAAGCACAATATATGAGACTCACTACATGAAGGACAAGGTGCTACTTTGAAGCACAAGTGTGGAAAAAGAGATAGTAGCATTGCCCCTTTTTTTTGGGCCTTTCTTTTTTTTGGCCTTTCTCTTTTTTTTTGGGCAATGCTCTAATAATGATGATCATCACACTTCTTATTGATTACAACATAAGGATTACAACTCGAAACTTAGAACAAGATATGACTCTATATGAATGCCTCCGGCGGTGTACCGAGATGGTGCAATGAATCAAGAGTGACATGTATGAAAAATAATGCATGGTGGCTTTGCCACAAATACGATGTCAACTACATGATCATGCAATGGCAATATGACAAAAGTAATGTATGTCATGATGATGATGGTGGAAGTTGCATGGCAATATATCTCGGAATGGCTATGGAAATGCCATGATAGGTAGGTATGGTGGCTGTTTTGAGGAAGATATAAGGAGATTTATGTGTGATAGAGTATATCGTATCACGGGGTTTGGATGCACCGGCGAAGTTTCGCCAACTCTCAAGGTGAGAAAGGGCAATGCACGGTACCGAAGAGGCTAGCAAAGGCGGAAAGGTGAGAGTGCGTATAATCCATGGACTCAACATTAGTCAAAAGAACTCATATACTTATTGAAAAAATTTAGAAGTCATTAAAAATTCAAGTACTACGTGCATGCTCCTAGGGGGATAGATTGGTAGGAAAAGACCATCGCTCGTCCCCGACCGCCACTCATAAGGATGCACAAGCCAGGTACACTTCATGTTTCAAATTTGTTACACAACTTTAACCATACGTGCATGCTACGGGACTTGCAAACTTCAACACAAGTATTTCTCAAATTCATAATCACCCAACTAGCACGACTTTGATATTATCACCTCCATATCTCAAAACAATTATCAAGCATCAAACTTATCTTAGTATTCAATTCACTCAAAAGAAAATTTCACATATCTTGAATACCAAGTATATTAACATTAAGCAAATTACCATGTTATTAACGACTCTCAAAATAATCTAAGTGAAGTATGAGAATTCATCTATTTCTTCAAAATAAAACTACCACCATGCTCTAAAAGGTATAAGTGATGCACTAGAGCAAATAACAAACTGCTCCGAAAGATATAAGTGAAGATCATTGAGTAGCTAAATAATTATGCAACTATGCGAAGACTCTCTCTCTCTCATTTAATAATTTCAGATCTTGATACTTTATTCAAACAACAAGCAAAGCTAAAAAAACTACATTGCAAGGATAGCACAACTCATGTGAAGAAGCACAAACTTAGGCTCAACCGATACTAACCGATAGTTGTTGAAGAAGAAAGGTGGAATGCCTACCGGGGCATCCCCAATCTTAGATGCTTGAGACTTCTTGAAATATTATCTTGGGGTGCGTTGGGCATACCCAAGCTTAAACTTTTGTGTCTCCTTAATTCCTCTCATATCATGGTTTCTCTTTTTATCAAAAGCTTCATTCACAACAAACTCAACAAGACCTCGTGAGATAGGTTAGTATAAACCAAGGCAAAACCTTATCATTTTCTACTGTAACAAATCACTAACATTATTATTCAACATTGAATACTAAATGCCTCTGCATATTTAATACTCCTATCCTCAAATAGAAACATTGAACAAGCAAACATATGCAAACAATGCAAACATAACAGCAATCTGTCAAAACAGTACAGTCTATAAAGAATGCAAGAGTAACAATACTTCCCTAACTCCAAAAATTATGAACTAAAATTCCCACTGTAATAAATTTATCAGAGATCAATATGCAAAAAGATTCAACATTATACCTCTCTCTGAATTTTCTAGGGAATTTTCGCAACAGCGTTATACTTTCTGTTTTCAAACAGCAACATGTATACTAGCAAAATAAGCATGGCAAAGGCTATCCTTGACTTTTTTATTGAAACTAAAGATGCAAACCATTATTATAAATAACAGAAAGCAAATACTAACAAGATAAAATGACGCTCCAAGCAAAAGACATATCATGTGGTGAATAAAAATATTGCTCCAAGTAAAGTTACCGATGAACGAAGACGAAAGAGGGGATGCCATCCGGGGCATCCCCAAGCTTAGGCTCTTGGTTGTCCTTGAATATTGCCTTGGGGTGCCTTGGGCATCCCTAATCTTAGGCTCTTACCACTCCTTATTCCATAGTCCATCGAATCTTTACCCAAAACTTGAAAACTCCACAACACAAAACTCAACAGAAAACTCGTAAGCTCCGTTAGTGAAAGAAAACAAAACCACCACATTGGTACTGTAATTAACTCATTCTAAATTCATATTGGTGTAATATCTACTGTACTCCAACTTAACTATGGTTCATACCCTCCGATACTACTCATAGATTCATCAAAATAAGCAAACAACACATAGAAAACAGAATCTGTCAAAAACAGAACAGTCTGTAGTAATCTGTATCAAACGTATACTTCTGGAACTCCAAAATCCTACCAACTTAGGAAGTCCTAAGCAATTCGTGTACCAATCCAGAGCAAAAAGAATCAGATCAGAAGCACGTTTCTGTGAATTAACAAAACTAATTTACTGGGTGCAAAAGTTTCTGATTTTCAGCAGGATCAACACAACTATCACCGTAAGCTATCCTAAAGGTCTTACTTGGCACTTTATTGAAACAAAAGCTATAAAACATGATTACTACAGTAGCATAATCATGAGGACACACAAAAACAGTAAGGATAAATATTGGGTTGTCTCCCAACAAGCGCTTTTCTTTAATGCCTTTAGCTAGGCATGATGATGACAATGATGCTCACATAGAAGATAAGAATTGAAACATAACGGGAGCATCATGAAGCACATGACTAGCACATTTAAGTCTAACCCTCTTCCTATGCATAGGGATTTTGTGAGCAAACAACTTATGGGAACGATAAATCAACTAGCATAGGAAGGTAAAACAAGCATAGCTTCAAAACTTGAAGCACATAGAGAGGAAACTTGATATTATTGCAATTCCTACAAGCATATATTCCTCCCTCATAATAATTTTCAGTAGCATCATGAATGAATTCAACAATATAACCAGCACCTAAAGCATTATTTTCATGATCTACTTGCATAGAAAATTTACTACTCTCCACATAAGCAAAATTCTTCTCATCAATAGTAGTGGGAGCAAACTCAACAAAACAACTATCATGTGATTGAAAATTAAGATCAAGATGACGAGTTTCATGGTTATCATTATTCTTTATAGCATACATGTCATCACAATAATCATCATATATAGGAGGCATGCTTTCATCACAGTAAATTTGCACATCAAAGCTTGGGGGACAAAAAATATCATCTTCATCAAACATAGCTTCCCCAAGCTTGTGGCTTTGCATATCATTAGCATCACGGATATTCAAGGAATTCATACTAACAACATTGCAATCATGCTCATCATTCAAAGATTTAGTGCTAAACAATTTAGAGATTTCTTCTTCTAGCACTTGAGCACAATTATCCTTTCCATCATACTCACGAAAGATATTAAAAAGGTGAAGCGTATGAGACAAACTTAACTCCATTTTTTTGTAATTTTCTTTTATAGACTAACTAGTGCTAAAATAAGAAACAAAAAGATTCGATTGCAAGACCTAAAGATATACCTTCAATCGCTAACCTCCCCGGCAATGGCGCCAGAAAAGAGCTTAGTTGACGGGGTGTGAGTGAGTGCCCTTTACCTAGCCTCCCCGGCAACGGCGCCAGAAAAGAGCTTGATGTCTACTACACAACCTTCTTCTTGTAGACGTTGTTGGGCCTGCAAGTGCACAGGTTTGTAGGACAGTAGCAAATTTACCTCAAGTGGATGACCTAAGGTTTATCAACCCGTGGGAGGCGTAGGATGAAGATGGTCTCTCTCAAACAACCCTGCAACCAAATAACAAAGAGTCTATTGTGTCCCCAACACACCCAATACAATGGCAAATTGTATAGGTGCACTAGTTCGCGAAGAGATGATGATACAAGTGCAAAATAGATAGTAGATATAGGTTTTGTAATCTGAAATAATAGAAACAGCAAGGTAACTAATGGTAAAAGTGAGCGTAAACGGTATTGCAATGATAGGAAACAACGCCTAGGGTTCATACTTTCACTAGTGCAAGTTCTCTCAACAATAATAACATAGATAGATAATATAACAAGCCCTGAACATGCAACAAAGAGTCACTCCAAAGCCACTAATAACGGAGAACAAACGTAGAGATTATGGTAGGGTACGAAACCACCTCAAAGCTATTCTTTCGGATCAATCTATAAAAGAGTTCGTACTAGAATAACACCTTAAGATACAAATCAACCAAAACCCTAATGTCACCTAGATACTCCATTGTCACCTCAAGTATCCGTGGGCATGATTATACAATATGCATCACACAATCTCAGATTCATCCAACCAACACAAAGTACTTCAAAGAGTGCCCCAAAGTTTCTACCGGAGAGTCAAGAACGTGTGCCAACCCCTATGCATAGGTTCCCAATGTCACGAAACCCGCAAGTTGATCACCAAAACATACATCAAAGACATACATCAAGTGTTCTCATAAAAGACTCAATCCGATAAGATAACTTCAAAGGGGAAACTCAATTCATCACAAGAGAGTAGAGGGGGAGAAACATCATAAGATCCAACTACAATAGCAAAGCTCGGGATACATCAAGATCGTGCCATAGAGGAACACGAGAGAGAACACGAGAGAGAGAGAGAGAGATCAAACACATGGCTACTGGTACATACCCTCAGCCTCGAGGGTGAACTACTCCCTCCTCGTCATGGATAGCGCCGGGATGATGAAGATGGCCACCGGTGATGGGATCCCCCTCCGGCAGGGTGCCGGGAAGGGCTCCCGAGAGGTTTTTGGTGGCTACAGAGGCTTGCGGCGGCGGAACTCCCGATCTATCTTCTGTTCTGGAAGTTTTAGGGTACGTAGATATATATGGGTGCAAGGGGTACGTCGGTGGACCTCCGGGATGCTCACGAGGTAGGGGGCGCGCCCAGGGGGGTGCGCCCCCCACCCTCGTGGGCAGCCTGGGACTCCCCTGACGTGCACTCCAAGCCCATCAGGTTGGTTTCCTTCCAAAATTAACTTCTCTAGTTGATTTCGTTCCGTTTTGACTCCGTCTGATATTCCTTTTCCTCGAAACACTGAAATAGGCATAAAACAGCAAATCTGGGATGGGCCTCCGGTTAATAGGTTAGTCCCAAAAATAATATAAAAGTGGATAATAAAGCCCAATATTGCCTAAAACAGTAGATAAAGTAGCATGGAGCAATCAAAAATTATAGATACGTTGGAGACGTATCAGCGCGGTTTATTTACGCGCGCTGCTACTAAGTAGCAGTAGCGTATGATTTTGTACAGCGCTGCTGGTAACATTCTGTGTATAAGGTTTTCCCTAGTAGTGCATCTATATCGATCCTTTCACACACGTTTTCGTCTCGACTCTCCGGTAGAAACTTTGGGGCACTCTTTGAAGTACTTTATGTTGATTGGATGAATCTGAGATTGTGTGATGCATATAGTATAATCATGCCCACGGATACTTGAGGTGACAATGGAGTATCTAGGTGATATTAGGGTTTTGGTTGATTTGTGTCTTAAGGTGTTATTCTAGTACGAACTCTTGAATAGATCGATCCGAAAGAATAACTTTGAGGTGGTTTCGTACCCTACCATAATCTCTTCGTTTGTTCTCCGCTATTAGTGGCTTTGGAGTGACTCTTTGTTGCATGTTGATGGATTGTTATATGATCTATCTATGTTATTATTGGTGAGAGAACTTGCACTAGTGAAAGTATGAACCCCATGCCTTGTTTCTTATCATTGCAATACCATTTACGCTCACTTTTATCTTTAGTTACCTTGCTGTTTTTATATTTTCAGATTACAGAAACCTTTTATCTACTATCTATATTGCACTTGTATCACCATCTCTTCGCCGAACTAGTGCACCTATACAAATTACCATTGTATTGGGTGTGTTGGGGACACAAGAGACTCTTTGTTATTTGGTTGCAGGGTTGTTTGAGAGAGACCATCTTCATTCTACGCCTCCCACGGATTGATAAACCTTAGGTCATCCACTTGAGGGAAATTTGCTACTGTCCTACAAACCTGTGCACTTGCAGGCCCAACAACGTCTACAAGAAGAAGGTTGTGTAGTAGACATCAGTGTCTTATCGAGAATCCGGATTCTCTATGTGCTACTATTTTGAGAGTCAAATACTATCCTGACGGTGACTTGTTGAACACTGACCTGAAGAAGGATTCTTCCTTCACCTGGCAAAGTATTATGGCGGGTGTGAGCTCCCTGAAGCGTGGTCATATTTGGCGAGTGGAAAATGGGCAGAATATTGACATTTGGGAGGACGCCTGGATTCCAAATTGTGCAAACCGTAAAATTGTTACCCCTAAGGGAGGCCAGTTGTTACGGAAGGTAGCAGATTTGATTGATCCAATCCTAAATAGTTGGGATGAAGATCTCCTCAGACAGACTCTATGGCCTATTGATGTTCAGCGGGTGCTTGCGATCCCAATATCGCAACATGATATGCCAGATTTCGTAGCTTGGAATTTCACAAAAAATGGAATTTTTTCGGTTCGGTCTGCTTATTTTGTGGAATGGGAACAAGTTACGACATACCAATAGGATGGGACGTACCACGATCAATCCTATTTGGGCGAGGATTTGGAAACTTGCTTGTCCAGCAAAGGTTAAACTATTTATTTGGCGTACACTTCATGGCACTCTTCCGTGTCGTGTTAACTTAGCTAATAGACATGTGAAAGTCTCGCCTAAGTGTCCCGCCTGCTCATTTGGGAAAGAAGACACAAAACATCTGTTGTTTCTGTGACAGAGCAAAAGAAGTCTGGAGAAGACTAGGGATGGACGATATTATCGCCGGAGCTTGTAAAATAGACTATGCGGGTGAGGCAATCTTGGAATATTTACTTTCATTACCAGATCAGGAACTATGTATTATGGGCACTCGTAATGTGCGTGACATGATTGTCATATCAGCCTAGTACTTGTGGTGGGAAAGGCGCAAATTGGTACACAATGAGACTACTCGGAATGCACAACAAATATCCATGGGGATACGCGCTCACACTGCCAATTTTGTTAATCCCTCCTCGTCGAAGGCTTCCATGAAAAGAGGAGGATGGTCTAGCCCCCCGACGGGATTTGTTAAACTTAACGTTGATGCTTCTTTTGACCAAGACCTTCTGAGGGGTACGATTGGAGCGGTCTTAAGAGATGACTAAGGTAGGTTCATCGGTGGGGGAAATGGTAAGATTGACTAGTGTGCAAATGTGTTGATGGCTGACGCCTTGGCGTTAAAATTTGGCCTATCGCTTGCGCAAAGGACAGGTTGTAATCGCATAATTATTAACTCGGATAATATGGAGGTGATCGAGACCATGAATGGAGGAGGACGATCGTCGAGGGCAGCAGCTGCAATTTTTGATGACTGTTTCCACTTAGCTTGCGATTTTCCTACTTCTAGATTCGAGCATTGTAATAGAGAAGCAAATAAAGTTGCTCATGAACTTGCCAAGTTGGCTAGATTTCCCTTCATTTCTGCTTGGCTCGAGGAACCACATAATGCAATTGTACAAATCCTCGTAAACGATGTAATGATTATTTCTAATGAATAAAGCTTGATTTTTCTTTCAAAAAAAGTGATGGTTTTCTCTCAACCCACTAATCGTAAGGGGTTTTCTCTTTATTATTTTTAGAAACTCTATTCAGGGCTTGACATGAAGTCAACAAAGCCCTTCCCCCATCATACCTTAGATAAACCAGCGGTTTCTAACATGGCATTCACCCAGTCAGTAAATATTCAGTTTTTCCTCTCGACAACCTGTTTATTGCTTATTGGGGAGAATAGAGAGTCATCCTCTCATGAAATAATATTATGTTCTTCACAGAAATCGCCAAATATTTTGAGAAATTACTCGCCACCATGATCCGACGTAAAACACTTGATCTTTCTCTCTAATTGATTTTCAACTTCAGCCTTATAGATTTAAAGTAGTATGAAGCTTCATCTTTAGTTTGCAACAAATAAACATGGCAAAATCTACTGGCAGCATCAATCAACGTCATGAAATATATCTTTTCACCTTTTGTCAATACACCATTTATCTCACATAGATCAGAACGTATGAGTTCTAGAGGTGCTAAGTTTCTCTCCTCGCCTGTCATATGAGGCTTCCAAGGTTGCTTCGATTGCACATGACTATGACACTTAGAACTTTTGGCGGTAGTCAAATTTGAAACTAAACTCATATAGGATAGCCGAGACATTAAACCAAAATTAATATGACATAAACGAGAGTGTCAAACACTTGCATAATCATTAATACCAGCACAAATTTGGTTCACTGACTTATTGCAAAAAAGCGGTACAAGCCTCCACACTCATAGCATTTGCCTATAAATTGTTCATATCTCGACACAATTACTTTATTGGACTCTAAAACAACTTTAAACCCCTCTACATAGAAGAGAGCCGCTAACAAGATTTTTGTTCATAGCAGGAACATGTTGCACGTTTTTTCCCAAAGTGGACTTCAGATCCGCCGTGCCAATACCATGAACTGAAGCATGCCGCCCATTCTTTATTAGGATGGAAAAAAATATTGTGCGACATGATAAGAAGTGAACATACAAACGTCAGTATACACACTTGAACATTAGCACCAGAACCAATCCACCAAAATGATGATTGAAATGCTGAAAGAACAATAGGCAAATCATCATACCATCAATATTATTAACGGTCACAATGTTGACATTCTTGGAGCCTGTTACCTCTACGTCCATGTTATGGGCACTTGGAAAAGTGTCCGAGCTTCCGCACTCATTACACTCCAGCTTAGTCTTATTCATCTTCTTTTTCGTGAAGGCAGTAGTTTTGACATGCTTGTTTTTCCCTTTGTCCTTGTTGTGTGGGTATCTCTGCACAATATCGATGCTAAACTAGACCTCACCTCCTTTCTCAATAGTGTCTTTAGCAATAACTTTCTCCTCAACATCAAGAGATGATATCAGATTTTTAACTGATATCTCATGTTTCTTATGTTTCCTAGTAGTGGCCAAACTCCTCCATAAAGGAGACAGCTTTGCAATCGTGCACCCAGCCACAAATTTATCGGATAAGACAGACTAAGGAGTTTTAATTCCTTTACAATGCATTGTACTTCATGAGCTTATTCAACTACAAAACAGTCAATAACCATCTTGTAGTCACGAAAATGGTGTAGATTTCACTGTCTACATCCATTGCATCGAATTTAGCATTAAGTGCCTCACATATTTGTTTCTCATCTTGTATCTGCATATCGTGCTGGACTGTGGTCCATCAGCAACAATATTCCCAAAGAATTCTACTCTCCAATAGAACTTGAGTAGCAGAAATTGCACTCTCCAATAGAACTTGCTCATAACCAAACAAGATGGCATGGGCGCAGCACAGGGTGTATTTGCTGCACGGCATGTGCCGCCCGGTGCAGACGTGCATTTTCCAACAGCAAATGGCATCCGTTCCATTTGTTTCATGTTTATAACAAAAATGCTGATACATTCTCATCCAAAAACGTTGCTTCCATCGGTTCCAACTTAATCTCTTGTTACAATGGTACCACAAGGAAGTGGTGAATATATAAATCAGATGCTTATACAATATAATTTAGGCTTATCAGTTATGGTGACGTGTATATTATACAGGGCAAAACTCACCATCTAACGCCTACAAACAAGGATAGGGACATATAGGGTACACCAGGCCCTTCAAGGCTATCTGACTTATTATGTGTGCCAATAATCAATCAATCGATGAGGAGCATAAAAATCTCATCCAGATGCAGCCGCAACTCTCGCCACGTCGTTGCTCTCCTCTTTATCAAACTCCTCCATCAGCTCCCGTTGCCGTGGTGTCAGCTCCCTACAAATGGCACAGACAAAACAATATGTTCATTTTGGTGTTTCATTTCTTTCCTTTTCTTCTGTCAACTGAAATTTAGTTGAGGCAAAGAAACATACGTTGGGACTCTGATGTTGAAGTGAACATAATGGTTCCCGTACGATGACGAATTCTTCGCCTTTATTCCTGCAAAAATAAAGAGAGGGAAAAGGCACGTGCATTAATAACATTTGGATCGAAATCCGATGACCCGGATAAAGGGGTTTCTTTTAGGGATTTAGGTGACCACAATGACCAACCTTTGCCCCGTAGGACAACCTTCTCTCCTGGTTGCGTACCTTGGCGAACCTAGACAGGGAAAACCAAATGCAACGTGAGCCTTAGGAAATACAGCATCATCCAACAAATACAAGCAGCATAGTCAGCTTGTGTCATGTACCATAACCCAAAAACTCAACTCAATAGTCCATGTATACCTACCTTGACTGAAACATTTCCGGTGAGGGTAGGTATTGTAACAGTCCCACCTAGCACAGCCTGTAAATCAAGCAGTTTTAGATACCCAAAAATATACGAAGCAATGCATGACGGTAACATATGCATCGTACTTTCATCTTTCTTTCTTTTTTAAATAAACTAACTCACAGAGCCTAATACACATCGGAGCTGTATCAATGGCCTAACAGTATCGGGCAAGTCTGGTGATACTGATAGGACGATTGTGCAAAGTATCGGTGCATAGTAGGAGGTGAGTTGGTGACACAAGGGCAGAAGACGTAATTTGAATATTTGTTTTCCAGAAAGAAAGATGTGATCTGCATAATGCAGTTACTTAAGAGTTCAGATCGGTGAAAAGAACAAAGGGGAGGGCAACAATAGTAAGAGAGTTCACCTGGGCCATGCTTAGAACAGCATCAACATGCACATGGTTGCCTTCTCTACGGAAGATAGGATCCTCTCTGACCTGTAATAGGAAAATGAGTATTAGGGCTCCTTTACGAAAGCACATACAAATGAAGATTCTTTTTTCATAGAAAAATATTGAAGAAATTAATAAATTGTCCTGACTAACTAGACTCCACAGTGCAGCAACACAAACAAGCCATAATTTCACTTGAAACATACTCCCTCTGTAAACTTCTATAAGACATTTTAGGTCACTACTTTAGTAACCTAAAACGTCCAATAAAAGTTTACAGACGTAGTACCAATTTAACTGACAGATAGAGTTGGAAATTTGACCAAAGAGAAATGTAACCTTGATAGTCAAAAGAAGGTCACCAGGTTTATTGCGCTCCGCATCTGCACCACCCTGACCACGAACCTTTATAGTCTCATTGTCATCAATTCCTGAAGAAGTGTTCTAGTTATGTATAATACACATAAAAATGTAAGTATTTTCCTAGACTCCAAAAGAACTCGCACAGTTGCATACTTGTAGTAACAACTACTAAAACATTAACAGAAAAGGAAGAATAATTAAATAGAAGCATATTTAATAGAACAGTGAAATGAGCTATTGTCGTTAAACAGGGCCGGATATAGTGGGGGTGAAACATTTTTTAGTATGTACTGAACACTAAATACCTACAAGTTAATGCAACTTTAAGACTACCTGTCGAGATTATTTTTCGAGAAAACGCAAAAGCTTTGTGTTTCATTGTATTGAAAAGAAGGAATTTGGTACAATCCTCCTAGGAGTCTGGTTACAAGGCAAGTACAGGCACATTAGTGAACATCCCAGGTTTGTGGTAGAATGGCGCATAGCCCTAGGGCCCCTGCTCTGGCCCAAAGTGCAGCCTCGTCTTTGATCGCAGCGATCAGAGAGGTGGTCGAAGGGCGAGCACCCTCGAAGACGCAGCCATTGCGATGCTTCCAAATCATCCATGGCACGAGCAGGGTAGCGGAGGCAAGACCCTTGTGCATAGGCTTGGGCGTGTTCTGTCTTGCCATTCGCCACCAATCGTGAAGTGTGGTGTCGTTGTTGGGCGGCGGGCAGGAGAGGCGCAACCATGAGAGGATCGCGTGCCACACCTGTCGGGCAAAGGGGCATCCGAGGAGAAGGTGATGCAGCGTCTCCGGAGCCTGATCGCAAAGCAGACAACGTTGTGGGTGTGGCAGGTTGTGGCGCGCGAGGCGATTGGCCGTCCAGCAGCGGTCAAGGTTGGCTAGCCAGTGGAAGAAACGCACCCGCGGCGGCGCCCAACACTTCCAGGTTAGCCTCCAAGCCTGACAATGGGTGGAGCCGTGGAAGGTGGTGAGATATGCGGACTTGGAGAGTACTCTCCATTCGCAGTCCACTTCCAGTGAATGCTGTCCGGCTCATTGCTGAGAGTGGTTTGGGCAATCAGGCGCCAAAGGCAGAGGTATTCGCCTATCTCCGGGATGCCAATCATGCCATGGATGTCGGTAGCCCATTGGTTTCCATGGAGGCCGTCGGCGACAGTTCTGGACTTGCGGCGCCGTTTGGGGATGCAAGCTTATAGGAGAGGTGCGATCTCACTGGCGGCGCGGCCGTTAATCCATCGATCTTCCCAAAAGAGGGCATGCAGGCCATTCCCAATCGTCCTCATGCGAGAACTGCAGGTCGAGGCCGCTCCAGGCCCTCTCGTCACCGGCACGGCTCAGCCATAACCAGCACGTGCGCAGGCGAGTTCGGTGCACTCGAGGTCGTGCACGCCAAGGCCACCAAGCGGGATTGGCCGAGAGACGCGCCGCCAGTTAACATGGCAGTTACCCCCATTGGCTTTAGCGCGGCCTGCCCAGAGGAATCCCCTCTCGATTTTTTCCAGAAGTTTGAGGGTCTTTTTTGGCAGCGCGAGCACAAGGAGTATATTAGTACCAATCTTCAAGAACAAGGGGGATGTTCAGAGTTGTACTAATTACCGTGGAATTAAGTTGATGAGCCATACAATGAAGCTATGGGAGAGAGTCATTGAGCACCGCTTAAGAAGAATGACAAGCGTGACCAAAAATCAGTTTGGTTTCATGCCTGGGAGGCCGACCATGGAAGCCATTTTCTTGGTACAACAACTTATGGAGAGATATAGGGAGCAAAAGAAGGACTTGCATATGGTGTTCATTGACTTGGAGAAGGCCTATGATAAGATACCGTGGAATGTCATGTGGTGGGCCTTGGAGAAACACAAAGTCCCAGCAAAGTACATTACCCTCATCAAGGACATGTACGATAATGTTGTGACAAGTGTTCGAACAAGTGATGTCGACACTGATGACTTCCCGATTAAGATAGGACTGCATCAGGGGTTAACTTTGAGCCCTTATCTTTTTGCATTGGTGATGGATGAGGTCACAAGGGATATACAAGGAGATATCCCATGGTGTATGCTCTTTGCGGATGATGTGGTGCTAGTTGACGATGGTCGGACGGGGTAAATAGGAAGTTAGAGTTATGGAGACAAACCTTGGAATCGAAAGGGTTTAGGCTTATAGTAGAACTAAAACCAAGTACATGATGTGCGGTTTCAGTACTACTAGGTGTGAGGAGGAGGTTAGCCTTGATGGCCAAGTGGTACCTCAGAAGGACACCTTTCGATATTTGGGGTCAATGCTGCAGGAGGATGGGGGTATTGATGAAGATGTGAACCATCGAATCAAAAAGCCGGATGGATGAAGTGGCGCCAAGCTTCTGGCATTCTCTGTGACAAGAGTGCCACAAAAGCTAAAAGGCAAGTTCTACAGGATGGCGGTTTGACCCGCAATGTTATATGGCGCAGAGTGTTGGCCGACTAAAAGGCGACATGTTCAACAGTTAGGTGTGGCGGAGATGCATATGTTGAGATGGATGTAGTTGGGGTAGCACCAATTGAAGAGAAGCTTGTCCAACATCGTCTGAGATGGTTTGGGCATATTCAGCGCATGCGTCCAGAAGCTCCAGTGCATAGCGGACGGATAAAGCGTGCGGAGAATGTTAAGAGAGGGAGGGGTAGACCGAATTTGACATGGGAGGAGTCCGTTAAGAGAGACCTGAAGGATTGGAGTATCACCAAAGAGCTAGCTATGGACAGGGGTGCGTGGAAGCTTGCTATCCATGTGCCAGAGCCATGAGTTGGTTGCGAGATCTTATGGGTTTCACCTCTAGCCTACCCCAGCTTGTTTGGGACTAAAGGCTTTGTTGTTGTTGTTGTTGTTGTTGTTGTTGTTGTTGTTGTTGTTGTTGAGCACGAGGAGTTGGTGGATGGGGATCGCGCTCGGGACGGCCTTGACAAAGGCCAGGCGGCCAGCCTTGTTCATGAGCCAGGCCTTCCAGGAGGGCAGCTTCCCTGCCACCTTGCCGACGGCGGGCTGGAGCTGGGTGGCAGTAGGGCGATGGAGCGTGAGTGGGATGCCCAAATAGGTGAGTGGAAAATCGACGATGGGGCACCCCAGGTGCTGGACGACGTGGGCAGCATCTTCGGTGTCACACCGAATCAGGGTCGCAGCGCTCTTCTGGAAGTTCACCTTCAGTCCGGATGGGCGCCCGAACAGGTGTAGGATTATGACGATGTTTAGACCAAATTATACTATCTAATTATCTATAGTGTAAAGTTTCACAAACTTTGAACTGTGGCACCCCAAGTCTGAGATTCTAGGTCCACCACTGCCGTTAAAAGTACCATCTTTACATTAGTAGTGCTAATAAATAAAGTCTGGAAGGGGAGATCTACTTCTGCATTGTGTCAAGTAGTTGGGTTGGTATCAGTGGTATGTCCACCTAGGTAAGTTAGTCTTAGTTCACACTTTACAGCAAGCACCCGATCAACAAAAATTATATGCAAAATGAATATGTTTGGTTTGTGGCCACGGGCCAAATCTACCCTACCTAGTTTACATGGTTGCCAATCTTTTTGGCATGCCCATGCCCCTTGTTACTCTAGTGCACTGACATGGGCAAGTAAAACCTTATCCAGAAGAACCCAAGAGCTCTGTATACCCAAAATCATAGTTGCAAGTTACGAGTCAGATATCAAGCGTATACATGGTAATGATTAGTCATTTTTACCAGCCATTATGTCAAGCTTGACTGATTTTTTCCCCTTGACAAGCTGTTGGCCCTTACATGTCTTGCAAAAATTCTTCAAGTGAAACATGGAAAAGCAGATTAAGTTAGGATAAAATCATAGAATAGAAAGTTCAGAATTAACAATTTACTGTACAATCACATTGAGCAATTCATATCATGTACTTGGCATAATGCAGAAATTTCAGGAATTACTACCCCAAATTGTTTAAAGCATCAAAGAATGTAAATTCACCTCATATGACAGTGATGTAACTGAGCATCATAACAGACAGCAACTTCACCTCACATGACAATAATACCATAAAGACTAAACTTGGAGGAACATATATACAAAATAAGCCTTTGAAGCAGAAATGTACCTTCACAATTTTTCCGCTTCCACCGCACCGAGAACAAGTAGATTCAAAACTCAACATACCCCTCTGGATGAATGTCTGTACTCATAAAATGACACTTTTAAGGTCAGGAAAGTAATCTCCGAGTGAAATACTCTGTCAAAACATCATTTAAAAGGAGACATACCACACCAGCACCTCTACAAGCTTTACATGTTTGAGGTATAGTGCCAGGTGGAACGCCACTTCCATCTGCAATCAATAAATGTTACACTTTAGCCATCAAACGAGAGGTGTGGGGGTGGGGGTTGCGCACAATTCAGAAAATTCCTACATCAACGGATAATAGACAGATGATAACACGTACTGCAGGTCCCACAGAGAACATCAGCCTCGTATGTAATAGTTTTTCTGCATCCTTGGACAGCTTCCATGAATGACAATTCAACAGGAACCTACAATTGAGAAAAAGAAAAATGAGCATTGCAACAATATATCAAGTTTAAAGTAACCGTTGCAATGAAGAAGAGTAACCTGGACATCTTGGCCTCCTCTGTCAAAGATCTGGTTGACATGGCAAAAAAATAAAAAAAATCAAGGAACTACTTCATATAATATGTTTATTTAAGTATACATAAGCCTAGGCCTTACACTAATGAATAAAGGAACTGCATTAGGTTAAAAACCATAAGTGCACTACAATGTTTACATGAACACCTTTGTACAAAAAAAAAGTCACGTATGGGCTGTTTGCCCCTTTTCTTCTATCTATATATTTCACATGCAGTTCTCCTGCATGGTTCAAACAAAAAAAGTCCACTTATGTTTTGAAGTCCCTGCATTGAAGGCAATCACATATTTTGAGTTTGTAAAGCACAGCCTCATGGATACAACAGCTTACAGTGACAACCAAAAAATGTACAAGGGCCAATTTACTGATACTAAATAAAAACAAAGGACCTCTTACATCGGTAAAAATATCACTAAATGGATTATCACCAGCAAAGTCCCCACCGCTATCAGGGGAACCATCTGGGCCACCCCCTGATGCTAGGCGCTCATAAGCTTCAACTCCAAGCTGTCAACATGTAATAGTTAATACATAAGCACTAGATTTCGTGTATCTTAGAATTAATTTTAGTGATTAGAAAATCAATGTTATCATTATGTAAGCAAGTTTAGATAAACAGTTAACACAGAAAGAAATGAAATTAAAAACTTGTTTCTTATTTATGATGGCATTGAGTTTATATATTAATATTATTTTATTTTCATACAAAACAAAGTAAGAACCTGATCATATGTTTCGCGCGTATCATCATCCTTCAAAACCTAAGAGAAAATCACAAACAATAGCAGTCTTTTAGATAAACATGTGCCATGGCTCACCAAACAGAATAAATTGTGTCTACGAAAACTTCATACCTCATAGGCCCGGTTAACTTCTTGGAATTTCTTTTCTGCGCCAGAATCATCTTTATTAGTATCAGGGTGGAACTTCTTTGCAAGCTGGAGAAGCATGCCAGTTAAGCTAAAATTTGATGAGCTAACAAATGTTACAAAGGAGACAGAAAGATCATCTAGTACATGAAGATCATGAATTGTTGATCAAACAGCCCGAAGCTATAAAAAATACAATGTAGTTGATCCTCAACGGTAGATCACGAGAAGTTGATCCTTTAGGCGTACAGTCTCTGCAAGGGGGCAGGACTATCTCTCTCATAAGCCATCATTGACAAGAAATAGCTTCTCTACTGGTCCAAAAAGTGCTCCATGTAGGAAAAAAACTATTTGTTGCAGAAGTAAACAATCGCCTGTCTGGAACTTAAGAATGTGTGCACCATGACCCAACTATACTCATTGGATTCTAAAACTAGCACTAGTAATTTCAGTTTAGAAATGTTGAATCGGGAGATGGGTACCTTCACACAGCGCCTCCCCTCCTGTCTTGTTGCCTGCGTGAGTGTGTCTTAGATGTGGCGGCTCACACGGGACAGGGGGAAGAGGGGCTCCTCTTCTAGGTCAGCACCTCTCATGGGCTTGGGCCCAAGAGACAGATCTTGATGGGCTAGGGCCCATACCGGTTCAACACTCCCCCTCAAGATGGGTGGTAGATATCTATCATCCCCATCTTGTCACACGCCAAGTTACAGTCCTTTGTTCCCAGTCCCTTTGTCAAGCAATCTGCAAACTGCTGCCTAGAGCTGACATGAGTAAGGCTGATGATCCCAGCATCAAGTTTCTCTTTAATGAAGAAGCGATCAATTTCCACATGCTTCGTCCTATCATGTTGAACTGGGTTATTAGCAATGGCTATAGCTGACTGATTGTCACACCACACCCTTAAGGGTCCCTTCCTCAAGAGTTTCAACTCGCATAGTAGGTGCTTCACCTAGAGCATATCACACAACCCTTGAGATAATGCTCTATATTCAGCTTCTGCTGTTGATTTAGACACAACATTCTGATTCTTGCTTCTCCATGACACCAAATTTCCTCCCACAAACACATAGTAGCCTGAAGTTGATCGTCTATCATCTTGACAGCTAGCCCAATCAGAGTCACTATAGCCATCCACCTCAAGATGTCCACTCTTCGCAAACCACAACCCTTTACCCGGAGTCCCCTTCAAGTATCTCAGGATTCTGTGAACAATATCAAGATGCCCACTCCTTGGTTCATGCATGTATCTGCTCACCACCCCCACGGCATACGTAATGTCAGGCCTGGTATGACACAAGTACAATAACCTCCCAACCAGCTTCTGATAATCTTCCTTATTCACTAGCTCACCTGATTGTGCTGTTACTTGATGATTTTGTTCAATCAGAGTAGGGGCTGCACGACATCCCATCATGCCCATGTCACTCAAAAGATCCAAGGTGTATTTTCGTTGGCACAAAGATATTCCCTTCTCTGTCCGAGCCACTTCTATTCCAAGGAAGTACTTTAGATTTCCCAAGTCTTTTACCTCAAACTCCTTGCTCAGACACCCCTTCACTCTCTTTATTTCCTCATCATCATCTCCGGTGATGATGATATCATCAACATACACTGCAACAATGGTGATCTTCTTATTAGTGTGTCTATAGAACACCGTGGGATCACCATTACATTGGCCATACCCCATATTCCAAACAGCTCGTCTGAACCTATCAAACCATGCCCTCGGCGATTGCTTCAGACCATACAAGGATTTCTTCAGCCTGCATACCTTCCCCGTAGTCTGTTCTGTGCCAAAACCTGGAGGTATCTCCATGTATACTTCTTCTTTCAAGTCACCATGTAAGAAGGCATTCTTGACATCTAACTGGTGCAATTTCCACCCAAAGTTTGCAGCACACGAGACCAATACCCGTACCGTGTTCATCTTTGCAACTGGAGCAAATGTCTCATCATAGTCAATTCCATAAGTTTGACTATATCCTCTAGCGACCAATCTAGCCTTATACCGTTCCACCTTGCCCTCAGGATTCTGCTTCACAGTAAAAATCCACTTACAACTCACTGCTTTCTTTCCTGCCGGCAATGTGGTTAGCACCCATGTCTTGTTTATCTTCAATGCTTCTAACTCCTCTATCATCGATTCACGCCACTTCGGATCTTGCTTTGCAGCCTTCCAATCCTTAGGGATAGACACAGTTTGCAGAGAGGCAACAAACGCCTTATATGAAGGTGACAAAGCCTTGTAAGACACAAAATTGCCAATATCAAGGTCAGCACAAGCATCATCCTTTGGCAGAGCCTTCCTTGCTACCTCACCCTTCCTTGCCGCTTCACGTGTAGGTTTTCGCAACGCAATGGGCAGCTCCACTGTGTCAGATGAGCTTGCCTCACTGCCTTGTTGCTCCCCCTGCACTCTTGCCTCCCTGCCTTGCTGCTCCCCCTGCACTTGTGGTTGCCGCCGAGAGTACACCAGGGTATTCGTCTGCCATCGATCCCGAACAGGAACCTGGAGAGCACCAATCTTAAGTGTATCGACAGTTGGCTCGACATGAGCCCGCACATCATCATCAGTGATGGTACTAACCGGAATTGTACCCACTATTGGTTGAACCTGAGCCTGCACATCATTACCAGTGTTAATGTCCACAGAATCACCGTGAGTATGAGACACATCCTTCTCCCCCTCTTGACCATCATGCACAGGGTGTAGGTGGTCAAGCTCTGCAAACAGCAGACTGAGATCAGTCGGCTCACCATAGAATGGCTCAGACTCCCTGAATGTAACGTCCATACTTACAAACCTGCGTTTTTCAGAGGGACACCAACATTTATACCCCTGCTGACTAGATGAGTATCCCAGAAAGACACACTTCACTGCCCGAGGATCAAGCTTGCCAACATATGGTCGGTGATCACGAACAAAGCAGGTACTGCCAAACAACTTTTGGGGAACAACAAACTTATTATCTCCAACGATCAACTCAGACGGAGATTTCATGCCAAGTATCCTGGAAGGTGTTCGGTTGATCAAGTATGTGGCTGTCATAACTGCATCATCCCACAAGAACTTAGGCACATTCATGGTAAACATCAACGACCGAGCAACCTCAAGAACATGACGATTCTTCCGTTCGGCCACTCCATTCTGAGGGGGGGTGTCCGGACATGAAGTTTGATGAAGAATCCCATGGTCAGCCATGAAAGCCCCAAAAATGGTGTTCACATACTCCGTTCCATTGTCCGTCCTGAGCACCTTGACCTGTACCTGAAACTGGTTCTTTACAAGAGCATGGAAGTTCTGAAAACAGCTAAACACCTCATCCTTGTGACGCATCAAGTAAATCCAAGTCAAGCGAGAATAGCAGTCAATAAAGGTAGCAAAATACTTCTTCCCATTCATTGACACCACTGGGCTAGTCCATACATCTGAATGAATAAGCATAAAAGGAGATATGCTCCTGAGCCCCTTACTCACATATGAGGCCCGTGTGTGTTTTGCATATTCACAAGCATCACATGTCAGCTTGCCTTTGCCTATTCCACACATAACATCCGAAAATATTCTACTCATCTTATCAAAAGATACATGCCCCATCCTACAGTGATGGATCATCGCATGCTTCTCCTTATCCTCCATGGTCGCAGCACACACCAAGTCCGGCTGCACCTCCTGGTCCATGTACCAGAGCCCCCTACACCTGGTGCCAGTCCCAACCGTCTGGCTCGTCTGTCGCACCTGAATCAAGCAACCGAACTTGTCAAGGATCACACGACAGTCCATTTGATCAATGAGTGCACTGAAAGAGAACAGATTGACAGGAAAGGCTGGCACATGTAAAACTGACGATAGGGAAATGGTCGGAGTACACTTTACTGTACCAACCCCTATGACTGGTTGTTTTGTGCCATCGGCCCTTTGTATAGTGCCCGTGTGAGAGGGAGGATGCTTAGTGTAAGATTCGAACACACAAGAGTTACTAGCAACATGCTTAGATGCTCCAGAGTCAAGAACCCACTCTGGAGCACTCTCATTAGTAGCAAGAGATGCTCTTTCCGGATTAGCTTCATCAGTGGAGGCCCAGTGAGCAAAGTCTCCATAGACAACATCATCTACATCTTTGCCTTTGGACGTCCCAGTGTCTCCTGCAACGGCCATGTGAGCCCTCTGACCCCCTGAGTGTCCTGAGTAGCCACCTCTACCTCTAGAAGCCTGGCCCCATGAGGTCTCTGAGTATCCACCTCTGCCTCTAGCACTTCTACCTCTGCCTGTTCCCCCTCTGTTATATCCCCTGCCTCTGCCACGAGTTGGACATTCTCTCTTCCAGTGACCTACCTCCCCACAGATATGACATTTGGTGGGATCTCCCCACTCCATGCGCTCAGTGACTGCAAATGTCGAAGCTGGCACAACCTTCATGTCTGCATGCTCAAGGGATAGGCGCACCTCCTCTTGAGTCATCGCTGCAATAGCCTCAGGAATGGTAGGCAGACTAGGTTGGTGCAACAGGGAAGCCTTCCTGCCATCAAAGCAACCTTTGAGGCCAGCCAAAAATTTCAGCACACGCCTGCGTGCCATCCACTTATGCCCTGACTCGATTGAAGCCGCGTCATAGAGTTCCAGGGGATCACAGTTATCCTGGTCAGCCCACAGAGCCTGCAGTTCTGCCACGTATGTCATCACTGACATGCCATCATCTTGGCGCAGCAACCTAATCTTGTCCTCGATCTGAGCAATGAGCATGACATTGCCCTTGCCAGAGTACTGAGTGGACAGAATCTTCCATATCTCAGCAGGTGAGGATAGCCCCTCCACAGAGCGTCCAATGGAGGGCACCACGGAGTTCAACAACCACACCATAAGTACAGAGTGGATGACCTTCCACCTCTTGCCCTCTGCACTACTCTTGTCCCTTGGTTCTACAACGGTGCCCAACAAATATCCATCAAGCTCCTTCTGCTCCACAGCCCACAAAGCCCTCCTGGACCAGCTCAAATAATTTGTTGCCCCCTCTAGCTTCATGTCCAGGGGCGACATTTCAAGCTTTTGAGCCACTTCCTGTCGAGGAACGATGGCCCCAGAGTTGGACTCCGCGAGGATCTTAGCGAGCTTCTCCAAAGCCTCGGCAAGACCAGTTGGTTCAGCCATCGTTTGGCGGGATGAGCAGCAACAGCAAAACTCAGCCTCGGAGAGTCTTCTTTCCCAAGGAGCACCACCACCACCACCACAACACCAAGCTCACAACAGCAAGTCCACAGAGAAAAAAAAATCTCTGTAAAGCACACAAGCGGTCCAGCCAAGGCTCTTCCTGTTCCAGAACGAGCGGTCCAGCAGGCAACCACTCTTTCTTCCTCTGCCGCAGCACCAAGAAGCAGCCGAAAAGCACCAGCAGCTCAGCAAGCTCCCAGGAACAGCACAAGACAGCAGCAGCTGCTGCAGTTCCTCCTCTGTTCAGCAGCACCAACAGCAGCAGCTCCCCGCCTCAGCCAGACTCGCACGCAGCCCAAATCCGCTGCCGCCTTCTTCCTCCTCCTCTTCTTCCCGCCGCAGCCGCCTGCACAGCCCGCAACAGCCCTCCTCGGCCGCCCCCTCCGGCGAGGGACTACGCCGCCACCGTCGTCGCCTGGCTCGATACCATGTTGAATCGGGAGATGGGTACCTTCACACAGCGCCTCCCCTCCTGTCTTGTTGCCTGCATGAGTGTGTGTCTTAGATGTGGCGGCTCACACGGGACAGGGGGAAGAGGGGCTCCTCTTCTAGGTCAGCACCTCTCATGGGCTTGGGCCCAAGAGACAGATCTTGATGGGCTAGGGCCCATACCGGTTCAACAAGAAACCTCTCATGACAAAATGTAACAAAAGTGAGGGCACTTTATCTCTTTTAAACAAGAAACTGTAGGCTAACATTGCCAGTGAGCAGGGCCTGGCATTATCAAATTGTTTCTCTGGAATTTTGCCATGTTCTCTAGATCGGCAAGTGCGAGGTGGCATGGCTAAAAAGGTGAAATACAAATAATGTATCTAGTTTCTGAAAGACATCGTGCGACAACAAAAGATGTTCCTGCATCTGCCTCCTCAGAAAGTACACTCTGGGAGGACAATAGGTCTTACAAAGGCAGTATAACTGGTTTCTGCCAAGGCTACCGGCAGCATGCTAATCCACTCTGCAGAAGCCCTGGAAGATAGCACGTCAAAGCTTGTGGCGGTGTGTACAATTAGACCTGAACCACCCGTGGCGAGCATAAACTTCTTAGAAAATCTTAGGTGAGTAGAGATTTTCCCTTCTTTAGCCAAAATTTAAAAATTCCCAAACAGATCTTGGCTAACCAGTCCTGATGAAAGATCCAGCTAGGCATTATTGATCAATTATAGTGCATTTCTGCACATAACGAGCTAACAAGAGAATATGATGGTATGTCCAACATGTCAAATTTCTTTATTTATTTGGTCCAGGCCCTGTTTCATTTTAACCATTCTGGTATAGTATAGTAACATCTTGGAATAAACAGGAACCTCCAGAAAGTTAATCAAGTTATAACTGATCAATAATGAATATCGTAAGCTTTAATTGAGAATAAGTGAATACAGACCCCATAATATGCCTTCTTTATGTCTGATGCAGAAGCATCCGAGCTCACTCCGAGCACACCATAGTAATCCCTTGCATTCACCCTCGCTGTGGCTAAAATCATAAAAATAAGTTCTTAACTTCTTACCATAGAAATAAACAAAAGGAACATGGAATTTAGTTACCAAACGAAAAATAACAAAGGGAGTCACACTCATAATTCAAATTAAAGGCAAGTTTGAAGTAAGACTTTTGCATTACAAATGGTCCAAGGCTGAGTGCCTGTGTCTGACAAATGGCAACGACAATATGGGTACTGGTAAATGATAGAATCAAGCATAAATTTACATTGTCTCTTTATACTTCATACAGCCGTCATGGTAAAGGTTCAACGAGGCACTAGGCTTTTGTGCGTATAGCCCGCCTAAGCGACTGCGCAGCAGCAACAAGCTGGGCAGCTCTGGAAAGGAGAA
>NC_041389.1:219870265-219871348 GCF_002162155.2 Triticum dicoccoides | reverse complement strand
GCCCATTTATCCCAGTAAACTGCTGCTTTACTTCGGTTAGGTATGCCCACCTAGGAACACTTCTTTTAACCTTCATAGCGGTGACGTGTTCTTTTAAGGACGAGCAGCAGTAACCCAGCTTCAGGGCCACTCCAATTTGCAGAATTTCAGGAACACTAAAATAGGGAAAATGCAGGATTGCAAACGCCCTCTTGAGTCTTACATGCCCAGAAACCATACGAATTTGCACGAAAGTGTCTTCATTTACATCATACGAAAAACATAGAAAGTAATGAGCCATAGCAATTTCCAAGCGGTTCCGTTAGAATTAAGTGCAAAGTGGCACATAATAAAATTTCCCAAGATCGAAAGTCCAACAATCAAACTAACACTACAGAAAGAATTTCTTTCTAAGGATCGTAACCTACTAAAGTTCATTTGAATCAAGACGCCCAATGGCCCACTAGGAAGCTAGAGTCAAGAGTCAGATGAGTGTACCATATTGCTCTATTCATACTTTCATAGTTCGAAAACAGGCAAAAGAAAACGAACACCTGATTTACGTTTGACACGTTAGCAACAAGTTACTAGGAATTTGACAATGTTATGGGTTTGTATACAACTAGCGCCACTTGGAAGATTAGCACAACTAGCGCCACTTGGAAGATTATAAAGTGTCTAGTGGCAACATAATCCACAGAATAATATAACCCTGGCAAGGACAGTGAGAGATATATTATGGTTGACTCCTTTTGGGGATATTGAATCATCAAATCACTCTGTTGGTGAATCAGGGAAAGTGTTCAACACTGGACATAGCAAGCTAGCATCGATATGAGTGACCATAACACCGATGTGTTGTGTTTAATGCAAAGGAAATTACCAATATGCCAAGATGGTTGACACCCACAGACACATACTTTTACTGATAGAAGAAATGCTGGTTGCCTGGACTGAAAGGATTCAGATATGAAATGTTGACTTCATTTAAAAATTGACATAATAACACAGAGGATTTGTTCACTATTACAAGAGTATGATAATCTCGTTTGGTTGAGATACTTATTAGCAGGGACGGATTCAAGGGGGGGCAAGGGAGGGCGA
>NC_041389.1:219869248-219870122 GCF_002162155.2 Triticum dicoccoides | reverse complement strand
GATTTTATCTCCCCCTTAGTAGCGTTTAGTTTTTCCCTGAATTACGCAGCTTCCTATCGCTGTGTGAGGAAACGTAAAGCCTCCAAGATTATTCGTGATTCCCTTCCTAACAGCCGACATACTTATAACATATTGTGTACCAAAAGCCCAAAAGCCGGCAAAAGAAAAGGAGAGCCCATCGTGTTTGAAATAGGGTGCAGGCCCAGGTAGTACTTGGCATCGGCACGAACGGACACACAGATCAGTTCTCTCCGCTTCCTGGCTGCTGCGGCGATGAAATCAACGCCTCACGCCAGCTGCCTACTGTCACAGCGGCGATCTATTGCACTATCATTTGGGGGCGGCCGGGCAGCGATCCATTGGCGCACTGCCATTTGGCAGGCCACACAACAATGCGGCAAGGACATAAGGAAAAGGATTGGTTTACTTTCGTCATTAGATTACTTCATGCCTTTAAACCTAAATAGAATTGTAGAAACTTCAAACGTTAAATTTTAACTATGAAATTTCTGATTGCCTCCGTGTGCTTATGCGTACATGGAAAGGAAGAGAGCTCAAATGCTCAATCAATTCATAATTTTATCAATCCAATAAGTTGAGTTCTCAGGACATCATTGCCAGGTTGACAACAGGCGTATAGATCATATACAAGATTTAATTGTCCAATTATGGTTATTTATAGATATGAAGAGGAAGAGCTCAGTTTAGAACATTTTCAAGCCAATCGGAACTAGTAGGCAACTTTAATTCTAAAGAAATTATCTAGACCGTCAAGTGTCAATGATGATGGTTGTAAATTATATTGCAGAAAAACAGACATATTTTGAGCATCTAGGTGTTACAATATTTACCATGCTATGTGATTGTGTCTATT
>NC_041389.1:219868488-219869132 GCF_002162155.2 Triticum dicoccoides | reverse complement strand
TTGCAGTGAAGTACGATAATCTTGTCTGGTTAAGATGATTTTATATGCATACGTGCTAGCTCTTTTATTTTCCAATAATCAATTAGGGAAGGGATATGTTATTCCATTCAAGCAGAGATGCAATGTGCTGAGGAAAACCATTGATTAACAGAACTCATGCAACTACAATCTGATGTACTAACCGCAGAACAGCTACTCTCAGAGCAGCTTAAAAATAAGCAAACTGAAGCGCGTTAATTACAAAATGCCCAACACTTGGTTTCCAACTTTCAACTCTGACAGTGGTTATAGAACTGAAGTACGCCCGCCTATGTAGACAAATTGCTATCTAAGAAATGGTATTGCACAGCAGAACACATCAAATCTACCGGAGGGCTTACCATGGAACGACCTGCTCGGACACCACCAACTCGGGCTCCTTCTCTCCCTCGCTGTTCAGTGATCTCGGGTCAGCTTTTCTCGGACAATCCACGCGAAAATCTCGAAATTTAAACTTCAAGCGAGGGGCCTGACCTGGATCGAGAAGCCGCGACGGGGTGCCCCACGCCGACGAGGCGGCGGGGAGATGGCGGGAGAACACCTCGAGCTGGCATGGAGGTAAAATGGGTTAGCCGTGAGGAACCAGGGTTGGATGGGAAGAGAAG
>NC_041389.1:219854381-219868065 GCF_002162155.2 Triticum dicoccoides | reverse complement strand
CGGCAGAACCGTCAAAAAAAAAACCGTAAAGGGTTTTAGCTGGGTTTCTTTTCTCAAATACCCACAGGCCACAGGCATGCGTATCATCGCATTAAAGAAGAAGCAGCAAAGAAGCCGGGTATATACAAGATCTTTCAGCCAACGCTAATCACGAGAATTAGCCTCCACATCCACCACGCACACCCACCCTGCCTACTATGATACATGTTTCCCTAGTCCAACCTCATGCCAATGACAACAAGGCAAAGCCACAGAGCAACCCAGTCACGTCACAACCATCGCCGAGACTTCTACAACAAGACCAAAACCCAAGGCTAACACATACCAACGTACCGCCACCCATTTGCGCCAAGAGGAAGTCAGCAAGTGAACGGCAAGGCCTGAGCGAACCTAGGGAAGGTACCGTCGTGAGGGGACCAGAGATGGCGTACATTGCGCCCAGGAGGACCACGCCCAGAGTGGCAGCCGACTGACTCAAACCATGATACGTCTCCAACGTATCTACTTTTCCAAGCACTTTTGCCCTTATTTTTTACTCTAACTTGCATGATTTGAATGAAACTAATTCGGACTGACGCTGTTTTCAGTAGAACTGCCATGATGTTGTTTTATGTGTAGAAAAGAAAAGTTCTCGGAATGTCCTGAAAATCCACGGAGTGACTTTTTGGAAAATATAAAAAATATTGGCGAAAAAATCAAGACCAGGGGGCCCACACCCTGTCCACGAGACAGGGGGGCGTGCCCCCTCCCCCTGGGCACGTCCCCCTATCTCGTGGGCCCCCTGGACCTCCACCAACCTCAACTCCAACTCCATGTATTCACGTTCGGAGAGAAAAAAATCAGAGGGAAAGTTTCATCGCGTTTTACAACACAGAGCCGCCGCCAAGCCCTAATCTCCCTCGAGAGGGCTGATCTGGAGTCCGTTCGGAGCTCCGGAGAGGGGGATTCGTCGCCGTCGTCATCATCAACCATCCTCCATCACCAATTTCATGATGCTCACCGCCGTGCATGAGTAATTCCATCGTAGGCTTGCTGGACGGTGATGGGTTGGATGAGATTTACCATGTAATCACTTTAGTTTTTGTTAGGGTTTGATCCCTAGTATCCACTATGTCCTGAGATTGATGTTGCTATGACTTTGTTATGCTTAATGCTTGTCACTAGGGCCCGAGTGCCATGATTTCAGATCTGAACCTATTATGTTTTCATGAATATATGTGTGTTCTTGATCCTATCTTGCAAGTCCATAGTCACCTATTATGTGTTATGATCCGACAACCCCGAAGTGATAATAATCGGGATACTTCTAGGTGATGACCATAGTTTGAGGAGTTCATGTATTCACTATTTGCTAATGCTTTGTTCCGGTTCTCTATTAAAAGGAGGCCTTAATATCCCTTAGTTTCCGCTAGGACCCCGCTGCCACGGGAGGGTAGGACAAAAGATGTCATGCAAGTTCTTTTCCATAAGCATGTATGACTATTTACGGAATATATGCCTACATTACATTGATGAACTGGAGCTAGTTCTATGTCACCCTATGTTATAGCTATTACATGAGGAATCGCATCCGGCATAATTATCCATCACTGATCCATTTTCTACGAGCTTTTCACATATTGTTCTTCGCTTATTTACTTCTCCGTTGGTACTGTTACATCTACTACAAAAACCCAAAAACTATTATCTTTACTTTTGCCACCGTTACCTTTATTATCATACCACTTTGCTACTAAATACTTTGCTGCAGATACTAAGTTATCCAGGTGTGGTTGAATTGACAACTCAACTGCTAATACTCAAGAATATTCTTTGGCTCCCCTTGTGTCGAATCAATAAATTTGGGTTGAATACTTTACCCTCGAAAGCTGTTGCGATCCTCTACACTTGTGGGTTATCAAGACTAATTTCTGGCGCCGTTGCCGGGAGCATAGCTCTATTCTCTGAGTCACTTGGGATTTATATCTGTTGATCACTATGAAGAATTTGAAAGACGCGAAAACTACGATCTATCCCTCAACTACGAGGGGAGGTAAGGAACTGCCATCTAGCTCTGCACTAGATTCTCCTTCTGTTTTGAGTAAGCTTGTGACACCTAAACCTACTACTGCTATGAACTCTGATATGTCGCATGTTATTGATGATGCCACTTCTGCTATGCATGATACTTATGATGAAACTACTTCTGTGTGTGATACTACTTTGCCATTAGGTGAATTTCTTGATGAACAACTTGCTAGAGTTAGGGGGAATGAAATTATTGAAGATGCTATTATTGATGATAGTGATGATGAAAATTCTCTCAATGATTATGAATTGCTTGTTGTTCCTGAGGGTTATGTTATGAATAAAGAAGCTGCTAGAGCTATCTTTGCTTGCAATGATAGATATGATCTTAAGAAATTATTAGCTAAATGGAAGCAGCAGTCTCTTAATGCTAGAATGAAACCCGACCCTGCTTTTGCTACTTCACCTATTTGTGTTACTGATAAGGATTATGAATTCTCTGTTGATCCTGAGATTATTACTTTAGTTGAATCTGATCCTTTTTATGGCCTTGAATCTGAAACTGTTGTGGCACATCTTACCAAGTTGAATGATATAGCTATCCTGTTTACTAATGATGAGAAGTCTCGCTATTATTATATCCTTAAGATATTTCCGTTCTCATTAAAGGGTGATGCTAAGACTTGGTATAATTCTCTTGCTCCTGGTTGTGTGTGTAGTCCTCGGGATATGATTTATTACTTCTTTGCTAAATATTTCCCTGCTCATAAGAAACAAGCTGCCTTGCGGGAAATATATAATTTCGTGTAAATCAAAGAAGAGAGTCTCCCACAAGCTTGGGGGAGGCTTCTCCGGTTGCTCAATGCTTTGCCTGATCATCCTCTCAAGAAAAATGAAATACTTGATATCTTTTATAATGGACTAACCGATGCTTCCAAGGACTACTTGGATAGTTGTGCTGGTTGTGTTTTCAGGGAAAGAACCATCGACGAAGCTGAATTGCTATTGAATAATACGTTGACTAATGAAAATAATTGGACTCTTCCTGAGCCAATTCCTGAGGCAATACCTAAACCAATTGAGCCAACTCCTGATCCTGTTCCTAAACCCACTCAGAAGAAGAGAGGTGTTTTATTTCTCAGTCCTGAAGATATGCAAGAGGCAAAGAAATCAATGAAAGAAAAAGGTATTAAAGCTGAAGATGTTAAGAATTTACCTCCTATTGAAGAAATACATGGTCTTAATATACCGCCTGTCGAAGAATCACATTGTCTTGATAACCCGACACAGGTAGTAAAGGTAAATTCTCCCTATAGATATGATAAAGTTGAAATCCCCTCTACTAAATTTCATAGCCCATGCTTAGATGAATTTGATGACTTTATGGCTAGACAAGAAAGTTTTAATGCTTATGTTGATAGAGAGTTAAAGAATAATGCTTTCAAGATAGGACACGTGAGCGATAATATGGCTAGAGTTAAAGGTGAACTTAAACTCATTAGCAAATATACTTCTATGGTTGCTACTCAAGCTGAGCAAGTACTTAAAGCTCAAAATGATTTGCTTGATGAATTAAATAATAAAAATGACTTTGTTGTTAGAGTGGCTACTAGAACTAGTAGAATGACTCAGGAACCTTCGTATCTTGAAGGCCACCCTAAGAGAATCGAGCAAGATTCTCAGAGAAATAATTTAGAGGCACCTAGTTCTTCTAAAAAGGAGAAAAAGAAAAACGATAGAACTTTGCATGCTTCTAGTGAACCTACTGTAGACACACCTGAGAATTCCAATGATATTTCTATTTCTGATGCCGAAACACAATCAGGTGATGAACATGAACCTAGTGATAATGTTAATGATAATGTTCATGTTGATGCTCAACCTAGCAAAAACAACGATGTAGGGATTGAACCTGCTGTTGATCTTGATAACCCACAATCAAAGAATCAACGTTATGATAAGAGAGATTTTGTTGCTAGGAAGCACGATAGAGAAAGAGAACCATGGGTTCAGAAACCCATGCCCTTTCCTCCTAAACCATCCAAGTCAAAGGATGATGAGGATTTTGAGCGCTTTGCTGAAATGATTAGACCTATTTTCTTACATATGCGCTTAACTGATATGCTCAAAGTAAATCCTTATGCTAAGTATATGAAGGATATCATTACAAATAAAAGAAAGATACCGGAAGCTGAAATTTCCACCATGCTTGCTAATTACACTTTTAAGGGTGGAATACCAAAGAAACTTGGAGATCCCAGGGTACCAACTATACCATGCTCCATTAAAAGAAATTATGTTAGAACTGCTTTATGTGATCTTGGAGTCGGTGTTACTGTTATGCCTCTCTCTTTATATCGTAGACTTGATTTGAATAAGTTGACACCTACTGAAATATCTTTGCGAATGGCTGATAAATCAACTGCTATACCTGTCGGTATTTGTGAGGATGTGCCTGTTGTGGTTGCAAATGTCACTATCTTAACAGACTTTGTTATTCTTGATATTCTCGAGGATGATAGTATGTCTATTATCCTTGGTAGACCTTTTTTGAATACTGCAGGGGCTGTTATTGATTGCAACAAAGGCAATGTCACTTTTCATGTTAATGGTAATGAGCATACGGTACACTTTCCGAGGAAACAATCTCAAGTTCATAGCATCAATTCTATTGGAAAAGTCCCAACTATTATTATTTGAGGTTTTGAATTTCCTCTCCCTACTGTCAAGAAAAAGTATGATATTCTTATTGTTGTGGATTTTCATATCCCCATTGAGGTAACTTAGTGTTATTCAAAATTTCTCCAGTTCCATGTTATTCGGAATGAGTTTGTTAACAAGACTTGATCAACCTTGTTAGTGGATTCATTTTGATGATCACGAGATGGATGAAACTAGAAGGCACAACCTTCTATACCCACCTTTTTACTTCCCGTATTTAGAATAAATAAAGCAAAAATAGTATTATCTGTCTGTTTTCTTATTTATCCGTGCATTAAAAAATAGCCTGAAAATAAAAGTGCTCCAAATGCCCTGCAAATTTAGTATGATTTTTTATGGAATATTTGAGGATTTTAGGCACTGAAAACACTGCAGGAGGGGCAAGCACCAGGCCACGAGAGTGGAGGGCGCGCCCACCCCACCTGGGCGCGCCCCCTGTCTCGTGGGCCCCTGGTGGCCCTCCTCCACTTATGCCAGCACCCACACACTTCATCTTCTACCCAAAAAAATCCCCATCCAGCTCAAGCACGAGTTCTAGCTCATTTTGCTGCGATTTTTGATCTCCTTGCTCAAAGCTCCATTTACAAAACTGCTTTGGGAGATTGTTGCTTGGTATGTGACTCCTCCATTGGTCCAATTAGTTTTTGTTCTAGTGTTTTATTCATTGCAAAATTTTGCTGCATAGGTGACCATGTTCTTGAGCTTGCATGTTGAATTTATGAGGTCCCAAATAATTCTGATGCATGATATAGGCTCTAGGCACTTGTAGGAGTAGTTGCTACCAATCTTGTTTAGTTTTATTCACTTTTATTTTGAAGTTACTAAAATTTCAAAAAAAATCAGAAAATATTAAAGAAATTTTTGAGGGGCTCTTCTAGCCAAGGCTCTCAGGAAAAACAAGCCAAAGAGAAGGAAAAAGCCAAGTATAATCTTCCTCGCTTAGCGGAAGTGCGTCGTGTGAATGGCCATGCAATGATTTCTTGAAAGAAGCTAGAATTCATGAAGATTTTTATTCTTTGATCGAGACTGCGGGCCTCACCGGTTTCATCAACGACCGAATCGGTCAGTGTCTCTTACTCACTAATACTTTCGTGCAAAACTTTTATTATTATCCTAAGAAGTCACCGCCCGCAGTATCATTTCATTTATATGATGAATTTAGAGAAATGTCTTTACGTAATTTTTGCGGTGTGTAGGATACCTTATGAGGGAGAATTAGAGGAACCCCGTCATAAAGATGTGGATGGCTTTGTTAATACTATCGCTGTAGAGGAGCCAAAGAAGGGTTCTGAGGCAAAAATCTCTAGCATACACTTTCCTGTTTTACGCTACTTTGCCATATTTGCTAGTAGATGCTTGATTGGTCATGGAAATAGTGGAAGCTTTAGTGTTCCTGATATTATCATTCTTCAACATGCCTTGCTTGGAGACAATACTTTTAGTATGGGTGCCGTCGTTGCTAAACGGCTAGCCCTGAATCGTACAAAAGGCCCCATATTTGGAGGTATCTATGTTGCACATCTTGCTAGACATTTTCAGATACCCATTAGGCACCATGAGAAAGAGGAGACAAAATTGCCTCCTCGCATTTTAGATTACAAGAGCATGGTAGCACACAAGTTTATTGTTGACAACGAAGAGAAGATGCTCTTGTATAAACTTAGATTTAATAAGAAACACATTGAGATTATTATTTTGCCTGCGCCTGTGTTGTTTGATTTGCTTGCAGAAAATTTTCTTGTCACACCGGAAGCGGTGAACAATCATCGAGCCCAAGCTTTTACTCCAGAACCTGAACCTGAGCCGGAACCTGATCTGGACCCTTATCGTGATCATCTATCCAGTGGGATCCGGAGATGACCAGCCAGTGGTATCCTGACTACACCTCCCAGTACAACGGGGAGAGTAGCGGCGGTCCTTGGTACTAGACCAACTTAGGCCAAAAGCCTAAGCTTGGGGGAGTACGTATTTCTCACCGACTTTACATTCATGTTCACACACTAGTCTTCGGTGCTCATACTCTTTCATTGTATTATCCATGCTAGTTTAAATTTCTTTTTCTAGTTTTCTTCTTGTATGTTTGATAAACCTTAAGAAAAAAACCAAAAAAATTAGTTAGTTTAATTTCCATGCTTGTAGTAGAAATTAAAATGAAAACCCAAAAAGATTTCTAGTTCTTCTTCTTACTTGTTGGGAGCTTTCCCGTGTAAATAGTTTTATTTTCTTTTCTTTCCTTTGGGGGTCGAGAAGACCATATTGAAAATGTTTAGTGGCTCTCATATGCATGATTGTTTATTTAACTTAGAGCCCATATTACTTGTCTTCTCTCTTGAGTTGAATGCTTGCAGATTCCAGCTTAGTCCAATGCACGTGCACTCTTATTATTATACACATCGTTCGGTCGTGTAAGTGAAAGGCAATAGTGACGATATATGATGGGCTTATTGGGATGAGAAAAGCTGGTATGAACTCGACCACTTTTGTTTTTGTAAATATGATGAGTTCATCGTTTCTGAGTCAGCTTATTATGAAGTAAACATATTTGCAATGACATTTAGAGATTATAGTTGCTTGTGCCATGCTTGATTAGCTATGAGTTATAATGGTTTACCTTGCGTGCCAACATGCTATTAGAATGATTATGATGTGATATGATGGGATGGTATCCTCCTTTAAATGAATTGAGTGACTCGACTTGGCACATGTTCATGCATGTAGTTGAATCAAATCAACATAGCCTTCATGATATTTATGTTCATGGTGGATTATATCCTACTCATGCTTGTATTCGGTGTGAATTAATTTTAATGCATGTTTATGACTGTTGTCGCTCTCTCAGTTGGTCACTTCCCAGTCTTTTGCTAACCTTCACCTGTACTAAGCGGGAATACAGCTTGTGCATCCAAACTCCATAAACCCCAAAGTTGTTCCATATGAGTCCACTATACCTTCCTATATGCGGTATTTACCTACCGTTCCAAGTAAATTTGCATGTGCCAAACTCCAAACCTTCAAATGAAATTCTGTTTTGTATGCTCGAGCAGCTCATGTTACAACTAGGGCTGCCTATATCTTCCATGCTAGGTGGGTTATTCTCAAGAGGAGTGGACTCCGCTCCTCATTCACGAGAAAGGGTCGGTAACCGGGATGCCCAGTCCCATGATCCAAAAAGATCAAAGCAAATCAAAATAATTAAACAAACCCCCCCAGGGTTGTTGTTAGTTGGAGGCACTCGTTGTTTCGAGCAAGCCATGGATTGATGCTTGATTGGTGGATGGGGGAGTATAAATATTTACCATTCTGTTTGAGAACTGCCTATAATGCATGTAGTATGGAAGATAAAGCCATCTCATAGTTGTTGCGTTGATAGTGAAAGTATGCCGCTCAAAATGTTATTCAATCTCTATTTTAAAATCGAGCTCTGGCACCTCTACAAATCCCTGCTTCCCTCTGTGAAGGGCCTATCTATTTACTTTTATGTTGAGTCATCACCCATCTTATTAAAAAGCACCAGCTGGAGAGCACACTGTCATTTGCATTCATTACTATTGGTTTATATTGGGTATGACTTGACTGGATCTCTTTTACCATGAATTACAATGTTTAGTCAGTCCTTGATCTTTAAAGGTGCTCTGCATTTATGTTTTGCGGTCTCAGAAAGGGCTAGCGAGATACCATTTTGTTATATCATGTTATGATTATTTTGAGAAAGTGTTGTCATCCGAGTTTTATTATTATGGCTTGCTAGCTGATTATGCTATTGATATGAGTAATTGTGAGACCTAAGTGTTATTGTGAGTATGGTTAGTTCATAATATTTGCTGAAACCTGAATGATTGCTTTGCATGTTTACAACAACAAGAGCAAACAGAGTTTGTAAAAGTTTTTCTTTATCACTTTCAGTTTATCAACTGAATTGATTGAGGACAAGCAAAGGTTTAAGCTTGGGGGAGTTGATACGTCTCCAACGTATCTACTTTTCCAAACACTTTTGCCCTTGTTTTGGACTCTAACTTGCATGATTTGAATGAAACTAACCCGGACTAACGTTGTTTTCAGCAAAACTGCCATGATGTTGTTTTATGTGTAGAAAAGAAAAGTTATCGGAATGTCCTAAAAATCCACGGAGCGACTTTTTGAAAAATATAAAAAATATTGGCGAAAGAATCAAGACCAGGGGGCCCACACCCTGTCCACGAGACAGGGGGGCGCGCCCCTCCCCCTGGGCACGCCCCCCTATCTCGTGGCCCCCCTGGACCTCCACCGACCTCAACTCCAACTCCATATATTCACGTTCGGGGAGAAAAAAAAACAGAGAGAAAGTTTCATCGTGTTTTACGACATGGAGCCGCCGCCAAGCCCTAATCTCTCTTGGCTGATCCGAAGTCCGTTCGGAGCTCCAGAGAGGGGGATTCGTCGCCGTCGTCATCATCAACCATCCTCCATCACCAATTTTATGATGCTTACCGCCGTGCGTGAGTAATTCCATCATAGGCTTGCTGGACGGTGATGGGTTGGATGAGATTTACCATGTAATCAAGTTAGTTTTGTTAGGGTTTGATCCCTAGTATCCACTATGTTCTGAGATTGATGTTGCTATGACTTTGCTATGCTTAATGCTTGTCACTAGGGCCCGAGTGCCATGATTTCAGATCTGAACCTATTATGTTTTCATGAATATATGTGTGTTCTTGATCCTATCTTGCAAGTCTATAGTCACCTATTATGTGTTATGATCCGACAACCCCGAAGTGATAATAATCGGGATACTTCTCGGTGATGGCCATAGTTTGAGGAGTTCATGTATTCACTATTTGCTAATGGTTTGTTTCGGTTCTCTATTAAAAGGAGGCCTTAATATTCCTTAGTTTCCGCTAGGACCCCGCTGCCACGGGAGGGTAGGACAAAAGATGCCATGCAAGTTCTTTTCCATAAGCACGTATGACTATTTATGGAATACATGCCTACATTGCATTGATGAACTGGAGCTAGTTCTGTGTCACCCTATGTTATAGCTATTACATGAGGAATCGCATCCGGCATAATTATCCATCACTGATCCATTTTCTACGAGCTTTTCACATATTGTTCTTCGCTTATTTACTTCTCCGTTGGTACTGTTACATCTACTACAAAAACCCAAAAACTATTATCTTTACTTTTGCCACCGTTACCTTTATTATCATACCACTTTGCTACTAAATACTTTGCTGCAGATACTAAGTTATCCAGGTGTGGTTGAATTGACAACTCAACTGCTAATACTCAAGAATATTCTTTGGCTCCCCTTGTGTCGAATCAATAAATTTGGGTTGAATACTTTACCTTCGAAAGCTGTTGCGATCCCCTACACTTGTGGGTTATCAAGCCACACCAACGAGACTCCTCGAGTAACAAGACGACGCCTTCAGGAAGGTAACGACGCCTTGACGACGCCGCCGCCATCTGGTCCGAAGGCCAGACCAAGACAAGGGTTTCCCCCTAGCTCGAGGAAGGGAGTCCGATCGAGTGCAACACAACGCCTCCAGGAAGGGAACGACGCCCGTGGGCGTCGCCGTTTTGAGCCTCGTCTCGAAGCACGGATTTCTCCCAACCTAGATCGGAGAACCCAACACCCACCGAAGCCGCAATAGTAGATCAACCACCGCATCTGTAAGAGTCACATTTCGCATTACCGTAGCCTCCGCCACTAGCCCTGCGAGATCTGGACAAACTCACCGCTACCAGCACACCACCTCGAGCGACGCCACCACGTCGCCGCCCTCGATCTGTGGCACACCGCCACCACCACGGACTCGCGGATGCCAGCCGAAGCAGTCGCGCCCCAGACAGCCCGCCACGCGCGGAGGCCCGCCTTGGAAGCTGCCGCCCCCGCCAGATGTGGGTCGGTAGGACCCCAGAAACGAGGCCATCCTCTAGCCCCGACATCGGGAACCGCAAGCCGCCTCCCTCCCGCTCATCCACGTCCCCGGGGCCGCCGTGCCGGCATGCCCGGGCTGGCGAGTCGCCATCTCCGTCTCCAGCCGAGACCAGCAGTCTAGCGCTACCACGAGAAGGATCCGCCCCCGGCACCGTTTGCAGCGGGGGCCCGATGCCATCGCAACACAGATGTCGGCGGCAGCGGCGGAGGGGAGCACCAGTGGGGGAGTTCTAGGTGGCGGTGGAGTTTCAAAAGGCCGAAATGATTCAAAGAAATGGAATTCAATGTCCAATGTTTGGATTTAAAGTTAAACGAGTGTATTTTCGAGTAGAATGTTTGAATTGCAGGTGTTTTCTGATTTATCTTCACTAAGACAATGTTCATGCATTGTAACAAAATATTTATATTCTGGTATGTTAGCTCCTTCCCATATTAATGTGATGGGTGTGGCTAGGTCTTAGTCGACTGGGATTTAACCGAGTTTCGATTAAGTAACATAACATGCAAAAGAGATAAAGAAAAAACTAAAAAGAAAAATTTGCATTGATGTTAATGTAAGATCTCACGGATGTAGCGTCGACTGAGACTTAGCAATATTGTAATGCGATGGTGTAAAACGGTGTGTTTCTCTAGTGATGTAGGATGGAACCCTAGGGGGCGATCTTTCACGATTTGAAGGGGGATTCCGGAAGGACACGACGAACACACAAAGAACACAAGGGGGAAAACAAGAGGAAACACCCAAAATGACTTGATCCAATCACACATATGCTCGATCCATGAACACAGAGAAAGATACATGATTTAAATCCAACAAAGGGGGATACAAAGGTCACTAGTTCATCTCCTAGAAGGAGGCCTTGAATCCACTAGGGGATCTTCCCTCAAGATAGGGTCTTGAATCCACTTGGGGGATCTTCTCCTAGGAGGCCTTGGTCTCCAATGGAGCAGGTATCAAGTGGATGAGCAAAGCTCTATCTCTAGTACGAGCTAAACCAATGCTAACCCTAAAATGGTGGAGGAGGAGGGGGTATATATAGGCTAGGGGGCGAAGGGATACGTGGTCCTCGACCTAGTCACACATGCAGGTGTGGTCCGGATGATCAGGATGGTGGTCCGGATGATCCAGGTGTCGGGGGTACGGATGATCCGGGCGATCGTCCGGATTGTTTGAAAGTGTCGTAGCAGTCGCGGGTGGCTCGGATGTCCGGGTCGGCATCCGGATGATCAGGTGGGTCCGGATGGTCCGGGTGTTGGTCCGGATGATCCGGCTTTGTCTGGGGCTTGTTGTCCTCTTGTCACGTGTAGCCGGATCATCCGGGCCAAGGGCTAGATCGTCCGAGATCCGTCCGGATCGTCTGAGTCTCGTTCTGGATCATCCGGGCAGCTCCTAAGTTGCTCGTTCTCTTTTTCCTTCTTCTCTTCCATCCTTGACCTTGGTCCTTGGATTCTCCATGGTTGTCTTGGTTGTGCCTGAGTATACACAAGGTCCATGCATGAGATAGTAGCCATGTCTCATATGTGGACAGTGACGGTTCGAAGAGAAGCGAGATAACCTTATGTGATGGGGAGCATCCCACGATCATCCCCATGGACGTACCTACATTCCCTTCGACACCACTTGGACCCATGACAAGAGCGAGAGCTCGTGCTATTCAATCCGAGGTGACATCACACTACTAGGGAAAAGCCTATACACAGAATCTTATCAGCAACGCGCTTTAAAATAAGGCGCTGCTGCTAATTAGCAGTAGCGTGCTCAGGAGTAACTCGCTGCTGAAACAAATATAGCAGTAGCGCGCCCGCTCAAAGACGCGCTACTGCTATAATTCCCACGAGGCCGCCGCGAGGCTAGTTATAGCAGCAACGTGTTATAACGACGGGCGCTACTGCTACGTAGCATAGTAGCAGCGCATTTCTCAAATAAGCGCTACTGCTAAGTTTACTACAAAAATTTAGTCCCACCTCGCTCCGTGAAGAGAGTTTCTACCACCTTAAATATGTTACTTCTCAAACTTTGACAAGCACTTGGTCTTCATTGAACTCTATGTGTAGAATTTGTGGCTGCAATATGAGTCTTCACATGTTCCTAAACCGGTGAGGACTCATATTGACAAATCAGATTGTACACAAAAAGATCGTTGATGATCAATGTATTTTTGATATATTGAACAAAGTCTATTTTTACATGCTGACACATAGCAGTAGCGCTTTATTGTGAAAGGCGCTGCTGCTAGCAGTAGCGTCTTTTCCTACAGCGTGCTACTGCTAAGCCATTCATCTCCCACCCCCATCTCCTCTATCCGATCCACTCACACAGTCACACACTCACTGGATCTCCTCTCAATCCCCCGCGCCGGTCCACCCTCGTCGCCCCTCCTCCGTCTGCGCTGCCGTCACCTCCTCCTCCTTGCTGGACTCGATACCGGCCTCCTCCTCCGTCCTCCCTCTCCACTCGCCGTTGGCCGGCCCCTCGCTCCGCTTTCCTCCTCTGTCCTCCCTCCACTGGCCGCACCGGCCGACCCCTCCTCGCTCTGCCTTCCTCCTCCATCCTACTCTCTTCTCCCTCCTCGAGTCGCCCCTCCTTCTCCCTCCTGCCCGCTACATTTTGATTTAGTAGGCTAGTTCATATGCAACATTTTGATTTAGTTGATATGATTTAGTTGATTTAGTAGGCTAGTTGATTTAGTTGACTTAGAACATTTTGATTTAGTTGATTTAGTAGGCTAGTTCATTTAGTTGATTTACTTGACTTAGAACATTTTGATTTAGTTGATTTAGTAGGCTAGTTCATTTAGTTGATTTAGAACATTTTGATTTAGTTGATTTAGTAGGCTAGTTGATTTAGTTGATTTAGAACATTTTGATTTAGTTGATTTAGTAGGCTAGTTGATTTAGTTGACTTAGAACATTTTGATTTAGTTGATCGTTAATCCTTTGCTCATATTGCTTTAGGAAAAATGGCACCACCACCACCACTATGTCGACTGTGCAAGTCAAGATGCGCCAGCAGCCTTGCAACTGGCAAGCTGTTCG
>NC_041389.1:219841841-219854060 GCF_002162155.2 Triticum dicoccoides | reverse complement strand
TTCATTTAGTTGATTTAGAACATTTTGATTTAGTTGATTTAGTAGGCTAGTTGATTTAGTTGATTTAGAACATTTTGATTTAGTTGATTTAGTAGGCTAGTTGATTTAGTTGACTTAGAACATTTTGATTTAGTTGATTTAGTAGGCTAGTTCATATGCAACATTTTGATTTAGTTGATATGATTTAGTTGATTTAGTAGGCTAGTTGATTTAGTTGACTTAGAACATTTTGATTTAGTTGATTTAGTAGGCTAGTTGATTTAGAACATTTTGATTTAGTTGATTTAGTAGGCTAGTTGATTTAGTTGACTTAGAACATTTTGATTTAGTTGATCGTTAATCCTTTGCTCATATTGCTTTAGGAAAAATGGCACCACCACCACCACTATGTCGACTGTGCAAGTCAAGATGCGCCAGCAGCCTTGCAACTGGCAAGCTGTTCGGCATCTACTTCCAGCCGAGTTTCGTCATGCGGCGGTAAGAAATTAGATGAAATGTAATAACTATTTTATTTTTAGTGTTGGCATTACTGCATTGTGTCATTTTGCTTATTTTACACAGATCGTCCCATGCAATGTGAGGTTGAAATTCAACAAGCTGACAGGAGACACTGTGACATTTGAGGCTCCTGGGGGGCCGTACACTATGGAGGTCGAGAAAGGACACAATATGTCACAGATTGGAGGAGATGGATGCGCCCGTTTCGTCGCTCGCATGCGTCTTACTGGTGGTGAGTTGATCAGCTTCTCCTTCCGAGCAGAAAGACCCAAGCTAGCTGTCATTTATCTCAACCTGGTGGAAGATGATGAAGATGACGAAGATGATGAAGATGATGAAGATAATGAGGACCCACTCGATGAAGATGATGAGGACCCACTTCATGAAGCCATCGTAGCTCAAAGAACAAGGTTGAGTGAGGAGGAGGTGTCCAACCTGTGGGACATAATTCCACCACGTGCTGACTTTGTCGGGGTGCCATTCGTGACCCGCTTGACAAATACCATGGTTGATCGACATGATATGGTATGTTATACTTACAAATGCAAATTATCCGATGAATTACTTAGTGTACAGTCCAATGATATGGTATGTTGTGTGGAATCTAGTCGATGATATGTTTTAGTGTAGAGTTCGATCACATGCTTATTAGTGTAGAATCTAAGGAAACTATTAATAGTGTAGATAATCCATATGTACTTATTTGCGAGGCTATTTATTAATTGATATGTTTTTCTTATTCAGAAATTGGCAAAGAGCATATCTGTGAGTTATGGTATCGAGCCTGATGAAGAAGGCTTAGCTGGACTACGCCTTACTGCAAGGGGCTCCGTCACAACCTGTACTTACCGCGTGGACACGGACGGTCGCACACACTTAAACTCGGTTGGGTGGAAGAAATTCCTCGATGGCAAGAATCTTCGTGTTGGACATGCCATCCTAATTACTATCAGGAACACCAACCGCCCAAGCTTGAGGATGATGATTGTCTTTGATATCATCTAGAACTACATATGTGTGTGTGGCTATATCATCTAGAACTACATATGTGTGTGTGGCTATATCATCTAGAACTACATATGATGATCGTCGTCGATATGATCTAGAACTACATATGATGATGGTCGTTGATATGACCTTGTACTGCTTGAGGATGCATGTTGACTATGCATGAAATTGTTATCTAGTACTCCCTTCGTTCCAAATTACTCGTCGTGGTTTGAACTAAAACCACGACGAGTAATTTGGAACGAAGGGAGTACTACCTAGTAATGGTTTATGAATTTGATATCTACTAGCAGTACCTAGTATCTAGTATCTGAAAGGGAAACTGAAAGGGAAAGGGGTACTGGGAAAATGATGAAAGATATAGCAGTAGCGAGGGATGGCGAAATCGCTACAGCTAGGTAATAGTAGCGCGTTCTTAAAAAGCGCTGCTGATATCGTCAACAGTAGTAGCGCGTGTAAGGGCCGCGCTACTACTATAAGTTAGTTGTAGCGCCTTATTAGTAGCGCGGCCACCCGCGCTGCTGCTAGCCTCAAAAACCGCGCTACTACTAGGGTTTTCCCTAGTAGTGTCACTCCTACTTGAGTTCCCCTCTTCTTCATGTGAGACATGGCTACTGCCTAAGTCCGAGATGCTATGTGTGATCAGGTGTTTGGAGGAGAGCCACGCATCAGCTACACCCCATGGACAAGACAGTGAGGACACCAAGTTCAACGGACAAGAGGAAGGCCTACTCGAAACTTCCAGCCTTCGAACAACCGACGCCGACCGGATGTCCGATGCTGACCGGACAACCAACGCTTGGAAGCTCCAAACGACCAGCCAAGTCCCAGCCTTCGCACGCTACAGCGACCGGACGACCGACGTCTACCAGATGTCCGACACCTCCCAGCGCCCGGACAACCGAGCCTCTCCGGACGACCAGCACAACCACTCCCGAGCCAAAACAACGGAAGAACGGAGACTTCCGGACGATCGGATGACCGACCCCAACCGGACGACCGACAATTGTTGTCCAGAACCAAAACATCGGACGCCCAACCGGCACCGGACGTCCGAACCCTCATGAGCCTTTAGACGACCGGTGACCATCGGACATCCGATGCCTGTGCGTCCGCCCGAGTGTTGGGTCATGCCACTTACCCTTTCGTCCCCTTAGACTATAAATAGACTTCTTGCACCTCCTAGCTAGGGTTAGCGTTGATTTAGCTCATTTGTGAGATAGAGCCTCGCTCATCCATCCGGATCTACTCCTTCGCGAGGGACCAACACCTCTTCGGAGAAGGTCCACTTGGATTCAAGACCTCCTTTCGGAGAAGACCATCTTCAAGACCTCCTCACGGAGAAGAACTGGTTACCCTATGTATCGTCCCTTGTTGGATTTGGATCTTGTACCACTTTGTGTCTCGATGATCTAGCGCATGTGTGACTTTATTCTTGTTGGTTGAGCGTTCTCTCGTGTTTTTCCCTCGTTCCCCTCCTCGTGTTCTTCGTGTTCCTTATAGGGATCCGCTCCAAACGTGAAAGATCAGCCTCTAGGGTTCTACCCTACATAATATTGGTATCATGAGCCACATTGATCACGTTTTTGGAGCCCCTACCCTTTGTTTTCTAGCTTGATTTTGTTGATTTCGTCCTAAATTCAAAAATCCCCACGAAAAATAGCCCCATTTTTTTTTGTGATTTGTTGGTGTGATGAAGTTTTGTTGGATTTGATCCATGGATTTGATTTGCCATGTGTGGATCTAGATTTCCCCCGTCTTCTCCACCATTTCCATCCACAAAATCGCTCGGATTTGACCTCTCCACCATCCTCCACCACGAAAACGAGTTATTCATCCCGTGCCCGAAATCGCCTAGGCACCGGACGTCCGACGACTCCCAGTTGTCCGACCACCATCGGTCGTCCGACCATTCCTGACGAAACTGAATATTTTCAGTTTGGTTTTCCCCCGTTCCACCGCCACTTCCCGCATACGCACTTGCATACCACCACCGCCTTCCGCAACCACCATCGCTTACCCGTATCGCCCTCCGACAAGTTTTGACACATTTTGGTCTTTGAGATTTTTAGTTGTGGTTCCCGTGTCCTATTGTGTTTCGGCTATATAGGTACGGTTCGACGTCATCATCAACCACTGCTCATCATCGCCAAGGACTCATCATCACCAAGGACAATAACCTCGAGGACATCTTTGTCATCCCATGCCATTTGCATTGATAACCACATAACCTTACTTTTGCGCTACTTACCCATCGAGACTAGCCATTGAGTATTGCTGGCAACGTGACTTGTGCACATTAGTGATCATACTCCATAGCATACATACCATATCATAGCGGTACATATCTTGGTATCATATTTTGTGTCACAAAGTTGTCATCGCATACACAATTGCTATCTTGGTTCGGCAAGTTTTGCATGAGAAAAGAGCTCAAAAGTGAAAGAGCCAAACAAGCTTTTAAGAAAAAGAGAGAAGCAAAGAGCTTATAAGCAAGAACCATAGCATCATACTACATTAAGATTGTCATATCCGATCATCTTGGATCATATCACCGAAATACCATACATATAGCATACTTGGGATAGAGGTCGTTGCATTTTTGCCTATTAGGTTGTGCACAAGTTCCGTATCCGCCTATTGTGCAATCGTGCTAGCGTCTCTCTAGTATTGTGCAACAAGAGCATTTTCGTGGACTCCACATTTTGGCTCATTTTTTGTTTGCACAATCCCACTTATCTATTTGCGTGTGTGTTTCCGTGTACCACTTCTTGCTTGGTCTACTTGTTGCATCTGCAAATTTGTGAATCTTTTCCAACATTATTGAAGCTCACTTACAATTGCATCAAATTTTGTGCCACCATCCTAACCAAGCTCCACCATAAGCTTTTACTTGTGTATGTGTGAGAACCGACAAGAATTGGTACCAATTGTGCTATTTCATTGTCCGCATTTGAGTGATCTTTGATCCATCTTCAACATCGGTCAAGGTACATTTGGTATAAGTTCTTCTCTTTATCCTACTCACATTTTGCTTGGAATGATGGATAGGACAAGTTCTTCTACCAACCCACTCTTCATCGAGCAAGACGACGACATGTCATCATTCATCACCAAGAGCCACCTCTTTGGTGCACAACGAGCTTTGCATCAAGAGCAACAAGCAATGAGCGACCGCATCGACAATCTCGCCACTGACTTGCGACTTTCCGAACAACGAACAGGAGACTACTTCGATAACAAGCTCGACGCTCACAAGCAAGAGAACGATGCAAGAATGGACGAGATACGTGCCTTGTTGGTGAACCGCCCTCCTTCCACTTCTTCATACTCAAGACGGAGCCGCTCAAGTCGATACTCCGACGACACCTTCTCCGGCTCAAGTACACTGACATCAAACACTCTATGTCGAGCCGCGCGTCAAGACCGTGATGCATCTCGCAATCCTCTACACGACAATCCTTCGCAAGAGCATGTCGACGAGCAAGTACATCGTCCTCAACCAAACCAAGATCCTTTTGCACAAGGTCAAGAACGACAACGTCAATGTCTCCAATAGGAAGAACGAGCGTGTCAACATCAAGATGAACAAGACGCCAAGGCTCAACGTCTTCAACAACAACAACGTGAAGCACAAGCTCTTGAGGCGCAACGTGCCCTTCAAGAATCAATTCGAGCCATTGCCAAGCGCAACCGCGATAGGAGCAATCAAGAGGAAGCACTTCGAGAAGAAATCCAGAGCGGAACTACCAACCAAGAGTGCAACGTCAAGTTCCTCACCCTCCTCCACAAGCTCGACAAGCTCCTCCACAACCTCAAGTTCAACAAGAGCAAGATGACTACGGACATCCTCCACGCCAAGAGCAACATGAGGTTGATTATCCTCCACACCAAGAGCAACATGAGGTTGATTATCCTCCACGTCAAGGGCGTCATCATCACCCTCGACCACAACACAATGAAGAGCAATGCTACGGCAATCTAAAGTTCACCATGCCCAAGTTCAATGGAAGTAATGATCCCGAAGAGTACCTATCATGGGCATTGAAGGTCGACAAAATCTTTCATTTGCACAATTATGAGGAAGAGAAGAAGATCGCTATGGCATCACTTGAGTTCCAAGACTATGTGCTCATATGGTGGGAACAAGTCCTTGAGCGACGAGAAGTGATAACCCACAAGTGTAGGGGATCGCAACAGCTTTCGAGGGTAGAGTATTCAACCCAAATTTATTGATTCAACACAAGGGGAGCCAAAGAATATTCTTAAGTATTAGCAGTTGAGTTGTCAATTCAACCACACCTGGATAACTTAGTATCTGCAGCAGAGTATTTAGTAGCAAAGTAGTATGATAGTAATGGTAATAGTGGCAAAAGTAAAGATAGCAGTTTTGTAGTAGTTGTAACAGTAGCAATGGAAAAGTAAATAAGCGAAACACAAGATGTGAAAAGCTCGTAGGCATTGGATCAGTGATGGATAATTATGTCGGATGCGATTCCTCATGTAATAGCTATAATATAGGGTGACACAGAACTAGCTCCAGTTCATCAATGTAATGTAGGCATGTATTTCGAATATAGTCATACGTGCTTATGGAAAAGAACTTGCATGACATCTTTTGTCCTACCCTCCCGTGGCAGCGGGGTCCTAGCGGAAACTAAGGGATATTAAGGCCTCCTTTTAATAGAGAACCAGAACAAAGCATTAGCACATAGTTGTAAGTGCATCTAGTGCCACCCCTAGTTGGTTTTGGAGTATTGACGACAAATTTGGTTGAGGGACTAATGCGTTTGTGAGAATTGCAGGATAACACAGGTAGTGTCCCTCATTGATTCGGTTTACCTACCAGAGATGACCCCTAAAAATGTATGAAGACATTGACGACAATGGTGGTATGTGAAGATATTCATATTGAAGACTATGACATGAGAAGACATTGAGTGAAGACTATGGAGCGCGAAGACTGTGTCGTCTTGTTGTTCCCTTTTTCTTCTTTGTTGAGTCATAGGAACCACCGTACTGTTAAGTGGGGTCCAAGTGAACAAAGTCAGAATGACTGAAGTGATGCTCAACCCAAATCCTATGTCTTCGAGCGAAGACAATGAGAGCAAATCTTATCCAGAGCTGGATGAGTCAGCTTTACTTGTAGCCCAAGTAAAGTTGCCGTGTGTGTTTCAAATCTGACCGTTGGAACACGTGTCAGTTCCTTAGTGACCCAGGGTCATTTCGGACATATCAGGTCGGGTTGCCTAGTGGCTATAAATAGCCCACCCCCTACACCATAAATTGGTGGCTGCTCAAAGTTAGTGCACGGCTTTTGTCGTTTGAGAGCAACCCACCTCAAAGCCTTCGAGAGAGAGAAATCCTTGCGAGGACAAAGCCCAAACACCCAGAGCCAAAGAGTGTTAGGCATCACTGAAGTCTATCTGTCTGCGTGACCTGAAGACATATTACACTTGAGGACTGTGAATCCTCCAGCCGGTTAGGCATCGCGTTCTGAGCATCCAAGAGTCATTGTGGATCGCCGGTGAACGAAGTCTGTGAAGGTTCGGAAGTCTACCTTGAAGACTTACCAGAGTGATTGAGCGAGGACTGTGTGTCCTTAGCTCAAGGGGAATAAGGTGAAGACATGGTCTTCTGAGTTGAATCTCAGCCTCCCTAACCAGACGTACAGTTGTCACAGCAACTGGAACTGGTCCAACAAATCATGTGTCTTCAACAAGTGACTGGTTCTATCCTCTCCCTCCCTTTACTTAGAGTTTGTCTTCGTGAAGTCATTGCCTATTTGTCATACCTGTTTGACTTCATTGCTTGACTACTATCGTTGGTTGGCTTCATACTATCTTCCATCCTGATCCTTACTACTAAGCTGCTATTAGTCTTTGTACTTTCACATTATTGCATACTTAACTATGGTTTGCTTGTTGTAGTTTATCTTCCGCTGCATATCAATTAGGTCATTTCTATTGTTTGTCTTCGAAACTTCCATGTTTTGAAGACTTTCATAAAAATCGCCTATTCACCCCCCCTCTAGTCGATAACTAGCACTTTCAATTGGTATCAGAGCAAGGTACTCCCTTGTTCTGTGTGATTCGGTTTAACCACCTGGAGTTTTAGCTATGTCAACTGCAGGGATAATCAAAGTCTCCGCTGCTTGCCCCGTGTTCGATGGAACTGAATATCCCTACTGGAAGAATAAGATGCGCATGCATCTTGAAGCCATTGATGTCGACCTCTGGTATGTCGTCAAGAACGGCGTTCCCAAAACTGGTGAAGGTGTCACCCCTGCTGATGTCAAGAAGTTCATTCAACTGGACTCTACTGCCAAGAACATCATCTGTGGTCATCTGACCAAAGGACAGTATGGCCGTGTGAGTGCTTTGGAAATGTCGAAGCTAGTCTGGGACTGGCTATCCAAGGTCAACGAAGGCGTCTCAACCCAGAGAGATCAAAGGATCAGTGTTCTTCGCAACCTCTTCAACCGCTTCAAGAGAAACGGCAATGAAAATGTCCAGCTCACGTTTGATCGCCTCACCGACATCACAAATGAGCTTCATGCTCTCGGCGCCACTGAGATTACCAAGCATGAAATCGTCAAGACACTACTAAGATCACTTGACAACTCCTTTGACACCCTTGCCCTCATGATACAAGAACGCCTTGACTTCAAGACACTCGATCCATCTGATATACTTGAGAGGCTTAACACACATGAGTTCCAGCTTCCTGAGAAAAGAGATATCTATGGTCCCAACTATGGCCAAACTCGTGCTTTGAAGGCAAAAGTTGTTTCCTCATCTGAAGAAGAATCTGACTCCAGTTCTGATGATACTGAAGACATTGGAAAGGAACTTGCTATGCTTGTGAAGAAGTTCCAGAAGTTCACTAAGAAGAAGGGCTTCAGAAAGTCTTCACGATCTAGCTCAAGAAATGATGAAGCTTCCACTCATGACTACAAGAAGAGAACATGTCACAAGTGCAAGAAACCTGGACACTATATCTCTGAGTGTCCACAGTGGGACAATGAGAAGAAGAAGAAGAGCAAGGAATATGATTCTGATGACAAGAAGAAGAAGAAATCTTCAAAGTTTTCTTCCAAGTCCTCATCAAAGTCTTCATCTCATAAGAAGAGCTCATCTGGCAAGGCTCGTGCTTTTGTTGGCAAGGAGATGGATTCAGAGGAGGAGTCTGCTTCTGAGGAGGCGGAGGTGGAGTCTGAAGAGGAGTCCGACCCTGGCGTTGCAAGTCTGGCTCTAGCCACAGCCTATGTTGCCAAGTCCATCTTCAACACTGAAGACAATGACTTCCACACCAACGCTGAAGCTGATGACAAGGACGACCCTGCTCCCACCTGCTGCTTCATGGCACGTGGTGCCAAGGGTATGACACCTCATGCTTCAGAATGGATTATGGACAGCGGATGCACTAATCATATGACTGGTTATCGAAGTCTTCCAATGGACTCAACCTTACGTCCATCAGACAAGAGTCACATCACATTTGCTGACATTGGTAAAAGCAAGGTATTGGGTCTAGGTAGAGTTGCAATCTCAAAGGATCAACACATGGATAAAGTGATGCTTGTTGAATCCCTTGGTTTCAACTTAATGTCTGTCTCGATGCTTTGTGACTTGAACATGATTGTGCTATTCGGAAAATATTGTTGCCTTGTACTAATGGAATCTGACAAGTCTCTAGTCTTTGAAGGGTATCGGAAAGATGATCTATACATGGTAGATTTCTCAGCAGGTCCATAGCTTGCCGTATGTCTTCTTGCAAAAGCTTCAGAATGCTGGCTCTGGCATCGGAGGCTGGGGCATGCTAGCATGAGGAACTTACACACACTCGCCAAGAAGAAGCATGTCATAGGCATCGAGGGTGTCAAGTTCAAGAAGGATCATTTGTGTGGTGCCTGCAAAACTGGAAAGATGACTAGGGCAAAGCACCCCTCGAAGACAATCATGACGACATCTCAACCCTTCGAGCTGTTACACATGTACTTATTTGGACCTACTCACTACTCTACCCTCACAACAACTGCTTGTCTCTATGGCTTCGTCATTGTTGATGACTACTCAAGATATACATGGGTGCACATAATTCTCTACAAGACTGAAGTGCAAGATGTCTTCAGACGCTTCGCCAATCGAGCCATGAACAATAATGGCATCAAGATCAAGCATATCAGAAAGTGACAACGGCACTGAGTTCAAGAACACCGGACTTGATCTTTATCTGGATACAATGGGAATCACTCATGAGTTCTCTGCTCCATACACACCTCAGCAAAATGGCATCGTAGAGCGCAAGAACAGAACCCTCATTGAGATGGCTCGAACAATGCTCGACGAGTACAAGACACCAAGAAAGTTCTGGCCTGAAGCTATTGATACAGCATGTCACGTCATCAACCGTGTTTACATCCATAAGCTTCTGAACAAAACATCCTATGAGCTCCTTACTGGCAAGAAGCCAAATGTCAGCTACTTCAGAGTATTTGGAGCTAGGTGCTGGATCAAGGATCCCCATAACAAGTCAAAATTTGCACCTAGAGCTCACGAAGGCTTCATGCTCGGTTATGGAAAGGACTCACACTCTTACAGAGTCTTCAACCTCTATCTCTATAAAATCGTCGAAACTGTGGACATGCGATTTGATGAAAACCAATGGTTCACAAAGAGAGATCCTGCCAAGTACACTAGACGAAGCTCTGCCCAGCGAATCTATCAAGCTAATGGGAACTGGTGAAATCATGCCTTCTGAAGCATAGCCTGAAGAGGAACTTATCATTTCTGCACCTAACCAACCTGAAGACAATGCTCAGACTGAAGACAATCCTCCCAATGATGACAATGATCAGCAAGAGCAAGGTCTTCGTCCAGTTCATCCTCGAGTTGCAAATGAAGTACAAATTGAGAAGATAATTGATAGCATCAATGCACCTGGTCCACTTACTCGCTCAAGAGCAACACAGTTAGCAAATTTCTGTGGGCACTTTTCTTTTGTGTCAATATCAGAACCCAAGAAAGTTGCTGAAGCCTTTATGGAACCTGAATGGATACAAGCTATGCAAGAAGAACTTCAACATTTCAAGCTGAACAATGTTTGGGAACTTGTCAAGCGTCCTGACCCTCGCAAGCATAACATTATTGGCACAAAATGGATATATCGAAACAAGCAAGATGAGCATGGTCAAGTCGTCACAAACAAAGCACGTCTTGTGGCTCAAGGATATACTCAAGTTGAAGGAATTGACTTCGATGAAACATTTGCTCCTGTGGCTAGGCTTGAAGCTATTCGCATACTGCTAGCCTATGCTAACCACCACAACATCTTGCTATATCAAATGGATGTGAAGAGTGCATTTCTCAACGGCAAGATTGAAGAAGAAGTATACGTCGCTCAACCACCTGGCTTTTAAGATCCAAAACATCCTGATATGGTGTACAAGCTAAACAAAGCACTGTATGGCCTCAAACAAGCTCCTCGTGCTTGGTATGATACAATCAAAGACTTCCTGAAGAGCAAAGGCTTCAAACCTGGATCCCTCGATCCCACACTCTTCACGAAGACATATGATGGTGAACTGTTTGTGTGCCAAATATATCTGGATGACATTATCTTCGGCTGCACCAACCAGAAGTATAGTGATGAGTTTGGATACATGATGCAAGAGCAATATCAGATGTCCATGATGGGTGAGCTGAAGTTCTTCCTTGGTCTTCAAATTCGTCAGCAAAGGAATGGCATCTTCATATCTCAAGAAAAATACCTCAAAGATTGTCTAAAGAAGTTAGGAATGCAAGATTGCAAAGAGTTCTGGCAGATATCTTCACAAAGTGCTTGGATGAGAAAAGGTTTTGCAAGTTATGGTGCGAGCTAAATATCTTGGAATCCTAAAATGTCCTGTGATCAGGCACACATCCTAACACTTATGCATGTTGATGACTTAGATGTGCAACACACGAAGTAAAGTATATCTTCAATCAATGAAGACTTACATTCTGAGTGTGAATACATTAACATGGAATTTGACTTCGAAGCGCCACGATAATTGTGCGCCGTGTCTGGGTCTAATACTTCTGTAACATCCCAAATTTCAATTTGGAATGTTATACATAGATCATCATGCATATCATATTTCTATTGCATCGTTGGCTCGATCCTAGAAAATTCTACACAACTCAAGGACCCTCGGAGAGAGTTGGGGATTTCGTTATTTTCATATTTGGGGTTTTCTTAAATGCTGAAAATAGGATCGTTGATTTTATTTATTTTATCTTCCGTTATTTCTACTACCAAAAATTCAGAGAGGGAATAAAATGACTTTCCCAAAATAAAGAAATAATGAGGATTTAATAAAAAAATCAAATAAGTTATTTTGGAGTTTTTCGCCTTTTATTTTGAATTTAGGAAAAATGTGTGTTTTTCAAAATTGCATTTAGGCCCCAAATAAATGTTCATCTAGTCCGGCTTGATTTTAGAAGCCGGGGAAAATTTATTTCGGGATTTTTGGAGTCCGTTTAGTATTTCTTTTGATTTTTCTACCGAGCGTAATGTTCTTTTTTAAAAAATAAACGGAACCGACCTAACGGGCCGTGCCCGAGCGGGACTCCGCTCGGGGCGCCTTTATATAGCGCCGCCCCCCAGGCCTCAGCCCGCCAGCCCACCAGCCCGGCACCGCGCGCACACCCTAACCCTAGCCAGCCGCCG
>NC_041389.1:219833347-219841379 GCF_002162155.2 Triticum dicoccoides | reverse complement strand
CACCGCCGCCGACGCCGCCCGCCGCCGCTGCCGCCGGAGCCGCCGCCCGTGCCCCGAGGTTCGCCGCCGCCTCGAACCGCGTGCCGCCGTTTTTTTTAAAACCGGGCGGTTTTTCCTTACGGTTTTTTTCGTTTTTTAGATTCGTTTTATTTTAGTTTTCGGTTTTTTTCCGGTTTAGGTTAATTAGCGGACGTTCGTCCGTTAGTTCGTCTTAGCGGACGCTTTTCGTCAGATTCGTTAGATTAACGAACGTTCGTTCGTTAATCTGTTCGTCATTTTTCTTTTTCTCGGATTTTTCCGCGGTTATTTTCTGATCGCGATTTCTGATCCGATTTTCGATTTAGTATAACTTTTCGCTCGTTTATCGGAATCAGGTGATTCAAGCGCCTGGAATTTCGTCTCGAAACCCTCTTTCCGAATAATCTACTTAAACAAGTTTTTGCTACTGTAAAATTTGACTTAGATCCAGATTAGCAAAACGAAGCTGTTTTCTTTCGCCGTTTGACTTTCGTTGCTTTAATTGATTTGATTCTTTTGCAAACCGGAGTTCTTAAGTTGAGCATTCTGGTTGGATCTTTTGTTCGAGTTTTACCTGTGCATTAGATGAGTACTTATTGTATGCTTGTTTGTTTGTCTGCGATAGAATACCCGGAGTGCGCCGCCTGTTACTTCGAGTCTCTAGGTTTCGCGGATCATCAGCAAGGCAAGTAACACTTGATCATACCTTTCTACTATCCAGTTTTTATGCATTAGATCTATCCTCAAACATTGCATGAATAGGATCTAATTAAATTGTGGGATGGGAAGTAGATGTGGTAGTACCTATTACCTGTTCTATTATCAAACCTTTGGGAGTTACTTCTACGTTTGCTTATTATGCCATGCTATGCTAGTAGACGTGGATTGGGTGAGTAAATATCCATGACAGATGTGAGATTGTTAATTAATGGTTTATTTAAGGTGGCAACTTAAACACACATCTGGGTGGATTGAGGCACCTGTTTTCTAGCAGGACTTGCCTGTATTTCTTCGGACCGCCACCCAGGCTCAAAGGGATCATGAGATTATTCAAACTAGAAACTTACGTGTGCAGCCACATGCTATTATGGGCTCTAGCATAGTTGACTAAGTTGTACGAACTCTTACGGGGTGGACTAGCAGATGTAGGGGATGTAGGTTGGTACGGTCTACCCCTGATGTAAGGTGCTAGTGCTTCTGAAAGACTATGTCTCGGTCATCCGTTTCTCAAACACCATGTAGTGCGAGGAACCAAGCGGAGGCGATCGAGTCATGTGGGGAAAAGTGCGCAAACCTCTGCAGAGTGTACAAACTAATCATGATTAGCCGTGTCCCCGGTTATGGACGTTTTGAGTATCTAGTACCTGGTTATCGTGTGAATCTCATCATGTTACTTCTAATTTAATATTGTTGGGTTTAATGAGTACTTTAATTGGGATTGAGGATGCTGTCAACCATTCTCAATGTTTAACAACCACCATGATAGTTAAATAAAATGTATTCCTTTGCAGTAGGGAAAAATTGGCTTTATGCAAAACTGTAACCATAGAGCTTTTCCACCAGCCAAATATGCATGTAGTATAGCCATCCTCTATTGTTATTCTCTATGTGTTACATTGCCAGCATATTCCATGTGCTGACCCGTTTCGGGCTGCAACGTTTCATGTTGCAGACTTTCAGACGACGAGTAAGGTGCTTTTAGGTCGTGGTTCTATACTCAGTGATGCCGTTAGAGTTGATGGACTCGCTTATCTTCCAAGCCTTCCGCTGTTATCGTATTAGATGGCCTTAAGCCATATTTATTTCATTAAGTTCTCTTTTGAGACATTCGATGTAATTAAGTGTGTGATTGCTACTCTGTTATAAATCCTCCAAGTACTGTGTGGTGTCAGCATTATTGATCCAGGCATGACACTGAGCACAGAGGTCAGACTGTTTGAGGTCTGGTCGCTACAAGGTGGTATCAGAGCACACGCTGACTGTAGGACACGGCCACTAAGCTTAAGCCCTAGATCACTACTCTTTCTTCTCTATTCTGACTCCTCATCTTTTCTATTCTTTAGGATGACGGACGCAAAGATCAAGTATGCTCAACCAGATGAAGGTACACCATTTGGATTTCACTTGAAGGAAGTCACTAGGTACCTGAACATTGGACTACCAAGCTTCACCGGGACTTTCAACGCCACTCTGCCTGAAGAGGAGCGTTGGAAGATTCAAGCCCATGTTCCGGGAAGGACATTCGCCCCAATCACCAAGCCTATAGATAGTGTTTTCAGTGCACCAACCTGGAGTCTGGGAAAGAGCATGGCAGCTCATATCACCTTGGGACGCATTGGAGAAGTTTATCAAGAAGACCTCAAGAACACCATCTACCAGATTTGCGGACGCCGGAATGAAGACTGGGAGATAGTCAGCACCAAGAAGGATAGATCCATTGCAGCTTTCATCCAGGAGTTAAACCAGCACATTCGACGCCAGGAGAACCAGATGTGCAATGATATGATAGAGTTGAAGAATGCGAAGGGAAGGATCATCGAGCTTGAAGGAGAACTAAAGTCTACCGCAAGGACTACATGGACGAGATCGTAGCTGTAGCAAAGCACAATAACGATCTTAAGTATGAGATTGAAGAACTCAAGAAGAAATTAGCACTCAAGAATGAAGACAAGTACGAGCAACTACATCATCATCGACGACACCAATTCGGATCCAAGTGAGCCCGACTTTGAAGACGAAGCTGGAGCAGACATCATGGAGTCTTCCACTGGTTCTAATTAATAGATGACCCCACATATTAGTAGTATTCCCTCCCTGTAAACATTATAGTACACGCACCTTTGTGATAGTTAGACCGTTGTAAGCCCTTTGTTTGAATGAATGAAGTGATTTTGAGTGCATTGTCTCATGAGCATTTGGGTAGTGCTTTTCTCCTTAGATCTCATTCTATTCTTAATTTCTCGTCTTTTCTAAAACCTTCAGATGCCTCCGAGACGCAACCCCGAGTTTGTTTTCCCGCCAGAGATCACTCAGTTGATTCAGCAGCAGAATACCCTGATTCAGACATTGGTACAGAACCAAGGCAACAACAACAACAACCCACCACCACCACCACCTGGGGATCATTTGACGCGTTTCCTTAGGCTGCAACCGCCGGTGTATTCTAGTAGCACCGAGCCAATTGTAGCAGATGATTGGCTCCACAAGATAGGAAGGGAGTTGACCATTGCAGGCTGCACAGATGGAGAGAAGGTGAAGTTTGCTGCACATCAGCTTGACGGACCCGCAGCAGCATGGTGGGAGAATTTTACAGCCACTTACCCTGTAGACACTGTCACATGGAATCAATTCCAGCAAGCTTTCCGTACTGCCCATGTTTCAGTAGGAGCTATGGCCATGAAGAAGCGTGAGTTCCGCAACTTACGCCAAGGAGGACGGACAGTTGGCCAGTACGTGGATGATTTTAGTAAACTAGCACGTTATGCCCCAGATGACATTGCTACGGATGTAGCTAAGCAGGAGAAGTTTCTAGAAGGACTGAATGATGAGCTGAGCATGCAGTTGATGGTAGCCACTTTCAATAATTACCAGGAGTTAGTAGATCATGCCCTTATGATTGAAGGGAAGCAGCAGCAGATTGATAATCGTAAGAGGAAGTATGCACAGGGGAAGTATAATTCTGGAGCTCATCAGAAGCCACGCTTTACCCCAAAGTCAGGAGGACAGTTTCAGCATACTCATGGAGGAGGTAGCTCGCACAATCACAATGGCACAAAGAATGGGAACAGGAATGGAGGAAGCAATGGACAAAGCCGCACCACCCCGTCAACACCATCCAAAGCAGACATGAGCCATATCACCTGTTATAAGTGCCGCAAGACGGGGCGTTATGCCAACGATTGTCCTGAAGGCCAAAATGGGAATGGCAATGGGAGCTCAGGAAAGAAGCCGAACCCTTTCAATAGGGGACAAGTGAACCACGTTACCGTGGAGGAGGTTGAAGCTCAGCCAGATGCAGTAATAGGTAAGTTTTTGGTTAAGGCATTTACTGCAGTTGTTCTTTTTGATACTGGTGCATCGCATTCATACATATCAAGGGGATTCGTGGATAAATATAAATTGCCAACCCAAGCACTTAGGTCACCCATGCTAGTAACCTCACCCGGTGCAGAGTATACGGCTAGTAAATGGTGTGATCGACTGCCATTAAGGATTGGACACCATATATTTCCCTCGGACCTAATAGTTTTGGAATCCCAAGGTTTGGATGTGATATTTGGCATGGATTGGTTATCTAAGTATGGAGGGAACATTGATTGTGCCAGTAAAACAATTTTGCTTACGACACCAGAAGGGATAAGGATCAAATATGTATCACGGCATGAGCCGAGGAGAGAACATGTAAATTCCTTATCAGGAGTTGTGCAGGAAGAGGTGCCAGTAGTGAAGGATTACCCTGATGTATTCCCTGAGGAATTGCCAGGAATGCCACCGGATAGAGACATTGAGTTTTTGATTGAGCTGTTGCCAGGTACAGGCCCAATATCGAAGCGACCATACAGGATGCCCGCACAGGATTTGGCGGAAATCAAGAAACAGATTAAGGAGCTGTTGGATAAAGGTTATATACGCCCAAGTTCTTCGCCTTGGGGATCACCCGTACTGTTAGTGGAGAAGAAGGATGGATCGTTAAGAATGGTTGTTGATTATCGTGGATTGAATGCAGTAACAATCAAGAACAAGTACCCACTACCAATGATAAATGATCTGTTTGATCGTTTGCAAGGAGCTAAGGTGTTTTCCAAGATCGATTTGCGATCAGGGTACCATCAGTTGAAGATTCGAGAGCAGTATATACCTAAGACGGCGTTCACCACAAGATATGGATTGTATGAGTATATCGTTATGTCATTTGGACTGACCAATGCACCCGCCTATTTTATGAACCTGATGAACAAGGTGTTTATGGAATTTTTGGATAAGTTCGTCGTGGTGTTCATTGATGATATTTTGGTTTTCTCTAGGAATGAAGAGGAACATAAGGAACATTTGCGATTGGTTTTGGGGAAGCTAAGGGAGCATCAGTTATATGCCAAGTTCAGCAAATGTGAGTTTTGGCTAAAGGAAGTTGGATTTCTCGGACACATTATATCCGGAGAAGGTATCGCAGTAGACCCTACCAAAGTAGTCACTGTGACCAATTGGGAAGCACCAACGACAGTTGGAGAGATCCGGAGTTTTCTTGGACTCGCAGGATACTACCGGAGATTCATTGAGAATTTCTCAAGGATTGCAAAGCCTATGACAGAGTTATTGAAGAAGGATACTAAGTTCGTATGGACTGAGGAGTGTGAGGCTAGTTTCCAAGAGTTGAAGAAACGTTTGGTTACCTCACCAGTGTTGATTTTGCCAGATCAGACTAAGGATTATGAAGTGTATTGCGACGCTTCACGTAGAGGACTTGGAGCAGTGCTTATGCAGGAGGGTAGAGTTGTTTCGTATGCTTCACGACAACTTAAGCCCCATGAGTTGAATTATGCTACTCATGATTTGGAGTTAGCAGCCGTAGTGCATGCATTAAAAACGTGGAGACATTTTCTCGTTGGAAATCGTTGTGAAGTGTACACGGATCACAAGAGTTTGAAGTACATTTTCACGCAAAAGGAGTTAAATCTCAGGCAGAGGAGATGGTTGGAACTTATTAAGGACTATGATATGAGATTACATTATCACCCCGGGAAGGCTAACGTTGTAGCAGACGCGTTGAGCCGCAAGAGCCATGTCAATACTCTAATGACGGGGGAAATACCCAAGGAGTTAGCCGAGGATCTTCGAGAGCTATGTTTGGAAATAGTTCCAAGAGGCTATGTAGCAGCATTGGAGAATCAGTCTACGCTGATGGATAAAATCAGAGAAGCTCAAAAGGCAGATATGGAGGTTGCCACTATTAAGGAACGGATGAGCAAAGCAGAGGCTAAGGGATTTCGTGAGGATGAGTACGATACCCTACGGTTTGAGGACCGTGTTTATGTGCCAAATAACCTGGAGATCAGGAAGTTAATTCTGCAAGAGGCACATGATTCACCCTATTCGATTCACCCAGGAAATACCAAGATGTATTTGGATTTGAAGGAAACATTCTAGTGGACCGGAATGAAGAAGGATATCGCAGAGTATGTAGTTGTTTGTGATGTTTGTCAGAGGGTGAAAGCAGAACATCAGAAGCCAGCTGGATTGTTACAGCCCTTACCTATACCCGAATGGAAGTGTGATAAATTAGGTATGGATTTCATCACAGGATTGCCTAGGACTCGTTCCGGCTATGACTCGATTTGGGTTGTAGTTGATCGTTTGACGAAGGTAGCACATTTCATCCCAGTAAAGACTACCTACAGCAGTGCCAAATTGGCTAAGATATACATGACGAGGATTGTATGCTTGCATGGAGTTCCGAGGAGTATCGTATCAGATAGAGGGACCCAATTCACCTCAAAGTTCTGGAAGCAGTTACACGAAACATTGGGGACTAGGCTAGAGTTTAGCACAGCTTTCCACCCACAGACAGATGGACAAACCGAGAGAGTCAATCAGATTTTGGAGGATATGCTTAGAGCTTGTGTTTTGGATTATGGATCAAGTTGGGATGACAACTTGCCCTACGCGGAGTTTTCTTACAACAACAGCTATCAGTCCAGTTTGAAGATGGCCCCTTTCGAAGCCTTGTACGGAAGGAGATGCAGAACCCCGTTGTTGTGGGATGAGGTTGGAGACCGCCAGTTGTTTGGACCAGATTTGATTAAGGAGTCCGAGCAGAAAGTTAAGTTGATTCGCGATAGATTCAAGGCAGCCCAGTCCACGCAGAAGAGCTATGCAGATTCGAAACGCAAGGAGACAGAATACGCAGTCGGAGACAGAGTTGATCTTCGAGTATCTCCACTTCGTGGAGTTAAGCGTTTTGGGGTTAAAGGAAAGTTAGCGCCACATTTTGTGGGGCCATACAAGGTTTTGGAACGCATGGGAGAGGTAGCATACAAGTTGGAATTACCTGAGGGATTATCAGGAGTTCATGATGTGTTTCATGTATCACAGTTGAAGAAGTGTCACGCAGAGATGGCCGATATACCACTGAGAGATACGGTGCCATTGGAGACGATTCAGTTGAAAGAAAATCTGACCTATGAAGAGAAACCCGTTAAGATTTTGGATTATGCCAGCAGAGTTACCCGCAGCAAGGTTATCAAGTTTTGCAAGGTTCAGTGGAGCCACCACACCGAGGAGGAAGCCACCTGGGAACGAGAGGAAGATCTGCTCAAGGACCACCCTCACCTATTTGCTAGCCAACCCGAATCTCGAGGGCGAGATTCATCTTAAGGGGGGTAGGTTTGTAACATCCCAAATTTCAATTTGGAATGTTATACATAGATCATCATGCATATCATATTTTTATTGCATCGTTGGCTCGATCCTAGAAAATTCTACGCAACTCAAGGACCCTCGGAGAGAGTTGGGGATTTCGTTATTTTCATATTTGGGGTTTTTCTCAAATGCTGAAAATAGGATCGTTGATTTTATTTATTTTATCTTCCGTTATTTCTACTACCAAAAATTCAGAGAGGGAATAAAATGACTTTCCCAAAATAAAGAAATAATGAGGATTTAATAAAAAAATCAAATAAGTTATTTTGGAGTTTTTCGCCTTTTATTTTGAATTTAGGAAAAATGTGCGTTTTTCAAAATTGCATTTAGGCCCTAAATAAATGTTCATCTACTCCGGCTTGATTTTAGAAGCCGGGGAAAATTTATTTCGGGATATTTGGAGTCTGTTTAGTATTTCTTTTGATTTTTCTACCGAGCGTAATGTTAAAAAAAAAGGAACCGACCTAACGGGCCGTGCCCGAGCAGGACTCCGCTCGGAGCGCCTTTATATAGCGCCTCCCCCCCAGGCCTCAACCCGCCAGCCCGCCAGCCCGCCACCGCGCGCAAACCCTAACCCTAGCCAGCCGCCGCCGCCGCC
>NC_041389.1:219788877-219832699 GCF_002162155.2 Triticum dicoccoides | reverse complement strand
TCGAACCGCGTGCCGCCGTTTTTTTTTAAAACTGGGCGGTTTTTCCTTACGGTTTTTTTTCGGTTTTTTAGATTCGTTTTATTTTAGTTTTTGGTTTTTTTCCGGTTTAGGTTAATTAGCGGACGTTCGTCCGTTAGTTCGTCTTAGCGGACGCTTTTTGTCAGATTCGTTAGATTAACGAACGTTCGTTCGTTAATCTGTTCGTCATTTTTCTTTTTCTCGGATTTTTCCGCGGTTATTTTCTGATCGCGATTTCTGATCCGATTTTCGATTTAGTATAACTTTTCGCTCGTTTATCGGAATCAGGTGATTCAAGCGCCTGGAGTTTCGTCTCGAAACCCTCTTTCCGAATAATCTACTTAAACAAGTTTTTGCTACTGTAAAATTTGACTTAGATCCAGATTAGCAAAATGAAGTTGTTTTCTTTCGCCATTTGACTTTCGTTGCTTTAATTGATTTGATTCTTTTGCAAACCGGAGTTCTTAAGTTGAACATTCTGGTTGGATCTTTTGTTCGAGTTTTACCTGTGCATTAGATGAGTACTTATTGTATGCTTGTTTGTTTGTCTGCGATAGAATACCCAGAGTGCACCGCCTGTTACTTCGAGTCTCTAGGTTTCGCGGATCATCAGCAAGGCAAGTAACACTTGATCATACCTTTCTACTACCCAGTTTTTATGCATTAGATCTATCCTCAAACATTGCATGAATAGGATCTAATTAAATTGTGGGATGGGAAGTAGATGTGGTAGTACCTATTACCTGTTCTATTATCAAACCTTTGGGAGTTACTTCTACGTTTGCTTATTATGCCATGCTATGCTAGTAGACGTGGATTGGGTGAGTAAATATCCATGACAGATGTGAGATTGTTAATTAATGGTTTATTTAAGGTGGCAACTTAAACACACATCTGGGTGGATTGAGGCACCTGTTTTCTAGCAGGACTTGCCTGTATTTCTTCGGACCGCCACCCAGGCTCAAAGGGATCATGAGATTATTCAAACTAGAAACTTACGTGTGCAGCCACATGCTATTATGGGCTCTAGCATAGTTGACTAAATTGTACGAACTCTTACGGGGTGGACTAGCAGATGTAGGGGATGTAGGTTGGTACGGTCTACCCCTGATGTAAGGTGCTAGTACTTCTGAAAGACTATGTCTCGGTCATCCGTTTCTCAAACACCATGTAGTGCGAGGAACCAAGTGGAGGCGATCGAGTCATGTGGGGAAAAGTGCGCAAACCTCTGCAGAGTGTACAAACTAATCATGATTAGCCGTGTCCTCGATTATGGACGTTTTGAGTATCTAGTACCTGGATATCGTGTGAATCTCATCATGTTATTTCTAATTTAATATTGTTGGGTTTAATGAGTACTTTTAATTGGGATTGAGGATGTTGTCAACCATTCTCAATGTTTAACAACCACCATGATAGTTAAATAAAATTTATTCCTTTGCAGTAGGGAAAAATTGGCTTTATGCAAAACTGTAATCGTAGAGCTTTACCACCAGCCAAATATGCATGTAGTATAGCCATCCTCTATTGTTATTCTCTATGTGTTACATTGCCAGCATATTCCATGTGCTGACCCGTTTCGGGCTGCAACGTTTCATGTTGCAGACTTTTTAGACGACGAGTAAGGTGCTTTTAGGTCGTGGTCCTATACTCAGTGATGCCGTTGGAGTTGATGGACTCGCTTATCTTCCAAGCCTTCCGCTGTTATCGTATTAGATGGCCTTAAGCCATATTTATTTCATAAGTTCTCTTTTGAGACATTCGATGTAATTAAGTGTGTGATTGCTACTCTGTTATAAATCCTCCAAGTACTGTGTGGTGTCAGCATTACTGATCCAGGGATGACACTGAGCACAGAGGTCAGACTGTTTGAGGTCTGGTCGCTACAAGGTGGTATCAGAGCACACGCTGACTGTAGGACACGGCCACTAAGCTTAAGCCCTAGATCACTACTCTTTCTTCTCTATTCTGACTCCTCATCTTTTCTATTCTTTAGGATGACGGACGCAAAGATCAAGTATGCTCAACCAGATGAAGGTACACCATTTGGATTTCACTTGAAGGAAGTCACCAGGTACCTGAACATTGGACTACCAAGCTTCACCGGGACTTTCAACGCCACTCTGCCTGAAGAGGAGCGTTGGAAGATTCAAGCCCATGTTCTGGGAAGGACATTCGCCCCAATCACCAAGCCTATAGATAGTGTTTTCAGTGCACCAACCTGGAGTCTGGGAAAGAGCATGGCAGCTCATATCACCTTGGGACGCATTGGAGAAGTTTATCAAGAAGACCTCAAGAACACCATCTACCAGATTTGCGGACGCCGGAATGAAGACTGGGAGATAGTCAGCACCAAGAAGGATAGATCCATTGCAGCTTTCATCCAGGAGTTAAACCAGCACATTCGACGCCAGGAGAACCAGATGTGCAATGATATGATAGAGTTGAAGAATGCGAAGGGAAGGATCATCGAGCTTGAAGGAGAACTAAAGTCTACACGCAAGGACTACATGGACGAGATCGTAGCTGTAGCAAAGCACAATAACGATCTTAAGTATGAGATTGAAGAACTCAAGAAGAAATTAGCACTCAAGAATGAAGACAAGTACGAGCAACTACATCATCATCGACGACACCGATTCGGATCCAAGTGAGCCCGACTTTGAAGACGAAGCTGGAGCAGACATCATGGAGTCTTCCACTGGTTCTAATTAATAGATGACCCCACATATTAGTAGTATTCCCTCCCTGTAAACATTATAGTACATGCACCTTTGCGATAGTTAGACCGTTGTAAGCCCTTTGTTTGAATGAATGAAGTGATTTTGAGTGCATTGTCTCATGAGCATTTGGGTAGTGCTTTTCTCCTTAGATCTCATTCTATTCTTAATTTCTCGTCTTTTCTAAAACCTTCAGATGCCTCCGAGACGCAACCCCGAGTTTGTTTTCCCGCTAGAGATCACTCAGTTGATTCAGCAGCAGAATACCCTATGCTCAGTAGTATAGCCATCCTCTATTGTTATTCTCTATGTGTTACATTGCCAGCATATTCCATGTGCTGACCCGTTTCGGGCTGCAACGTTTCATGTTGCAGACTTTTCAGACGACGAGTAAGGTGCTTTTAGGTCGTGGTTCTATACTCAGTGATGCCGTTGGAGTTGATGGACTCGCTTATCTTCCAAGCCTTCCGCTGTTATCGTATTAGATGGCCTTAAGCCATATTTATTTCATTAAGTTCTCTTTTGAGACATTCGATGTAATTAAGTGTGTGATTGCTACTCTGTTATAAATCCTCCAAGTACTGTGTGGTGTCAGCATTACTGATCCAGGGATGACACTGAGCACAGAGGTCAGACTATTTGAGGTCTGGTCGCTACAACTTCCTATACGGTGGGTAACGCCACCATCGAATTTCTCTGTTTGAAGTGTTTCACTCATGGCGTTATTTTTGCTATGTCTTCGCATTTGGTTTGTCTTCAATTTCATCTTATGTTCATGATTTTCTTCACTATGTTGATTTGATTGCTTTCTGATATACATACTAGTGTTCTGTCCTCTACATCATTCACTTATAGCTATGTCTTCCTAGTTGAATCTTTTGAACTAATTGAATGTGATCGGACCCTAATCTCTCTATGCTTTCTATCTCAAACTCTATCTATCCAAATCATATGCATTCTATTGAAACTGTCGAATGTCTTCTCTGTGTCCTTGTCAGCAGAAGACACAGAGACAAACATTAAGTCTGTTTTAAATGATTCATCCTTATTGTTTGAAATCCGGAGAAGCCGGAACGACCATCCGACAAACCTGGCGGGCGTGGGAACGTGGGACAACTCCAAGTATGTTGCATGCTTGCCACATGCCCCTCAGATGTGAACCGCCAGGGGCACCTGCGTAATTGCGCTGTGCCGCACACTTCCTTATAAATACATGTCCCATGCGGTAAAGAAAACCTTCTTCCACCTCTCCACCTCGTCAAAACCCTAGCGCCACCGCTAGCTCTCGACGACGCCGACGATGAAGCGCTTAGCTGCCGCGACTTCTCCGACGCCGTCCTCACGCCGGCCGCGGACATCGTCCTCTCCGCCGCCGCCGTAGGTGTCCTCCGTCGCCAAGTTAGGGCACGGTGGATTGAACTGCTCGGTCTCCTATTCATCCCATCTAGCAGTTCTTCGTGTGGTAAATACAACTCTATTTTTACCATCTTTTTGATCCTCAAAGATTCATCCTATTTACCAAAATTGGTTTATGCCTATACAATGTTAGATCTATTCTGTATGCATCTCATACTGCCTAGTATATTCACTTAAGCTTCATATCTAGTTAGATTCCTCACTTGTACTTATTCACGGATTCGTACAAATCTGGAACCAACTCTCAACATATAAGTGAATGTCTTCGCATCATGAGGTCAATGTCTTCAAACTGATTTATCTTCAAAATCTTCTGAGAATGCATATGACCTCTTCCCCTTCCCTCGCATCTCTAATGCTGTCACAGGTACATGTTCGTGGGAGAATCCCTTGGTTCTCATAGTCTGCATTCATTTGCAGAATTCTTACAACATCACATTAACTATCCCGAGGCCAGTTCCTGTTTGTCCAGCAAGCGAAAGCTTTTGAAGCCTTTGAACGTGTTGAAGCCATTCAGTTTGAAGTTCATGGCTGCAGAGAAATCGGTAAGGAAGGGTGGCAGACAGCATCGTGGGGGAACATCAAGAGATTTGCCTGATGACCTCTCAGAGCTTTACAAGACAGGTCCTAAAGAGGATTATAATCAGCGCAAGACACGAATCCAATGGATTCGACGATATTGGGCTGAACAATGGTTCAAATACAAGTTCGTGACCCAGGAATACGCTGAGAAGAATGCTATCAAAAGTCCTTGGGGTGATATTCTCTTTCGAGGCCTTCCACCCAAGAACAGAGCTGAAGCTATTGCACAGGGTTTCTATCCTTGTATGGTCCGTGGACCTCAGCCTGAAAATGTCGACCCATCGTCATTGCTCTGGTATCGTGACGATAATCTCTTCAAGCGCGACTTCCAGCACGCAACGGCATCGGCCAAGGAAAACAAGAAGTCATTGGGATTAGACTTCAACCCTGGTCCCTCTGCTCCCCGTGCTGACGGCTCACGTGATGCAGAACCCAATGTCATCGGTCCTTTCTACAACCTTGATGGCCTCATCACTCACATCTCGGTCCAGGGTGCCAAAGTGGATCATTCTGATGATGATGCTGACACTAATGAAGCCCCAGCTCCTACTCCAAAGCCGCAGAAGCCAAAGAAGGCTAAGGCTTCAAGATCAGCTGCTCCTCCAAAAGCTTCACGTGCGAAGCCATTGGCCACTGCACCTCCTGAAGACAGTGTGCAGTCTGAAGATCTATCATGTATCTCCAAGAAGACGGAGAAGAAAAAGAAAATCGTCAAAAATACTGATCAGACATTGACTCCTGCTGCCATTCTGCGAGAAGAGCACATTGATCTGTCCAGCGATGAAGATCTTGCAGATGATGCTCTTGAGCTACTGATCAAGAGCAAGGAAGAAGCAGAGATCTTCAATGATTTGCCTCTCTTTGATGTGGAAATCATCCATAACTTCATTGATGAGTGGTTTGACACCCCAAATCTCAGCTTTGAAGATCTGCAACTTCCCATTGGCCTCAGCGTCTCCTTCAATGGCGCCATTGCTTCTGAGCTAGCTCTTGCTCAGCGCATCGTTGAACTGAAGCACAAGATCGACTATGAGAAAGCTCAGTTCAAGAAGCATGTGGCAAAGCTCAGCATGCAAGATGTCAAAAACTTCTAGATCATGTTGCACGAGCTCAAAGAAGCCTTTCTCAAGAAGCGCGAAGAAGCTAAAGGCTCTCGTGAGCACATGAAGAGTCTAGCTGACAAGTGTGTGCAAGCCTACAATGAGGCTGAGAAGCGCAAGGCTCTTGGTCGTCCTGGCATTGACCCCAGAATGGCTGCAACGAAGAAGAAGCCATCAACTGACCAATCTGCACCTTCAAGGCAGGAAGAACCTCGCATAGTCTTCCCAAGCAGCATGACTGGCTCGAAGCCAAAGGTCAGGTCAACCGCTTCAGAACTGAAGAAGACGAGGACTGCCGAGGCTGAAGCCAGAAAAAGGAAAAATCCTGAAGCCTCTAATGTTGCTCCCTCCAAGAAGAAGCGCAAAACCAAGAAGGATCGGGCTGCTCCCATAGAGCCCTTAGTTGTTGAACCTATCTCAATGGTTCGCCCTGCATCTGAACACCAAGAACGACGGATGATAGTTCATGAGCCTGCTTCCACAGAGGCTCATGAAGCTGAAGACATTCCAGCAGTTGATCCAACCGCTGCTAAAGACATTGGTCACAATGACAATGTTGAAGATGATGAAGTTCTTCCTCAGATCGAACACAACTTGGTATCATCGCCTGTTCTCACGAACAACGAACTCATCAGCATTGGTCGTCCTGTGACGCCAATTGCTCAGGATGCATCATGGGCTGATCACCCACAACAACAAGACTCCCCGAGTACTCCCCAACAACAACAAGTCACACCACCTGTGCAAGAAGAAGAGGATGACTTTGAGGCCCAGCCAACTCCATCTCCAAAGGCGTCGCCAGCATTACGCAGGCTTCGCAAAGGACCAAGGCCTCAAGTACCTTTTTCGAGCGTTCCAGAAGGAGAAGTGCACCACCAATCTGTTGCACGTCAAGTGTTTCCAGAAGCCACTCCGACTGTGAATGTCTCCGTGTCTGAAGCCAAAGCTGCTGAAGACAATCCGGCTGCATCAGCCGATGACAAACTAGACGAAGAACGTGTCCCTACTCCCCCCATTACTGAAGAAGCTGTTCCTGAAGTGAACATGCCAGTGCCCAACCCTCCAGCTCATCAAGTGGAGGTTGAAAATCTTGAGGTTGCCACCACCAACACAAATGAAGCCAATGACGTAGCCATGGCTGAAGCAAATGTGGAGCCTGCACCAACCAATGTGCCAGAAGTCAATAATGCAACTGCTCCTGAAGCATCTGTTGTGCAGCCTGACGCCTCTGTTGTTGCCACTGCTCCTATTCCGCCACCAAGTCCTCATACAATTGCGCAAGCATACAACTATGGTCAGCTAATCACTGTCAAATGGCCCGTTCTGGTCCCACCGCCTAATGCCTCTGGTCCTCAGTTTGATTATCATGTTGAGCATAGGCCTCTGGTCCAGAAACCAAAGCCAAGACTGCCAAGGTTCCCAGGTACTGCCACCTCTACAGGGTCCTTCAATGCAAATGGCTTCAAAGCCCACAACACCTTCTTTGACAGAGCAAAGAACCCCTACTCGAGGACAAGAATATCATCTGATCGTTTCTGGAGCTATCAGCAGCGAAGCTATTACTCCTGCGTTCTGTATGATCAAGGGCGCATTTTCCCTCATATGCGCCTCGATACTGAAGGTAGTGCTGGACTGCCATGCTTAGAAGAAGCACTTGACTGCTTTCGTGATGCAGGTCTGCTCAGCTTTGTGACAGACAAAGAACATTGGAATGAGGAACTTTTGTTTCAATTCTATACTACCCTCCACATTCGCGGCTACTACAGGGATACAAAGACATGGGTTCTCGAGTGGATGACAGGAAATGTTCATCATGAAGCCAAAGCTCTTGACGTCATTGAGCTTACAGGCCTACCCACTCCCGGAGAGCTGTTCGAACCTGATTGTCAACTCCACCGCAATGCACTGGAGAGCATCTTCCATAAGCCAGAGCCCAACATGAGCCAGATGTTGAGCATGATGAAGCCTCTGCCACCTGACGTTGAATACCCAAAGGAGTTCTTTGTTGATGACCTTGAGTATCTGCCTCGCACAATATATCACATCATCAGGCGAACTCTATGGCCTATCAAAGGGCATTCATCAGCTGCAAAACTTGAAGGAGCCATGAAGACATTGGTCTTTTACATCCTCAATGGCATCAGCTTCAATACACAAGAACTCTTCATCCGGCAACTGGCTGCGTCTGGATCTGACCTTTTTGGCCTGAAATTCTATGCTCCATGGGTCATGCGCCTCATCAAGCTACACTCTGCTATCAACTATCAGCCCTCTGCTTGCAATCATCTGATCTTTCTACCAGAGGTTGATATGTCAGTTGAAGCCATATACCCTGAGCCTGCCAAGAAGCCTCTTTGTCTTCAAAATGCTGATCACCAAAGCTTCACTCAACCCATGGAAGGAGTCCAAGTAGTAACTCGTGTCTATCCAATGGCTGGGAACACTCGTCTGCCTCACCGTGCGCAAACTGAAGCTACTGAGAGCACAATTGCCCAAAGGCCTAAGAAGCGCTCTCGCGTCCTAAATGACCGAGAACTTCTTGTGGCACTACATCAGAAACAAGACAAGCATCACTTCTGGCTCAAGCGACAGATGCAAAGCCTCTTGGTGGACGTCAATCGCATTCGAAATCTTGCCACCAAGAATGCTTTTGTCACTCACGAGACCTGTCGGCGATCATGGAAGAGTTTGACACTGCTCAGTGTTGAAGCAGATCTTCAAGACGATGGCTTCACTGAAAGATTCAAGTTTGACTCCACTCCTCCACGGAATGCTATCCTACATCGAACTCCATCCCTTGAAGACTCTGACTATTCTTCCTCCGCGGCAACGATGAATGCCAAAGTGATTGATGATGAAGACGATGCTACTTCACCGCCCCCTACTTCTGCATGCATCGACACTGCACCAAGTTCGTCTGCACCGCCAAACAACAATGACAACCCTGTTGCTTCACCTACTCCTCATGGGAACGAGTAGATGCTCTATGTCTTCAAACCTTTTTGGTCCTTACTGACAAAAGGGGGAGAAGCATATGAGTTTGATAGTCTTCAAGCGGGTTCATATGGGCGGTTGCTTTATATTTTGCCTAGTGTTTACAACTCTCGCTTTTGATACATTTGGTTCTTTGAGTTGTAACACTTAAACTCGATGGTCGTCTACCACTTATTTGCTTTTCTGTGATGCGATGATAAATTCCGCATGTGTGATGATAACTTCCGCACTTAGATCATTCTGCAGACGTCCATTTTTCATTATGCATGTCATTCTCTTAGTTATATCATTTCATGCATGATGAATTATCTTCATAAGTTGAAGAGGATCTCCACAAGTACAACCTGCCATGTGCATTTGCTTTCCAAAAGCAAATTACTTATATGCACATCTTCAGGGGGAGCCTTTGCCACTTATAACGACAATACCCTAAACTTTACAATTTCACATACTTTATCCCCGTTGAAAACTTCAACCAGTTTGTCATCAATCACCAAAAAGGGGGAGATTGTAAGTGCATCTAGTGCCACCCCTAGTTGGTTTTGGAGTATTGACGACAAATTTGGTTGAGGGACTAATGCGTTTGTGAGAATTGCAGGATAACACAGGTAGTGTCCCTCATTGATTCGGTTTACCTACCAGAGATGACCCCTTTTTCTTCTTTGTTGAGTCATAGGAACCACCGTACTGTTAAGTGGGGTCCAAGTGAACAAAGTCAGAATGACTGAAGTGATGCTCAACCCAAATCCTATGTCTTCGAGCGAAGACAATGAGAGCAAATCTTATCCAGAGCTGGATGAGTCAGCTTTGCTTGTAGCCCAAGTAAAGTTGTCGTGTGTGTTTGAAATCTGACCGTTGGAACACGTGTCAGTTCCTTAGTGACCCAGGGTCATTTCGGACATATCAGGTCAGGTTGCCTAGTGGCTATAAATAGCCCACCCCCTACACCATAAATTGGTGGCTGCTCAAAGTTAGTGCACGGCTTTTGTCGTTTGAGAGCAACCCACCTCGAAGCCTTTGAGAGAGAGAAATCCTTGTGAGGACAAAGCCCAAACACCCAGAGCCAAAGAGTGTTAGGCATCACTGAAGTCTATCTGTCTGCGTGACCTAAAGACTTATTACACTTGAGGACTATGAATCCTCCAGCTGGTTAGGCGTCGTGTTCTGAGCATCCAAGAGTCATTGTGGATCGCCGGTGAACGAAGTCTGTGAAGGTTCGGAAGTCTACCTTGAAGACTTACCAGAGTGATTGGGCGAGGACTGTGTGTCCTTAGCTCAAGGGGAATAAGGTGAAGACGTGGTTTTCTGAGTTGAATCTCAGCCTCCCTAACCAGACGTACAGTTGTCACAGCAACTGGAACTGGTCCAACAAATCCTGTGTCTTCAACAAGTGACTGGTTCTATCCTCTCCCTCCCTTTACTTAGAGTTTGTCTTCGTGAAGTCATTGCCTATTTGTCGTACCTGTTTGACTTCATTGCTTGACTACTATCATTGGTTGTCTTTATACTATCTTCCATCCTGATCCTTACTACTAAGCTGCTATTAGTCTTTGTACTTTCACATTATTGTATACTTGACTATGGTTTGCTTGTTGTAGTTTATATTCCGCTGCATATCAATTAGGTCATTTCTATTGTTTGTCTTCGAAACTTCCACGTTTTGAAGACTTTCATAAAAATCGCCTATTCACCCCCCTCTAGTCGATAACTAGCACTTTCAGTAGTGAATACATGAACTCCTCAAACTACGGTCATCACCGAGAAGTATCCCGATTATTGTCACTTCGGGGTTGTCGGATCAGAACACATAATAGGTGACTATAGACTTGCAAGATAGGATCAAGAACACACATATATTCATGAAAACATAATAGGTTCAGATCTGAAATCATGGCACTCGGGCCCTAGTGACAAGCATTAAGCATAGCAAAGTCATAGCAACATCAATCTCAGAACATAGTGGATACTAGGGATCAAACCCTAACAAAACTAACTTGATTACATGGTAAATCTCATCTAACCCATCACTGTCCAGCAAGCCTACGATGGAATTACTCATGCACCCCGGTGAGCATCATGAAATTGGTGATGGAGGATGGTTGATGATGACGACGGCGACGAATCCCCCTCTCCGGAGCCCCGAACGGACTCCAGATCAGCCCTCCCAAGAGAGATTAGGGCTTGGCGGCGGCTCCGTATCGTAAAACACGATGAAACTTTCTCTCTGATTTTTCTCTCCGTGAAACAGAATATATGGAGTTGGATTTGAGGTCGGTGGAGCGTCAGGGGGCCCACGAGACAGGGGGGCGCGCCCAGGGGGGAGGGCGCACCCCCTCCCTCGTGGACAGGGTGTGGGCCCCTGGTCTTGATTCTTTCACCAGTATTTTTTATATTTTCCAAAACTTATCTCCGTGGATTTTCAGGTCATTCCGAGAAATTTTGTTTTCTGCACATAAAACAACATCATGGCGGTTCTGCTGAAAATAACGTCAGTCCGGGTTAGTTTCATTCAAATCGTGCAAGTTAGAGTCCAAAACAAGGGCAAAAGTGTTTGGAAAAGTAGATATGTTGGAGACGTATCAAGAAGCAAGAGGTGAACCACTAATCACCACTTGGGCTCAAATGAAAGATGTCATGCGAGCACGTTTTGTGCCCACCTACTACACCCGCGATCTCTTCAAGAAGCTCCAACTACTCAAGCAAGGAGCAAAGAGTGTTGAAGAATACTACAAGGAAATGGAGATAGCCATGATAAGAGCCAATGTCACGGAAGATGATGAGCAAGCTATGGCCCATTTCTTGAATGGCGTCAATCATCCCATCAAGAAGATTGTCGACTTCCAACCCTATCCAACCTCATTGAGCTCGTGCATCAAACTACCAAAGCGGAACGTCAAGTGCAAGATGACTTCAAGTACGCCAAGTACTCATCCAAGACCTACGGCTTCTCCAACAACCAAGCTTCAACGACTCCAACAACTTCTACCTCAACCAAGCCATCTACAAGAATCGACGACAAGTCAAGTTACAAGAAAGCTTCGACAACCTCAAGTCGTCCTCCTACTACAAGCAACTTCAAGCCGCGCACTTCATCATCTACTCCAACCGATGAGACCGTCAAGACAAGCTCCTTCAAGTGTTTCACTTGCGGCGGCCGAGGCCACAAGTCCTTTCAATGTACAAACAAGCGCACCATGATCCTCAATGACGACGAAACCTATGACTCCATGAGTGAAGAGGAAATGGAAGCCTGTCACATCCCTAATTCTGGTCTGACTTATGCCAGCTTCCATGTGTGCATCATGTTTAAATTCAAATGAAATTTGAATGAGGAATTTTCAAAGCCTCAGAAAACCCCTAAAAATAACCAACATTTAAATCGCATCAAATGAGTCCAATAAAATGTTCCTGTTGTTTTGTGAAAATATTGGCATGAGGTGAAATTCAAACCAATATTTTTGGAGTCATAGAAATAATTTATTTGGGCCTTTGATTTAAATCAATAATATATTTGGGTTGGAATTATTTCTGTTATATAAGAAATAATGTCCAAGTAATCCTAAACCGATATGTTCCATGTTGGATATGTTCTAAACAGTGGGAATGTGCAGTTAGGTGATTTTCGAAAATACCTAAGTATTTTTAGAAAAGCCACAAAGTTGCAGAAAAATAGAAAAGCATAAATAAAAGAGAGAGAGAGCAACTCACCTGGACTTACCTGCAACCCACCTGGCCCAGCACCGTAGCAGCCCAGCCCAAAGGGGCAGCACCGTCTTCTTCCTCCTGCCAGTAGGCAGAGGGGAAGCGTGGCATGCGCGCGTGCGTTCCCGGCCACCTCCTTCTTGCCGACGACCCCCTAGACGCGTGGAAGACTTCCCCGTGTCGTCCCGATCCCGCTGACCCCCTCGCCCACTCTCCCTCTTCCCTGACTCTCTCTCCCTCTCACAACCGAACGCCACCGCCGCCGCCGTTCGCCATAGCCGCAGCCGCAGCCAACCCCGAGCCTCTCCGACGTGTCCACGAGCATCGCCACACCTCCCTCGTCCTCTTCGTCTAGCCACGCATTGCCGGAGGCCCTGCATCGACGCCGTCTTCATCATCTTCGTCGCCATCTGCCGGAGATCCCTCTCGCACCCCCGCTCGCTCCGGTGCCTCCCCGAGCTCGTTGACCCCCTCTCCGACCCTGTTGTGAGCTCCTCTTCCTCCCCCTAGCTCCTGTGCTCGTTTGGCCTCTGTAGCCGCCGTTTCCACCGCACCCGAAAGCTCCCTGCCGCCAGCCATGGTGCCGTCGTGGCTAGAGCCACAGTGGCTCAAGCCAAGCTCACCGTTGCGCTCAGCGCACCACCAGGAGTCCGTAGCCACCACTAGCTCGCCCTCCCGTGGTTCCTAGCACTAACCCGCACCAACCCCGAACTCCGGCTACCGCATTCATGCTCGCCGATGTCGACTCAGACCACCCCATCTCCTCCTGCTTGGCCGACCAGATGCGCGCGAGCTCCAGCTACGCGTAGGACCAAACCGCGGTCGATTTGGCCGACTGTGGGCAAATTCCGAGCCTCTCCGCCATCTCGGGCTTCACCGGCGACGAGCCGTGGACCAAGTCCGGCGGGTTTGACCCTGCTTGACCGGGGTTTGACTTCCCCCCTGACCCACTGACGTGTGGGCCGCCCTTATTAATTATTATTTAGGTTAGTTTAGCGCTAATTAACCTAGAATAGTGCTTAACCTAACACTAACTAACCCTGTTAAGTTAGTTATGACACTGACACGTGGGACCCATAGGTCAGGTTTGACCTGGACCGCCCCGTTGACCTGCTGATGTCACTAATACGTCATGCTGACGCAATAAGTCATTTTCTGGATTTAATTTAATTCAGGAAATTCCATAAAATGTCCAAAACTTCTAAAAATCATAGAAATTCAACCGTAACTCCAAATGAAATAAGTTATATATGAAAAATGATCAGAAAAATCCAATCTATCCATATGTACCATTTTCATGCATGTTGGAACAACTTATAGCTGCTGTTTAGCACAAATCATATAAATGGCATTTAAATAACCACATGTGGAGTTTGAATTTGAATCTTGGATTCAAACCAACTCCATTTAACCTACTGTTAGATGCATTAGCTCAAATCACAGCATATTGCCATGTCATGATCATGCATCATATTGTGCATTGCATTGATTGTGTTTCTTCCTTGTTTGTCGGTGTTTGTCCCCTCTCAATAGACGTGGTTCCGACGATGAGTTCGATGACACCGATGAAGAGCTTTATTATCTTCAGAAGTGCCAGGCAAGCAAGACCCCCTTGTTCATTCCGATACAATCCTACTCTCTCGCCCCTGCTCTCTTTTACTGCATTAGGACAACAACGATTCAACTGTTACATGCTGCGGTAGTTGAACCCCCTTATCCTCTGCATGACCTGTCATTGCCATAGTAAATAGATGAAACCCACTAGCATGAGTAGGAGTTGTTTGAGCCCTGATGTGCCTACTCATTCATGCTTGTTTGTCATGCCTGCTATTGCTTAGAGTTGTGTCAGGTCTGATTCATCGGGGATGAGTTGGAATGTGGTGAACATGTCCTACTGTTGAGAGCTAAGTGTGCGAACACGATTTGGTAAAGGTAGCGGTGAGAGGCCATGTACGAGTACATGGTGGGTTGTCTCATTGAAACCGTCCTCATGAACTGAGTTCTGTGCTTGTGATCCATGAACAATTACTACCACACATTGGGCTCCGGGCACTCCAAGCTCTCTCAACTTATTAATCAACTTGATCTCTGTCCAGGAGTTGCAACTAGTTTCTGGTGTTTGTAGGTAGTGTTAGTAGTCTACCAAGTGGCACCCGGTACAGGTGGGCTTGGGACAGACTAGGCACAGTGGCCTGGTGTACCAAGTGGCACCCGGATGGTGGGCTTGGGAACCCTGCACACATCGTTTGGGGCCGTGAGCGACACCCCGGCCGGATCTCCTTGCGGATGGAACCCGAATAGGCGATAAACCTGGACGAGAGACTTGTGTGGTTAGTCAGGTCGTGGCCGACTCCCTTGCCAGGCTTCCGCTTGAAGGTTGCCGAGATACACGAGGTGTACATGGCGGTAAGTGGCGAGAGCGTGTGTGAAGAAGTACACCCCTGCAGGGTTAATATGATCTATTCGAATAGCCGTGTCTGCGGTAAAGGACTTCTGGGTTGCCTATACAGTTCATAGACAAGTGAAAGTGGATACTCTAAATACGCAAGATAAGCGTGAGTGCTATGGATGGCGTTCTCGTAGGGAGACGAGAGCGGATCCATAGTGGTGTATTGGTTGGTGAATATGTGGACTCGTGTGCGCCACCTCAAAAGAGTTACTTGCAGTCGTAGTTCAGGATAGCCACCGAGTCAAAGCTGGCTTGCTGCAGTTAAACCCCACCATCCCCTTGATTGATAATGATGCATATGTTGTTAGTTCTGATGTAAGTCTTGCTGGGTACATTTGTACTCACGTTTGCCTATTTTATGTTTTTGCAGAGAGACTTCAGTCTCACTAGTAGATCCACGTGAACTTCGACATTTAGCTTGTTACCTCAGCTACGATCTTGTGCCCTCGGCAGGATCTGGTAGTTAGTCAGGCTTCTCAGCCTTTTTCATTTGTAGTTGTCTGTACTCAGACATGTTAAGCTTCCGCATGTGCTTTGATTTGTGTGCTTTGAATGTTGGGTCATGAGACCCATGTTTGTAATATCTCGCTCCTCGGAGCCTATTGAATAAAATACTTGAGTTGTAGAGTCATGCTGTGATGCCATGTTGTATTTGCACATATCGAGCATATTGTGTGTATGTTATTGAAATGCTTGGTATGTGTGGGATCTGATTATCTAGTTGTTTATCCTTGGTAGCCTCTCTTACCGGGAAATGTCTCCTAGTGCTTCCACTGAGCCTTGGTATCTTGCTACTGCTCCAGAACACTTAGGCTGGCCGGCATGTGTCCTTCTTCGTTCCTGTGTCTGTCCCTTCGGGGAAATGTCACGCGGTGTTTACCGGAGTCCTGTTAGCCCGCTACCGCCCGGTTTACCGGAGTCCTGCTAGCCCAGTTGCTACAGCCTGGATTCACTCGCTGATGACCGACACGTTCGTTGCTGGGTCATGTATGCCTGTCCATGTAAGTTAGTGCCACTTTGGGTTCACGACTAGCCATGTCATCTCGGGCTCCTTGTCATATGGATGCTAGCGACACTATCATATACGTGAGCCAAAAGGCGCAAACGGTCCCGTGCCTGGTAAGGCGACACCCATGGGAATACCGTGTGTGAGGCCGCAAAGTGATATGAGGTGTTACATGATAGATCAGTGTGCCATTGAGTCGGGGTCCTGACAGCTTTGGTATCAGAGCTTGACTACCTGTAGGATTACCAAGCGAAACTGGTCGAAGTTGAGTCTAGAAATGCTTTAGTTATATGTAGGGGAATTGATTGTGGGATGGAACGTAAGGCTGTGTTTATTCCTTATACCTTATGCCCTTCTGATCTGATTCATCTTATCTTTTCTACGGGGTTAAGGAGCTAGGCTTTCTCTTCTTTCTACCAGGATCACGTGTTACTAATCTATAGACCTATAAGATTGTTGGATTTAAGCCTCAGCTCAGTTTCTACTATCTGCGTGTATTAATAGTTGATCTGAGAACCTTGATATTATGATGATCGAGTGGTTATGCCACCATTTTGTAGCATGTCTTAAATCCTCTTAAGCATTTACAACCGTTATATTGTCCGAGTCATCCCAGGTTTCTAAACAGTCCGATGCATTTGCAAATCCCGTCTTACCATTTCAAAGTTCCTTTGTGCCAGTTCAACCACACTAACTAGTGTGTTGAGGTACTTCATTGCCTCGACATTTATGTTGGAGCTATTATTATGACCCTAGGTGTCTAGAGTATCACCTAGTAATTTAGCCATGCTTTGTGTTCCCAGTGTGATGATTCTAGCCATTATTCTCGAAAGCATCCCGTGATGCCATTTAGTTAGTAGGTATTCTACTTCTGGGTTTTGAACCCGAGATTCACCCCACTTACCTCATGTTGATAGTGTTTGCTAGTTCCTTTAGGAAATTAGTAACCTTTGCATTAGTCCTCGAGGTCCGTGGTATTTCCTTCTTCCAAATACTATGAACCACTTATGGCAGATGTTTGTTGGATCAAAAGATCACAATAGGAGTGCTCTCGATGGGCTCTCCATTCTATATTGCGACTCTGCCAGTTCTACTTTTCTGCATGGGTTATCCGGAAGAAACCTGTTGAACTTGATTCGACATACTAACCTATGGATCCACAACTCAGAAAGTTATATGTTCCTCGAGTTGTTCCCCCTTAGTTGTATTCTGGCCCCCGTCTATCAATTGATAGTCAAGGGTATGCGTGCATTCGTTTATCGATGCCTCTTACTCTTATGGTCCGTCAAGCCATTCTATTCTGGAATGACTAGGAGAAACAAACTCCAGAACCTGATCCATATCCAGGATTGGGTCAAAGAAGTTGTACTTCGCGGATCAAATTGCTAATCCAGCTTTTGTTCTCCTCTACCTTGGAGTATTATTATCTTTACATTAAGAATATCATTGGAATTGCACACCATCCTATGAACTCTTGATACAGTGATACTTCTCGCCCTCATTATTCATTTCTCGGCTTCCGTGTTGTTACAACCAGAATGCCGATAGGTGAACTATGATGTGTGAAATCAATACTCCTAGCAACCTTGTTGCTTGGTAGTTAAAGGACAATAATTTCGTTCTTAGCATGTTGGTTATGAATCCTCATTCTAGGATTAATCGTGCTACCTAGTCCCTATTTCCAGTGCACCCTTCGATCAATGAGTTAGGATTGTGCCAATCCCTCGCTCTTGTGATCATATCGTCTTACCCTGAAAAGCAAGATCGTTTGTGAGCTTAGTAACTTATCGGTGGTTCGCAATTTTCCGAATATCTTCTCGGAAGTATCACCAGGTCGTCACATGACCGCTATGTTGAGTTCGTGATCAAGTTGGTTTTCTTGTAACCACCCTTTCTCCAAGAATCTGTGTCGGATACCCTGAGCTAGTTGGTTAGGCTAAATAACAACTTGGAGAGTTGGAAGATAAAAGCTTGTCCGACTTAGTTCATTTTAAGGGATATCTTGTGTGTGTGTGTGTGTGTGTTGAAGATAGACGATATCTTCCTTGATTGAACCTCGTGATCAATTATTGGATCTATTGTCTTGCCAAAACTTTGATTTGAGTATGGGTTATCCTCAAATCAAATCAGAACCAACGATGTTCAAAATGTTGTCTTACTCGTGGTTGATTCCTCGGGCATACACCATTATATCCTTTGGTCTGACCAATGCTATCACCTTGTTCACATAATTATGGAATTCCATTTACATGGAAATCTCGATGACTTGTTGTTGAGCCCATCAGCAACATTTTGTCTCCTCTATGATTCGTGTTGAACATCTAGCTAGTGTTGGAAACTTCTATAAGCATTATCTTCATGCTCCGTTCATGAAGCATGTGTTGGATTAAAGAAGTGACTTCCTCTGATTCACGTGCATTTGGTGCAAGTTGCCGCCGTGAGTTCGAGAAAGATTGTTTTTGTTTTCTCTGGTACCATCCCAAGTCAGTTATGCATGTGCGAATGTATTCTATGGTTTGGTAGATTAATTACCTCCACCTCCATATGTATTCCCTAGCACACCAAGCCACTGACTGATTTGTTCCAGGAGAAGGAGTTCCTTTTAAGAGCTAACCCAGGCTTAATCAAGTTCTTCGATATCCTCGATGATGGTTCCCCACCTGAACTCGGTAGCGTTTAACTATAAGACTACTATGTGGCCATGCTTGTCTGGGACAACGTGTTCACATGTTTGTAGCAGAACCAACTCATGTTTTGGAGCTTACTACCGTAGTCCATTACCCGAGAATCTTGCAACATCATCTCGTCGATTTGTGTTGCAAACTTTCATTTTTCTTCCTAGACTTGATGAGTCTGGAATATTCAGACACCAACCAGATCTGAATCTCAGGCAGATATGATGGTTGGAACATTTCCCAAGAACTATAATGTTGGTCTCTTTGTAAACTGGTAAGGTGGATGTCGTGGCCAACACACCCAGCCGGAAGACCTATTATTGTAGTATCTTGATTGAGGAAGTTGGCCACCTCCCCATAAGGATTTCGTAGGATTTACTCTCGTAGTTGTTCCTTATGGATTTTTGAGTTCCCGAAGTCCGACCGTGCTAAATGTCTCTCGATCGATCATCCAGATTTTGTTTCCATGGCCTCGCTAAGGTGAAATCTGAGAAGGTGTTATCTTCCTTTGCATCTGCATCCTCCACCATTATTCATCATGGTAGTATGTGGTGTTGCCAGGATCCTTGACACGGACATTGGTAAAACCTTGATGAATATGGAAACGCTCAAGTTCTTGAGAGCACGCACAAGCGCTAGGTGTTATCATCGGCACTAACTGGGATTGCTCTCAGTTTCCTCGGTTATGCTATAACTTTCAAACAGTGGACTCACTCTCTACTGTTGAGCTTCTCCCTAGTTACTAAAATCATCCCTTGTGTTGTTTTCAACAAGGTAATCCACATCATCCATTCTAATCTGGCTATGCCATTCTACCGAACCCCTCCAAATGGTCGCTCGAGAATTGCCTTAGGTTGGTATAAAGAGTTTCAATGATCTCTGCATCAAAGGTAATTCCTTTTGCCACTTAAGGGGATATTTCTACGAGTCGCCCTCCTCTAAGGTATCTCGTTATGGTATCATGGCAACTCAAATCCTTGCTACGTTGACAACTGTTCACCACCCTCTTAAGTGTGGAATTGTTGTCTACCTAGTGAACCTTTGTCATCTATTTCACTCCATCCCTCTGGATGTATGCCTCGTGTCTCACCTTGAGAGATGTCGCTATGTCTCATCCCATGAGTTGATCCTGAGTTGCTCGATCTTCGAGGAGATCGTTTTCTATAGAGTCTCCTTCTGTCGTCATCGTGTTGGATGAAGACCTCGCAAGCAAAGACGTCATGATCCATTTGAATCAATGAATCGACATCTTCGAGAAGGACAGTTGGATCTTGGAAATCATGTTATTAGCTCGTGTCTCTCTGTCTTCTTACCTCACGTCTTGAATCTCGGGTCGAGATTCTTGTTTAGTGGGGGTGAGTTGTCACATCCCTAATTCTGGTCTGACCTATGCCAGCTTCCATGTGTGCATCATGTTTAAATTCAAATGAAATTTGAATTGAGGAATTTTCAAAGCCTCAGAAAACCCCTAAAATAACCAACATTTAAATCGCATCAAATGAGTCCAAGAAAATGTTCCTGTTGTTCTTTGAAAATATTGGCATGAGGTGAAATTCAAACCAATATTTTTGGAGTCACAGAAATAATTTATTTGGGCCTTCGATTTAAATCAATAATATATTTGGGTTGGAATTATTTCTGTTATATAAGAAATAATGTCCAAATAATCCTAAACTGATATGCTCCATGTTGGATATGTTCTAAACAGTGGGAATGTGCAGTTAGGTGATTTTTGAAAATACCTAAGTATTTTTAGAAAAGCCACAAAGTTGCAGAAAAATAGAAAAACATAAATAAAAGAGAGAGAGAGCAACTCACCTGGACTTACCTGCAGCCCACCTGGCCCAGCACCGTAGCAGCCCAGCCCAAAGGGGCAACACCGTCTTCTTCCTCCTACCAGTAGGCAGAGGGGAAGCGTGGCGCGCGCGCGTGCGTTCCCGGCCACCTCCTGCTTGCCGACGATCCCCTGGACGCGTGGAAGACTTTCCCGTGTTGTCCCGATCCCGCTGATCCCCTCGCTCACTCTCCCTCTTCCCTGACTCTCTCTCCCTCTCACCACCGAACGCCACCGCCGCCGCCGTTCGCCATAGCCGCAGCCGCAGCCAACCCCGAGCCTCTCCGACGTGTCCACGAGCATCGCCACGCCTCCCTCGTCCTCTCCGTCTAGCCACGCATTGCCGGAGGCCCTGCATCGACGCCGTCTTCATCATCTTCATCGTCGTCCGCCGGAGATCCCTCTCGCACCCCCGCTCGCTCCGGTGCCTCCCCGAGCTCGCTCACCCCCTCTCCGACCCGCAGTGAGCTCCTCTTCCTCCCCCTAGCTCCCGTGCTCGTTTGGCCTCCGTAGCCGCCGTTTCCACCGCACCCGAAAGCTCCCCGCCGCCGGCCATGGCGCCGTCGTGGCTAGAGCCACAGTGGCTCAAAGCCAAGCTCACCGTTGCGCTCAGCGCACCACCAGGAGTCCGTAGCCACCAGTAGCTCCCCCTCCCGTGCTTCCTAGCACTAACCCGCACCAACCCCGAACTCCGGCCGCCACATTCATGCTCGCCGCCGTCGACTCAGACCACCCCAGCTCCTCCTGCTTGGCCGACCAGATGCGCGCGAGCTCTAGCTACGCGTAGGACCAAACCGCGGTCGATTTGGTCGACCGTGGGCAAATTCCGAGCCCCTCCGCCGTCTCGGGCTTCACCGGCGACGAGCCGTGGACCAAGTCCGGCGGGTTTGACCCCGCTTGACCGGGGTTTGACTTCCCCCCTGACCCACTAACGTGTGGGCCGCCCTTGTTAATTATTATTTAGGTCAGTTTAGCACTAATTAACCTAGAATAGTGCTTAACCTAACACTAACTAACCCTGTTAAGTTAGTTATGACACTGACACGTGGGACCCACAGGTCAGGTTTGACCTGGACCACCCCGTTGACCTGCTGACGTCACTAATACGTCATGCTGACGCAATAAGTCATTTTCTGGATTTAATTTAATTCAGGAAATTCCATAAAATGTCCAAAACTTCTAAAAATCATAGAAATTCAACCGTAACTCCAAATGAAATAAGTTATATATGAAAAATGATCAGAAAAATCCAATCTATCCATCTGTAACATTTTCATGCATCTTGGAACAACTTATAGCTGCTGTTTAGCACAAATCATATAAATGGCATTTAAATAACCACATGTGGAGTTTGAATTTGAATCTTGGATTCAAACCAACTCCATTTAACCTACTGTTAGATGCATTAGCTCAAATCACAGCATATTGCCATGTCATTATCATGCATCATATTGTGCATTGCATTGATTGTGTTTCTTCCTTGTTTGTCGGTGTTTGACCCCTCTCGATAGACGTGGTTCCGACGATGAGTTCGATGACACCGATGAAGAGCTTTATTATCTTCAGAAGTGCCAGGCAAGCAAGACCCCCTTGTTCATTCCGATACAATCCTACTCTCTCGCCCCTGCTCTCTTTTACTGCATTAGGACAACAACGATTCAACTGTTACATGCTGCGGTAGTTGAACCCCCTTATCCTCTGCATGACCTGTCATTGCCATAGTAAATAGATGAAACCCACTAGCATGAGTAGGAGTTGTTTGAGCCCTGATGTGCCTACTCATTCATGCTTGTTTGTCATGCCTGCTATTGCTTAGAGTTGTGTCAGGTCTGATTCATCGGGGATGAGTTGGAATGTGGTGAACATGTCCTACTGTTGAGAGCTAAGTGTGCGAACACGATTTGGTAAAGGTAGCGATGAGAGGCCATGTAGGAGTACATGGTGGGTTGTCTCATTGAAACCGTCCTCAGGAACTGAGTTCTGTGTTTGTGATCCATGAACAGTTACTACCACACATTGGGCTCCGGGCACTCCAAGCTCTCTCGACTTATTAATCAACTTGATCTCTGTCCAGGAGTTGCAACTAGTTTCTGGTGTTTGTAGGTAGTGTTAGTAGTCTACCAAGTGGCACCCGGTACAGGTGGGCTTGGGACAGACTAGGCACAGTGGCCTGGTGTACCAAGTGGCACCCGGATGGTGGGCTTGGGAACCCTGCACACATCGTTTGGGGCCGTGAGCGACACCCCGGCCGGATCTCCTTGCGGATGGAACCCGAATAGGCGATAAACCTGGACGAGAGACTTGTGTGGTTAGTCAGGTCGTGGCCGACTCCCTTGCCAGGCTTCCGCTTGAAGGTTGCCGAGATACACGAGGTGTACATGGCGGTAAGTGGCGAGAGCGTGTGTGAAGAAGTACACCCCTGCAGGGTTAATATGATCTATTCGAATAGCCGTGTCCGCGGTAAAGGACTTCTGGGTTGCCTATACAGTTCATAGACAAGTGAAAGTGGATACTCTAAAATACACAAGATAAGCATGAGTGCTATGGATGGCGTTCTCGTAGGGAGACGAGAGCGGATCTATAGTGGTGTATTGGTTGGTGAATATGTGGACTCGTGTGCGCCACCTCAAAAGAGTTACTTGCAGTCGTTGTTCAGGATAGCCACCGAGTCAAAGCTGGCTTGCTGCAGTTAAACCCCACCATCCCCTTGATTGATAATGATGCATATGTAGTTAGTTCTGATGTAAGTCTTGCTGGGTACATTTGTACTCACGTTTGCCTATTTTATGTTTTTGCAGAGAGACTTCAGTCTCACTAGTAGATCCGCGTGAACTTCGACGTTTAGCTTGTTACCTCAACTACGATCTTGTGCCCTCGGCAGGATCTGGTAGTTAGTCAGGCTTCTCAGCCTTTTTCATTTGTAGTTGTCTGTACTCAGACATGTTAAGCTCCCGCATGTGCTTTGATTTGTGTGCTTTGAATGTTGGGTCATGAGACCCATGTTTGTAATATCTCGCTCCTCGGAGCCTATTGAATAAAATACTTGAGTTGTAGAGTCATGCTGTGATGCCATGTTGTATTTGCACATATCGAGCAAATTGTGTGTATGTTATTGAAATGCTTGGTATGTGTGGGATCTGATTATCTAGTTGTTTATCCTTGGTAGCCTCTCTTACCGGGAAATGTCTCCTAGTGCTTCCACTGAGCCTTGGTATCTTGCTACTGCTCCAGAACACTTAGGCTGGCCGGCATGTGTCCTTCTCATTCCTGTGTCTGTCCCTTCGGGGAAATGTCACGCGGTGTTTACCGGAGTCCTGTTAGCCCGCTACAGCCCGGTTTACCGGAGTCCTGCTAGCCCAGTTGCTACAGCCCGGATTCGCTCGCTGATGACCGACACGTTCGTTGCTGGGTCATGTATGCCTGTCCCTGTAAGTTAGTGCCACTTTGTGTTCACGACTAGCCATGTCAGCCCGGGCTCCTTGTCATATGGATGCTAGCGACACTATCATATACGTGAGCTAAAAGGCGCAAACGGTCCCGGGCCTGGTAAGGCGACACCCATGGGAACACCGTGCGTGAGGCCGTAAAGTGATATGAGGTGTTACATGCTAGATCAGTGTGCCATTGAGTCGGGGTCCTGACAAAGCCCTTGCGCAAGTGGCCATGCACCGGCGTGTGAACGAAGATGAAGATGATCAAGTATTCTGTGATGAGGATTCGAGCCCTGCTCTCGTTATCTCGAAAGTCTTGACTCTTCAACATCAACAAGAGGAAGACCAAAGATGCCACATTTTCCACACTAAGGCCGGCATCAATGGACGGTCCGTCATGGTCATCATCGATGGAGGTAGTTGTCACAACTTGGCAAGTGAAGAACTATGCTCCAAGATCCAATTGGTCAAGATGAAGCACCCGCATCCATACAAGGTCCAATGGCTAAGCGATTCCGGCACTATAAAAGTTGAGCATACGGTCAAGGTTTCCTTCAAAATTGGAGCATATGAAGACACTTTGGAGTACGATGTCGTCCTGATGTCCATTTTCCACCTCCTTCTTGGTCGACCATGGCAATTTGACCGAGGCGTCATCCACAACGGGCGTACCAATCACTATAGCTTCAAGATGAAAGGGAAGGAATATGTGCTACAACCTATATCTCCTAGTCAAGTGATCACCGACAAGCAAGCCACCCATCATGGAGAAAAGAGTGAGAAAGTGATCCACCCAAAAGAGAGTGAGAGCCACAAGCCAAAACCGAGTGCCTCCATGATGAGCGACAAGAAAAACTTCGTCCTATTTGCCACCAAAAGTGAGATGAGAGAAGTGTCTCTCATCGAGGGTTATGCACTTTGTCCTTGTGTGCAAAGACGAGGCACCAAAAACTAACACCTCTCACGATCTACCTTTAATGTTGTCGTCTCTTTACAGGAATTCCAAGATGTTTCCCCGATGAGCTACCTCCGGGTCTACCTCCACAACGAGGCATTGAGCACCGAATCGACCTCATCCCCAGAACACCTCTACCTAACAAAGCTCCATACCGCGTCAACCTCGAAAAAACTAAGGAGATCCAATAGAAAGTACAACAACTCATCGGCAACGGACATGTACGTGAAAGCTTAAGCCCTTGTGCCGTTCCGGTTATACATTTGCCCAAGCAAGATGGTAGTTTTCGCATGTGCTCGGATTGTAGACTGACACGTCTCCAACATATCTATAATTTTTGATTGTTCCATGTTATTATATGAAAGTGCGTTACGTCGACTAGAGGGGGGGTGTGAATAGGCGATTTTTATGAATTCTTCAATGAGGAATTTCAAGGTGAGGAAATTCCTAAGCGAAGAACTACTTGCAGTGGAATAAGTACTCAAGTATAGGGATAACAGAGCAACCGTATAGTCATCATGATGAAATGAAAGACAAACACAGAGTACAGAAAGCATAAACACAGGATAAGCAGGATGAAGACTAAACAGACTGAAGAAATAGGATTGAGGAATTAGAGAAAGTCTTTAGTCAAAGTCTTCAAACAGTAATGATCAGGTCCATCAACACGTAACTGAGGAAATGAAAAGGTTGAGGAAATAGAACCAATTGGATTTGTGAAGACAATGATTTTGGTAGACCAGTTCCAACTACTGTGACAGTTGTACGTCTGGTTGGAGCGGCTTAGTATTTAAACTCGAGGAGACACAGTCCCGGACACACAGTCCTCACCATATTCTCCTTGAGCTAAGATCACACAGACCTCGCCCAACAGTAGTGGTAAGTCTTCACAGGTGACTTCCAAACCTTCACAGACTTGGTCACTCGGCAATCCACAATTCCTCTTGGATGCTCAGACCATGACGCCTAACCATCTGGAGGATACACATTCCTCAAAGGTAACAAGCATCGGTTCCACACAAGAACAATCTCTTCAGTGATGCTCAATCACTTTGGGGTTTGTAGGTTTGGGTTTGGGATTTGGGTTTTCCTCACTTGATGATTTTTGCTCAAAGTCCTTGGAGGATGGGATGCTCTCAAATGACAAGTGTCAGTTTCTCTCGGAGCAGCCAACCAGCTAGTGGTTGTAGGGGGCGGCTATTTATAGCCTAGAGAGAAGCCCAACATGATAAGATATAAATGCCCTTGGCTGATATGACCGTTAGGTGGTAGGGTATTTTGGACAACTGGCGCGTGACACAACAACGATCGGAATTGAGGTTTGAATTCCTCAGGGCTATCATGTTCCTCACTGTGTAGGCAATTTGCACTGGCGAATTTCTAACTCCTCTGTCAGGACAAATTCCTCAGAGACCAGAAGATCTTCGTCTCTGTCAGTGAAGAAATTGACTGAACTGATATGAGATTTCCAATGGCTTCACTCGAAGGATTGGGTAGGTGTAGGATTTTGAGATGAGCATCACTTGGAAATCAGTTTCCTTAGTATTACCTCGACCCCCTATAACAGTACGGTGTTTTCTATGACTCAAGAAAGAGAAAATGAAACTACGAAAACAAAAGTCTTCATGCTTCAGATTTCTCACATGAATATCAAAGTCTTCAAGGTCACACCAATTTCTTCACTTTCAAAGTCTTCAGGAGAACCAAACTCTTCAGCCGAAGACATTCATTTTTAGGGGTCGATTTTCACTGTAAATATCAAACTTCTCATTGACTTATAGAGCCTATGTACACTCACAAACATATTAGTCCCTTAACCTATAAGTCTTCAATACACCAAAATCACTGAGGGGCACTAGATGCACTTACAATCTCCCCCTCTTTGGTGATTGATGACAATATAGGTTAAGTTTTCAACGTGGATAAACATATGAATTGAAAGTACTCAATATTGAGGAATTCGATTGCAAGATATAGAATAACTCCCCCTGAGGATGTGCATAGTGAGGAATTTGCTTTTGAAGCAATGCACATTTGAAGAGTAGAATCATGGAGAACTCCCCCTATATCTTGTAATTCATACATGCATTTAACATATGAAATGAAGAATTTGAAATGCATGATGAAATATGGTGAATGATGTAATTCAACATGCATGCATAACGTTAATGAGGAAATACCATGCAGAAAAACAGAGCAAAAGTATCAGGTCACCATCAGACTTAAGTTTATAACTCAGTCAACAAAAGCTTCAGAAGAGCGAGAGTTGCAACTTAACAAAAAAAAACGCCCATATATATAGACCTGCTTAAAGACTAACTCAAATATCTCCCCCTTTGTCATCAAATGACCAAAAGGAACAAAAAGTGAGGACTAACACCCCTGAAGAATTTCATCATGAAGTCGATGGAGGAGCGTCAGCGTTGTTGAGGTCGGTTGTTGGGGTAGGGCCTGCCGCAGTGTCGTCCAGATCTTCATTCTCATCGGTATCATGGGATGAAGAATATGAGCTGGGCACCAAATGAGGAACTTCAACTTTCTTGAATTTCTTCGGTGGAGGCTTAGACCAGCCAAAGTCCTGCTTGAAGCCCATCTGCTTGAGATCTTCATCACCGTAAAGGTGAGACAGTATAGCCCAGGTGCGATCACAAACTTCATTGAGATAGTAATGGTTCTTCTTCACTGAATTATATGTGGCAGTCATGTTGTGAAGAATTGAACCAAACTGATGTTTTACTCATTTGTGATTGCGATCCACCTTTTGATGAAGACCGAGGAGAAGCTCACGATCAGTCATCACCATTGGAGCTGTTGCCTGAGGACTTTCCTTGGATGCATTGGCGGCAGAATCATGAGTAGCAGAGTCATTATTGGTGGAGTATGATGTAGCTTTGCGAAACTGTCCATCCAATGGTCGAATGCCATCATTGATTATAGCAGTGGCCTTGCCCTTGTCATCAGCCGAGGAAAATGTCCGCTTGAGGACTTCAATTGGGGGCAAGTAGCTGCCATGGTTGAGTGTATTAGCTTTATAGTTGAGTGAAGACCTTAATCTGAGGAATCTCATGATCCATGGAGCGTAAGGCTTCAACTGGACACTGAAACGTTTGCCAAAGTCCTCATGAAGAAATCATGGTAGTTCATGGGAATACCGTGCATGATATTGAAAATCAGATTCTTCATGATGCCAACGACTTCTTCATCATTAGAATCGTGGCCTTTGATTGGACTCAGTGTCTTTGTCAGGATGCGGTAGATAGTCCTTGGCACATATTGCAATTCCTTCACAAGGAATTTTGCCCTAGAGGCTTGACCGGGCTTCAACGGCTTCATCAATACTTGCATGAAGTGATCTGACAGCTCAATTTCAGAGTAGAAGAGACGTGCACCTTCTGGGGAGGACTGACTGGCATGGCACGAAGCAATTCAGTGGCTGGTGCCTTATAGTGTGTATTTTCAGTCATTCAGTCCAACACCCATGAGTTCACATCTACAGCATTGCCGGTGATGTGCAACGTCACATAGAATTGAAGAATGAGTTCTTCATTCCAATCTCAAAATGTTAGTGCAGAAATTGAGCAGGCCAGCATCATGAATGGCAGCAAGGACTGGGGTGAAGCAAGGCAGTGATTCCATATCCAAGTGAGGAATATTGTAAGTGCATCTAGTGCCCCTTAGTGATTTTGGTGTATTGAAGACTTATAGGTTAAGGGACTGATGCATTTGTGAGTGTACACAGGTCTATAAGTCTATGAGGAGTTTGATATTTACAGAGGAAGTCGACCCCTAAAAATGAAGTTCTTCGACTGAAGACTTTGGATTTCTGAAGACTTTGAAAGTGAAGAAATTGGTGTGACCTTGAAGACTTGGCAATCATTCGAGGAACATGAAGCCTGAAGACTTTTGTTTTCGTAGTTTCATTTTCTCTTTCTTGAGTCATAGGAAACACCGTACTATTAAAGGGGGTCGAGGAAATACTAAGGAAAAATTTCCATGTGATGCTCAACTCAAAATCCTACACCTACCAATCCCTTCGAGTGAAGCCATTGGAAATCTCATACAGTTCAGTCATATTCTTCAGTGACAGAGACGAAGTTCTTCTGGTCTCTGAGGAATTTGTTCTGACTGAGGAGTTAGGGATTCGCCAATGCGGATTGCCTACACAGTGAGGAACATGATAGCCCTGAGGAATTTGAGAGCCACAATTCCAACCGTTGCTGTGCTATGCGCCAGCTGTCCCAAAATATCTACCCACCTAACGGTCATATTATTGAAGGGCATTTATGTCTTATCATGTCGGGCTGCTCCCTAGGCTATAAATAGACGCCCCCTACAACCACTAGCTGGTTGGCTGCTGCGAGAGAAACTGACACTTGTCATTTGAGAGCATCCCATCCTCCGAGGACTTTGAGCGAAAATCATCAAGTGAGGAAAAACCCAAACCCAACACACCTACAACCCAAAGTGATTGAGCATCACTGAAGAGATTGATCCTGCGTGGATCCGACGCTTGTTACCTTTGAAGACTGTGCTTCTTCCAGACAGTTAGGCGTCATGGTCTAGAGCATCCAAGAGGAACTGTGGATCGCCGAGTGACCTAGTCTGTGAAGGTTTGGAAGTCACCTGAAGACTTACCACAAGTGATTGGGCGAGGTCTGTGTGACCTTAGCTCAAGGAGAATACGGTGAGGACTGTGTGTCCGGGACTGGGTGTCCTCGAGTTTAAATACTCAGCCGCTCCAACCAGATGTACAACTGAGACAACAGTTGGAATTGGTCTACCAAATCATTGTCTTCACCAAGCTTACTGGTTCTATTTCCTCAACTCTTTCATTTCCTCATTTCTGTTGTTGTGTGCCTGTTCATATCTGTTTGAAGACTTTGACTGAAGACTTTCTCAATTTCCTCAGTTCAATTTCTTTATTATGTTCGTCTTCTTTCCGTGTTATCCTGTGTTTACGCTTTATGTACTCTGTGCTTGTCTTCATTCCATTATGATGACCATGCTAGTGTTCTGTTATGTTTACTTCTGAGTACTTATTCCGCTGCAAGTAGTTCTTCGCTGAGGAATTTCCTCACCAGCAAATTCCTCAGTGAAGAATTCATAAAAATCGCCTATTCACCCCCTAGTCAATATAACGCACTTTCAATTGGTATCGCAGCAAGGTACTCCCTTTTTCTGTGTGATTTTGGTTTAACCGCTTGGAGTTTTAGTTATGTCGACCGCAGGTATGATCAAGGTCTCTGCTGGGTGTCGTACCTTCATTGGAACGGACTACCCCTACTGGAAGAATAAGATGCGAATGCATCTTGAGGCAATTGATAATGATCTCTGGTATGTTGTGGAAAATGGTGTTCCCTCAGTCACACCTTCTCTGAACGCTACTGATGTGAAGAGATTCAAGCAACTCGATTCTCAAGCGAAGAATATCATATGTGGCCATCTGAGCAAAGGACAGTATGGAAGAGTGAGTGCTTTGGAAACTGCTAAGCTTATCTAGGATTGGCTGTCCAAAGTGAATGAAGAAGTCTCTACTCAACGTGACTCTCGTGTTGATGTTCTTCGCAATCTCTTCAACTGCTTCAAAAGACTCGACAATGAAAATGTCCAGCAAACCTTCGATCACCTCACTGACATCTCAAATGAGCTTCAAGCGCTTGGCGCCACTGACATCACTGACCATGAGGTGGTGAAGAAATTGCTGAGATCGCTCGATTCTTCATTTGATACTCTGGCACTGATGATTCAAGAACGTGCCGATTACAAGTCACTTGATCCCGCTGATATCCTCGAGAGGCTAAATACTCATGAGTTCCAGCTTGCTGAGAAGAGAGATCTCTATGGTTCGAGCTATGGCAGATCACGTGCTCTGAAGGCCAAGGCAGTCTCTGAGTCTGAAGATGAGGACTCTGCTAGCAGCCTTGGTGACCCTGAAGAACTGAGCCATGAACTAGCACTGCTCGTGAAGAAACTTCAGAAGTCCTCAAGACGTGGTTGCTTTGGAAAATCCTCAAGGAGCAATGATTCCTCATCCAGTGACTACAAGAAGAGGCTATGCCACAAATGCAAGAAACCTGGCCACTACATCCAAGATTGCCCTTAGTGGGATAAGGAATCGAAGAAGAAGAAATACAAGGATTACAGTTCTGATGACCCAAAGAAGAAGAAGAAATCTTCAAAGTCTTCATCATCAAAATCCTCGAAGTCTTCATCTCACAAGAAGAGCAGCTCTAAGAAGGCTCGGGCATTCATTAGCAAGGAAATGGACTCTGAGGCTGAATCTGAGGAACATGAGGACGAGGAGGCATCTGAGGAGTCCGAGTCTGGTGTGGCGAGCCTAGCTCTCGCTACTACATACGTCAGCAAGTCTATCTTCAACTCTGAAGAAAATGGCTTCACCAACAAGGCTGATGAAGGCAATGATGACTACGCTCCCACCTATTGCTTCATGGCAAAGGGTGCCAAGGTAACTAAATACGCCTCCTCTGAATCTAGTGAGAGTAAATCTGATGAAAACCTCAAGCCCAGCTACTCCAAACTTGCTAAAATTGTTGTGAAACAACAAAAGGCTTTTGAAAAGGTTCAAAACATGTTAGATAAGAGTGATGATATGTTGGGTGAAGAAATGGATCGCACTAAAACCTTGACTGAAAATCTTCAGAGACTTCAGTCCAAGTTTGACAACCTTCAAGGTCATCATAACACTCTCTTATCTGATCACGAGAAGCTTTCTTATGAATTTCTTCAAAGAAAGCAAGATCTTGAAAAGCTAAGAGTGGATTATGAAGATCTTTAGAAGGAGCGCGATTCATTACTTGCTCAACAAATCAACGCTACTCAGGAAGAATTTGTCCCTCCATGTCTAAAGTGCATTGAACGTGAAACTGCTAATTCCTCACCTGAATGTTCAAATGCTTCTAATGCTACAAATTCTTCATCTGTCTCTGCTATCACTAATTCCTCATCTGACGACATTGCTAGTGTCACTGATGATGCAGGGCTGAAGGAATTGTACATGACAAGCATGTACAAAAGCCTCAAAGGGCATCAGACTCTCTGTGATGTGCTCAAAAAGCAGATCCTCAACAGAAACCCTAGGAAAGAGGGTATTGCCTTTGAGAGGAAACTCAATGTTGATGGAACATATTGGAAGCCTGAGCAGTACCCCAAAACCTCATGGGTTGCTGCAAAGGGACCTCCAGTTGATCCATCCAATTTATCTGGCTTTACATGTGAATCTCCTCATTCTTCTGATGAGTCATTTGACTCCAACTATAAACTGTTCAAAAATCAGAATGGTGAAGTATTTGCTAGATATGTTGGCACTAACTGCAGTAACGGTTCCCCTGTGAAGAAAATCTGGGTTCCCAAAAGTTGCCTTGAAAGTCTTCAGGTGAATGTCCTCATGACACCACCTGTGAAGAATAGGAACTCCAGATCAAATTCTTCATATGGACCAAATTCTTCATATGGATCCAAGTCCTCATACGGACCAAATTCCTCACGTGGATCAAATTCCTCAAAAGGATCAAAGTCCTAATATGATCATCATCGTGCTAACCCCTCTGTTTCGCAGGGTAGAGCTAAGGGCTATGAATATGAGCATTATTCTTCTAATCATTATGTTCATAAGTCCTCGAAGAATTTCTCTGCTTATTCATATGCTTACCCTAACCCCTCTTATGTGAAACGAAGTGAACTGGCTTCTATGCCACCTTTCTCATATGGTGCTCGTAGAGTGATGAACTCTTTGCCACCCCTTCAGATGTGGGTGGTGAAGAAAAAAAACTAATCTTTTATGCAGGGTCAGGTCTCCAGACGTGCTCAAAACGTCTGAAGAATTTGTTGGAGACCTGAACAATGCCTGAAAGGATGCAGGCTAATCATGATGAAATGAACTTTCATTTCACACGTACTCATACTGTTTATCTATTCTATTGCTCGATGAAATTGATCTGATGATATTGATGTCATATTCTTCACTGATGAATGTCGGTGTACCAGAGTAGGGGTACCCTAGTATCCCGAACTTGTGCACGGGCAGTCGCAGTACCCCGTGGCAAGGCTTGCGGGGTGACCGCCAAGGTCCTCCGTGGTTCCTTTGGAGCCATTCAAGAACAAAGTGTTCAAGCCCAGGGAGATAAGGCCCCGACAAGAGGAGCTTGCCGGGAAGGCCAACCAAGGCATCTCAAGGAACTTGCCGCGATGCGCCACGCGTCCCGGCGAGGCCCGGTGAGCGACAAGCTTCCGGACGCGACAAGACAATGACCGCGGCAAGGCACTTGCCGCGGCAAGCTACCACTCTGTACCCGCGCTCCAGTACATCCACCAACGTGTCGCCCTGGGACCTTTCCAGGCGCGCGTGGCAAGAGGCTGTGCAGCCAGCGGTGCGCGGTGGCAAGCGGCCCTGACAAGATTGCCATCGTGCAAGCGGTGGCGTCCCTGACGGTCCCTTTTTTGCATTGTTTGGGCAACGCAGACGGGCATTTAATGCCTTTGTCCCCTGCCGCCAGGGTTAGGTATGATACACTGTATAGGTAGTTGTACCAACCGCAACACCTTTCCATTTTTACCCTTGTCTGCGTTGCCACCTATCGGTGACCCCTTGAGCATATAAAAGGAGGCCCATGCGCAACGTAGAAAGGGGTTCGAAGGCAGAAAAACACTCACGCTCGGTCTCGTTAGCTGCTAGTGTGTACTGTAGCACTCAGCGCTCCCGAGCAAGAACTCAATACACTTAGACATGCAGCAGTAGGAGTATTATCTCTCCGGAGAGCTCCGAAGCTGGGTAAACTGCTCGTGTGCTTCGCCTCGATCCGCTCTTCGTGCGATCTCCGCCCCCCACCGAACCGAAAGGGGCTCGGCCCGCCGGTCCCATAGGTGTTCGTGGATCAGTTTCCCTGACATCTTTGGCGCGCCAGGTAGGGGGCGTCGAGGTTGTGTGAACCTGATCCGGTGTGCACACGAGCTAAATCTTCATCTTTTTCATCGACATGCCACCGAAGAAGAAGGCTTCGGAGGCGGCTGTTCCGTCCGTGTCGATCCCACCACCACCGGAGCAAACGGGTGGTGGGGTAGATGCCGGCGGAAGAACGGGCGTCGACGAGGGAGCTCACGGTGCTGCCAGATCCAAGGACAAGGCTGCGCAGACCTCGGCGTCCGTACACGCACCGCGCCCATCTCAGGAGGTGCGGGACCGACATCGTCATGGTACTCGCGGTACCATACGTTCGTTGGACCAAGATCGAGCCGGTGGATCTCGGGGTGCTCAAGACCAGCATGCATGCCAACATGCTGGCACGAGCAAGACACGGTCGCCTGGACGGGATACTGCTCCTTCCAACATAGTTAGAAGTCCGAGCATATCCCGCTCCTCGCACCGTTCGCCACTGCCACCCGCCACTCCAGCAAAAGCTTTGGCCCGAGCTCAACTGCTCCTGGATTACCCTCCAACGGCGGACAAGATCGACGAATGGAGGTCCACCATTCAGAGTCTCATCGGCTTCGCCAACGGCGACACTCCACGGCAGCCGAGTACATCGCAGCCACGACAAGACTGCCAGGCACGAGCCGATGGCGACAAAACCGGTGGGGGTGCGACCACCGTGCACTCTCCACCCCGAAGGCCAAGATCGCCGACTCGCCAGATCTACCTCGACAGCGACTCCACCGCATCATCAGACCCACGAGCTCGTCATGATCAGCGCCAAGTTCTTCACGAACGACGGCAAGAAGACGCTCGTACTCGCATCAAGCGCCGAAGGGAAGCGCGACGTCAATCGGACCAGCGCGCTGGGCCTTCTGTCGACATGCATGCGCCAGGGGAACCAGGTGACTTGCCGTACGCGGTAGGTTGCCCTGCGTTCACTCGTGAGCTGCGGCAAGTCCAGTGGCCCAGCACGAAGAATTTCAAGCCAGACGTACCAGAGAAGTACGACGACAAGTCGCATCCGTCGGAGTTCCTCAGCATCTACACCATCGCGGTGCAAGCTGCCGGGGGGCGGGACGAAAAGATCCTTGCCAACTACTTCCCGCTGGTGCTCAAGCCCAATGTCAGGTCCTGGCTCATGCACTTGCCGGACAACTCCATATCCTCCTGGGCAGACCTGTGCCATCAGTTTGTCGGCGCCTTTACAGGCGGCCACAAGCCTAATGGCCAAGATAGCGACCTTCATCTGCTCACCCAGAAGGAAGGAGAGCCCCTGCGCAAGTACATTTAGAGATTCAGCCGTGTACAGCACAACATCCCAGATGTCCACCCTGCCGCGGTCATCAGCGCGTTCCATCGGAACGTGCAAAACCGCAGGATGCGGGAGGAGATGGCGATGTGCAAGATCAGAGACGTCAGTGAGCTATATGCCCTGGCCGACAAGTGTGCACGCGCTGAGGAAGGGAGAAAACTCCCCGGAGAGAATACAGAAGCAGGAGGATCTGATAGCGAGGATGCTGCCCCGACAAAGAAAAACCGGCGGCAGAACAACAGGAAGAAGAAAGGCAAAGATGTGCTAGTCGTTGAGCAGTCCGGCAACGGAGGTGGCGCCAAGAAAGCCAAAGCTGGTAGCTCCGGCGAGGAGATTGCCGCATGCACCAACTACCAGGCTGTGGCGGTCGCCGACAAGCAGGACGGCACCAACAAGCAGTACTGCAAGATCCACCGCACCAAGGGCCATGACCTCCAGAGCTGCAAGAAGGTCGAGCAGCTTGTCGAGCAGCAAAAGGCTGAATACGAGCGACGCGATAAGGAGAAGGCCCAAGAAAGTGCTGGAGGATCCGGCAAGAAAAGCCCCGGCCGAGGAGGACGCCGCGGCAAGGCCAAGCAGCGGCAAGGAGACAGACCTCCCCGCGGCCGCGACAAGGATGAAGATGACGACGACGATGAAGATATGGATGATGACGAGACCGATGAGCAGGAGTTCCAGAAAGCCACAGAGGTCCTGTGCGTTGACAGCGGTGCTTCTCTGCATACTTCACACCGCCAGCTCAAGTAGTGGGTGCGGGAAGTCAATGCGGCAGAACCACCCGTCGAATCACGCATGCCTCTGAAATGGTCCAACACGCCTATCGTCTTTGATATTGAGGACCACCCGGATCGCATAACTGCGGTCGGGTGCTTGCCGATGTTGGTTTCACCAACTATCCGCAACCTCAAGGTCACTAAGATGCTAGTTGACGGCGGGGCCAGCTTGAACCTGATCTCCTTCACGGTACTCCAGAAACTTCAGATCCCTGACAGCGAGCTCGAAGAGACCGGCACATTCCAAGGAATCAATCCAGGAAGGAGCAAGCCGAAGGGAAAGATCACGTTGCCGATGACATTTGGCAGCGAGTTGAACTTCAGGACTGAGAGAGTCACTTTTGACGTTGCTGACTTTCCATTGCCTTACAATGGGATACTCGGTCGTCCAGCACTCGCCAAATTCATGGCAGCCTCTACTATGCATACAACATGCTGAAGATGCCAGGCCCGATAAGTGTCATCTCTGTCCCTGGCGACAAGAAGGATGCTCTTATCTGCGCCGACAAGATCTATCGGGAAGTAGCAGCCGCAACAGATCGCAAGTCACTTGCCATTGAAGCTCCCGGGGGAAGAAGAAGACCAAGTCCGGCAAGAGTTCTGATGCCCACTCCGGCAAGCGCACCTCTTCGGAGTGCTGCGCTACCGTCGAGGACGCACCATCGAGCTCCACCAGCAAGTGTAAGAAGACAATGGTAGCTCCACCAGAGACCAAGAAGGTGTCCGCCAAGGAGGATGGCACTGGTGGTACCTTCACCATCAGTGCCACTCTCGACCCTAAATAGGAAAGCGCGCTCGTTGCTTTCCTGCAGGCGAACGTCAACGTGTTTGCGTGGCAACCATCTGACATCCCCGGTGTTCCCAGGAAAGTAATCGAGCACCATCTTGCCGTCTGTCCTCATGTGCGGCCCGTCAAGCAGAAAGTCAGGAAACAAGCAATGGAGCGCCAAGAATTCATCGCAGAAGAAATCAAGAAATTGGAAGCAGCAGGCCTTGTTAGAGGAGTGCTCCATCCCACGTGGTTGGCCAATCCTGTAGTCGTGCGCAAGGCAAACGGGAAATGGAGGCTTTGTATTGACTTTACCGATGTCAATAAAGCTTGTCCCAAAGACCCATTTCCCTTGCCGCGCATTGACCATATTGTTGACTCCACGGCCGGATGTGACTTGCTTTCATTTCTTGACGCATACTCAGGATACCATCAGATCTTCATGGCAGAAGAGGATGAGGAGAAGACCGCATTCATCACTCCATGTGGCACATACTGTTTCGTACGGATGCCTTTAGGTTTAAAGAATGCTGGTTCAACATTTGCAAGGGTAGTCCAGGACGCTTTTGAGCCATAAATACACAGAAATGTGGACGCCAACACCAGATGAAGAAATTCCAGAAACGAGCATCCCCGTCAAGGAAGCAAGCAAAGAGTGGCTGATGTACTTTGATGGTGCCTTTTCGCTGCAAGGCGCCGGTGCGGGCGTGCTACTTGTTGCACCCACCGAAGAGCACCTCAAGTACGTAGTCCAGATGCACTTTCCCAGGGAGCAAGCAACAAACAATACCGCAGAGTATGAAGGTTTGCTTGCCGGTCTCAGGATCACGGCAGACCTTGGGATCAAGAAGCTCATCGTCAGGGGTGACTCGCAGCTTGTCATCCGCCAAGTGAACAAGAATTATCAGAGTCCGTTGATGGAAGCTTACGTTGATGAAGTGAGAAAGCTAGAAGAGCACTTTGACAGCCTACAGATGGAGCATGTTCCAAGAGCTGATAACGACATTGCCGATGGCCTGTCGAAGTGCGTCGCACTTAAGTTACCTGTGGAACCAGGGATCTTTGTGCTCAAGCTGACTCAACCGTCTGTAACGCCATCAAGTGGACAGAGCAAGAAGAGGAAGTTTATTTCTGGTGACTATTTTCTGGCAGAGCTCCCCGAAGCCGCCGCCAAGAAGGTCCCCAAGATCGACACCAAGGGTCCTGAGGAGCAGTCTGCTCTGGCAAGCCCTAGGGTTTGTTCCATTGAAGCAGACGCTCCCGACAAGTTTTGCTCCGGCAAGCTTGCCGGGGAACGTCAAGCTCCGGCTGAGCCGCAGGTTCTCGCCGTAGAAGCGGATGTTCCCGCAGCAGCAGGTGTGCCTTTAGTCCTTGTTGTCGAGCCACAAGCTCCAGCATGGGCACAGCAGATTGTCCGTTTCCTTTAGACAGGAGAACTTCCCGAAGAGCAAGAAGAAGCGGAAAGAGTAGCCCGGCAGTCAAGTATGTAGCAGTTTGTCGACGACACACTGTACAGAAGAAGACTCAACAGTGTGAAATTGAAGTGTATTCACCGGGAAGACGGACAAAAGCTGTTGGCAGAGATACATGGAGGCATATGTGGTCACCACATTGGCGCAAGAGCACTTGCCGGCAAAGCGTTCCGGCAAGGTTTCTTTTGGCCAACAGCCCTCCAGGATGCAACTGCACAAGTAACCAAGTGTGAAGCGTGCCAGTTCCATTCCAAGCAGATACACCAGCCAACTCAAGCTCTCCAGACGATCCCTTTATCTTGGCCATTTTCGGTCTGGGGGCTCGACATCCTCGGCCCCTTTCGCCGAGCTGTCGGGGGCTTTGAGTACTTGTATGTTGCAATCGACAAGTTCACAAAGTGGCCGGAAGTGGAAGCAGTGAGGAAGGTGACAGCACAGTCAGCAGTCAAGTTCTTCAGGTCGATTGTTTGCCGCTTCGGGATCCCTAACAGGATCATCACCGATAACGGCACGCAATTCACGAGCTGCACCTTCATGCAGTGCGTCCAAGATCTTGGCGCCAAGGTCTGCTTCGCTTCTGTTGCTCACCCGAGAAGCAACGGTCAAGCGGAGAGGGCAAATGCTGAAGTGCTGCGCGGGCTCAAGACCAGGACTTTCGACAGGCTGCGCAAGTACGGAAAGAACTGGATTGAGGAGCTACCGGTGGTTCTTTGGTCGATCAGGACGACGCCAAATCGAGCCACTGGCCAGACACCTTTCGCTCTAGTCTATGGAGCAGAGGCAGTTCTCCCCACGGAACTCGTATATGGGTCACCTTGAGTGCTCGCTTATGATGATCTTGAGCAAGAGCAGCTGCGACAAGATGACGCGCTGCTCCTTGAGGAAGACCGTCTTCAGGCCGCTGTACGAGCTGCTTGATACCAGCAAGCTTTGCGCCGCTACCATAGCCGCAAAGTTAATGCCAGAAGTCTCGAGGAAGGCGACCTTGTTCTTCGGTGCGTTCAGTCCGCCAAGAATTCCAACAAGTTGACACTGAAGTGGGAAGGTCCTTACCGGGTGAAATGAGTCACTAGGCCTAGCGCTGTCCGCCTTGAGACCGAAGATGGCATTCCGGTGAGCAACTCCTGGAACATTGAGCATCTTCGTAAGTTTTACCCGTAGGGCGCGGTTGCCGGAACCTGTTCCGGCAACCACCTTTTGTACAAGTCTTGCCGCTGTTGCATGTAATCCTTTGTACAAAGCCGGGCGCAGACCCCGTGCATAAGTAAAGCTCATGTGCTCCGCACATCTTGTCAATTTCATGCTTTCTATTTTTTGCATGTGTTATCTGACACTTTGTGCAGCGCCTACCCCCGGTAAGCAATAACGAGCCGTAAGGCTCCATATCTTTATTTTCTCTTCTTTCTTTTTCTCAAAGAAAGGAAGGTTCCCTCGCCCACAAGTTTGCTGGGGGAAAGGAGAAGATAATGGTGTGGACCAGGCGTCGTTCAAGAAAGTTTCGCCTTACCAAGAAGCAAACGACAGAAAAGCTAAGTTGCCAAAGTTTGAGCAATCAGTTTTAAAAATTTTAAGTTATCTTCCTCGAACGACCGTGCTTTGTATGGAAAACCTGTGCGCGGAGGAACCAACTCGTAGCTAGTTGCGCCCTTACTTTGTTTCGAGTCCGCTCAACAACTTAAGTGAGCTGCGACTAGTTGCGACAAGGTTTCTTGTCGGTAGCGGCACCGCCAGCAGGCTGCTGACGTCCCGCACTCAGCGCTCGTGGCTAAGGTGCCTGCGCTGACAAGTTCCCTAAAAGCGTAGGGCAAAAACATACAAAGGAAGGAATCAAGTAAAGGAAATAACATAGCAATCGCTACCCAAAATAGAGTTATATTACAAGATAGCTTGTCGCAGCTCTAACAGATTGTTCTCATAACATGACCGGCAGCGACAAGAAAAGGAGAAAACGGGCGGCCTAATCTACGCGATCGCCCTCAACCCTCTTGATCCCGCTCACCTTGTCCACAATGGGTGCGACAAGGGTCTTGAGCGCTTCCAGATCAGCATCCGGCGGCAAGGTCCTGAGGACGTTGGTGAGGTTGAGGCCCGGGTTGCGGAAGGCCACCTTCACCAACACCTTTTGAAGAGCTCCCGCGCAGATCTTGCGCGACTCGTCGGCCAGCTGCTTTGGGATCTTCTCCCGGAGTCGCTGGAGGGCCGTCGCCACACCTTTTAAGAACAAAGTGAGCTTGGCGCTGGGTTGGAGGTTCTCATCGGAAGGATACCCGAGATCCTCCATCCCTAGATGTGCCAGCTCCCTGTCAATGGCTGCGGCAATATCCACGAGACCCTCCGTCCAGTGCTCCACATTCTCCCTAAAAGTGTTCTGGGTGACAGCAGCCCTCGCCAGCAGCGCCTCTTCGGCCTTGATCTTCTCCTTCAAGGCCACCTCCTGCTCCCTGGCGACATCCAGCGTCTTGGTCAAAGTAGTTAGCTTCAACTCAAGATCTGCGTTGGAGTCCTTGGCGGTGCTAAGCTCCTTGCCCCTCTCGGCGAGACGACCCTGCAGCTCACCAAAGCTGTAGGCGTCCTTCTCATGCTCACGCTTGAGCGTGGCAAGCTCTTCACCGCTCGCCTTGAGATCAGCCTCCAGCTGCGCCACCTTCGTCTCCAGCTCCTTCTTGGCGGCCTCGGCAGCTGCAGCAGTATCCTCTGCTTGCTTGAGAGCCCCACCGAATGTTTGCTCGCACGTAGCAAGCTCCTCCTCGTGGCTGTCGAGGTTGACCTTCTGCTGCGCCAACTCGCCCTCCTGCTCAGACAGCTTCTCGGCGGCAAGCCGCTGTTGCTCTTCAACTTCAGCCTTCTCGAGGAGGAAGGCTTTCCGCTCCTCGGCGAGTTGCTCCCGCTCCTCTGCCAGGGACCGGAGAGCTTCCTGGTTAAGACCCCGGAGCGCCTCTGCGCGCTTCTCGATGTCCACTCCCGCCTTCGCAGCAAGCGCTTCTCGGGATTCCAGCTTGGCCTGTCGAGCGCGGTAGAGCGACAACAGCTTCCGCAGCAGCCGCTCCTCCTCAGGCTCGCCACTGCTGCTGCTCGGCGCGTCAACAAGCGTCAGCCCAGCGGAGGCGAGCACCTCTTCATCAAAGATTTCTCCTTCGACCGACGCCCTGGAGTTTGACGCCCAGGGGAGCTTGATGAAGATGCCATCGCCGGCCTTCAAATAGGCGCCGGGCTGGGGCTCTTCGGAGCCTGACGCTGCGGCAGCGGCGGAGGGATCGGCGGTCGGCGTAGCGCCTGACGCTCCTACGGCCTCAGGGCCGTCAGTGCGATCGCCAGACCCCTCGCCGGCTTTTGCGGCGGCAGCTTTGGCGGCCTCCTCGCCGGCAGGATCATCAATGTCGGCTGCTTCTTCGGTAGCAGCGACGTCGTCGGTATTGCCGCGCGCGTTCTCTTCGCCGGCAACCTCGGTCTCCATCAGCTCCGCTGCAGATGGATCTGACAGCCGGAAAAGGGAGAAAAGTCAAGCAAATATCCAAAGTGAAAATCAGAAGAAGAAGAACCCAAGGGAAGTTTTCAAGCAAGAGGATTACCTGTACTGGGTTCTACAGTTATGGTCTCCGCCACCAGGGGGTCGCTGGTGCCGTCCCTTGCCGGAGAACTCTCCCTTGCTGGAGACTTCTCCCTTATCGGAAAATTCTCCCTTGCCGGAGAACGCTTCCTTGCCGGGGAACCATCCCTTGGCGGTGTAGTCGAAGCAGATGGCATGTCGGGGGCGGCTTCCGGGTGCTCCTGGTGAGGCTGCTCTGCTCCTACACAAACCAATAGTCAGATGTCAGCAAAGAAAGAGCACCCATGCGCGCCTAACAGCGGGAAGTAAACCATATACTTACGCCGGGGGCTGCGCTGGGGGCTGCTTTGGGGAATAGTTGCCGGGTCCGGCAAGGTGGTCTCGGACACACCCCCTGCTGTCGCGGTGTGTTCGTCCTCGATGACAATCACCGGAACCTTGGCTCTCTTCGCCGCTCTCTGGGCCAGAGTCCTGAAAAGGAATGAGTTCGGATTGAAGCAAATCAGATACAAGACAAAACAATAAGAATTGAAGAACTACAAGTACAACAGAGAATCTTACTCTTCTTCTTCCTCGTGAGAGCTGAGCGCGGAGAGGTCGAAGTCCGGCTCACCTCCGGCGCGACGAGGCGGAGGAGTAGGTTCCCTTAGCCGCTTGGCGGGGGTAGTGGCGGTGGTCTGAGACGGCCCAGCTCCGGCCACCGCCGCGGCGTGAGAAGCGGCAGGAGCAGAAGTGGTGGTCCGGGAGGACCCCGCTCCAGTTGCCGCAGCGGCGTGAGGTGCTCCCGCGGCAACAGTGCTTGCCACGGTGGAGCGTGTCGCGCGGCGCGGCGGCTATTGACTCGTCTGCCGCCCCGCTACATCCCCGGCCTTGCGGAGACGCCTTCTTGGTGGAGCTGGGGGCTCTGCTTGCGGCGAGCTGTCTGAAGACGAGGAGGAAGAGGAGTTGATCGCCAACGAGCCGCTCGCACCCTCGGCGGGCTCGCTCGACTCGGCTTTAGGCCCGACAAGCTCTCCCTCGCCGGCAAGCCACTCTCGCTCGGCAAGGCTTGCCGCCTCTGCTGCCTCTGCCTCCTCCACGGTGAATCCAAACTCGCCCGCGGCAGCGGCTGCCGCCGCCTCTTCCAGCCTAGTCGCGATGCGCTGCATCTCCGCATCGGTGGTGTCGCGAGTAAGGCTTTTCTGTTCATCGGAGCGGACCGGCACTTCCACCAAGCCGTCAAAGAACTCCTGCACGACATCGTCTGCAGACTCTTGGCAAGTTGGGACAATTCCATGCGAATCGCACAACGACATCATTGCACGGTTGCGGTCGAGCGAGGAATTGTTGAACAGCGAAACGACACCCTTCGGCAACCTGAACACTTCGGGATGTTGAGGGTCGTGCTTGAACAGTTCCAGGAGCATCGCATCCAGTTCCAGGACAGTGAAGTTGAAGTTGAGGCCCAGGCGCAGCCTCATGATATCCGCCGCATTCTGGAACTCCCAGACGGGTCTCCTCCTCTCCTGCAGGGGGGCGATGCGGCAGCGAAGAAAATCTGAGCCAACGGCGCCTACAGTGAGCCCGGCAAGCCTGAGGCGTAGGATCCGGGTGACGGCGATCTTCAGCCTATCGTCTTCCGGGGCCACGTTGCTCCAATCGTTGCCGCGCGCAACTGGGGCGTGGCGCTGGGCGGTAAATGGCTGCGGGTTCTCCTCGACAATCCAGCACCAGTCTGCTCTCCATTCCTCCCACTTGCTGCGGAACTCTCCCTCCAGATAAGCTTCCTTCTTGCCAGCTCTCGAGATCCAGGCGATCCCGCCGGATAAAGGCTCCCCCCTCTCAACTCGGGGCATAAAGAAGTGGCGAAAAAGAGCTACATTTGGATGGACTCCGGCAAAGTTTTCGCAGAGATGTGCAAAAACTGCCATGGTCAGAACAGCATTGGGGGTAAAGTCAAGGAGGTGGAACCCGTAGGTGTTCATAATGTCGCAGAAAAATTTAGAGAAAGGCGGGCAGAGCCCGCAGTAGAAGAACAACGCGAAGAAGGGATATCCATTCGGAGCCAGTTCCGAAGCGGCGGCTGAGAGTACCTTCGTGTGCGGATGTGCTCGCGTCCCTGTCGACCAGAAGAGGTAGTAGTACTCCCTCAGCTTCTT
>NC_041389.1:219704656-219788611 GCF_002162155.2 Triticum dicoccoides | reverse complement strand
GCGCCTCGGCCGACTTCACGACCTTCCCGGCTTTCGGAGCCATGGCGGAGGTGGTGAGAGAGATCGACGGTGTTGGTGGTGCCGGTGGCGATGGGCGGCGGAGCGCTGCTCTCTTTCAGCTTTGGGAAGAAGGGTGGAGCGGTGGAGGTTTTTTGAGATTGGGATAGCAACCGGCGAGATGGGCGAACTGCCCCTGTTTCCCCTGCTTATAAAGAGGGAGGGGGCGGACGTTCCGTCTTTCTGAATAAAGAAACCACCCACGATCTCTCCCACGACGCCGCATTCGACGCGTGTCATTCGGGGAGGGCGCGGTGGATACGGAGTGAAGTACGGCGTAACCCAGGCCGCGCGTGCCCGTGCCCTGTTTTGGGCCTGGCCCAACAGCGCTCGGCACCGTGTGTGGCCCAGGCCCGGGGGCTCCTGTCGGTGTACTAGAGTAGGGGTACCCTAGTATCCCGAACTTGTGCACGGGCAGTCGCAGCACCTCGTGGCAAGGCTTGCCGGGTGACCGCCAAGGTCCTCCGTGGTTCCTTTGGAGCCATTCAAGAACAAAGTGTTCAAGCCCAGGGAGATAAGGCCCCGGCAAGAGGAGCTTGCCGGGAAGGCCAACCAAGGCATCTCAAAGAACTTGCCACGACGCGCCATGCATCCCGACGAGGCCCGGTGAGCGACAAGCTTCCGAACGCGACAAGACAACGACCGCAGCAAGCTACCACTCTGTACCCGCGCTCCAGTACATCCACCAACGTGTCGCCCTGGGACCTTTCCAGGCGCGCGTGGCCAGAGGCTGTGCAGCCAGCGATGCGCGTGGCAAGCGGCCCTGACAAGATTGCCATCGTGGAAAGCGGTGGCGTCCCTGACGGTCCCTTTTTTGCACTATTTGGGCGACGCAGACGGGCATTTAATGCCTTTGTCCCCTGCCGTCAGGGTTAGGTATGATACACTGTACAGGTAGTTGTACCAACCGCAACACCTTTCCATTTTTACCCTTGTCTGCGTTGCCACCTGTCGGTGACCCCTTGAGCATATAAAAGGAGGCCCATGCGCAACGTAGAAAGGGGTTCGAAGGCAGAAAAACACTCACGCTCGGTCTCGTTAGCTGCTAGTGTGTACTGTAGCACTCAACGCTCCCGAGCAAGAACTCAATACACTTAGACATGCAGCAGTAGGAGTATTATCTCTCCGGAGAGCTCCGAAGCTGGGTAAACTGCTCGTGTGCTTCGCCTCGATCCGCTCTTCGTGCGATCTCCGCCCCCCGCCGAACCGAAAGGGGCTCGGCCCGCCGGTCCCATAGGTGTTCGTGGATCAGTTTCCCCGACAATGAAGTATATGAGTTCGTAAGTTGCACTATTTCATCTGCAGGATGATCAACCCAAAGCCAATGTGTGGGTCCTCGATAGTGGATGTACAAATCACATGACTGGTGACAAGAATCTATTGATGGATGCTCCTCTATCATCATCACATCTGAAGCATATCATCTTCACTGACAAAGGCAAAAGTCAGGTATTGGGTCTAGGTAAGGTTGCGATCTCAAAGGATCGACACATGGACAAAGTCATGCTTGTCGAGTCCTTAGGATACAACCTCATGTCTGTCTCAATGCTTTGTGATCTTGATATGGTTGTTGTCTTTGGCAAATATCATTGCATTGTGATCATGGAAGCTGACAATTCCAAAGTCTTCGAAGGCTTTAGGAGAGGATACTTGTACATTGTTGATTTCTCTACAGGACCACAACCGGTCGTATGCCTACTTGCAAAAGCTTCAGAAGGCTGGCTATGGCATCGATGACTTGGTCATGCTGACATGAGGAATTTGCACACGCTTGCGAAGAAGAAGCATGTCATTGGCATTGAGAATGTCAAATTCCTCAAGGATCACTTATGCGGAACCTATGAAGCTGGAAAGATGACAAAGGCCAAGCATCCAGCGAAGACTACCATGACCACCACTCGACCGTTTGAATTGCTTCATATGGATCTCTTCGGTCCTAATAATTATTCTGCTGTTACAAATGATGCATCTCTATATGGCTTTGTTATTGTTGATGATTATTCTCGTTACACATGGGTGCACATTGTCACTTACAAACATGAGGTGCAGGAAGTCTTCAAACGATTTTCCTCGAGGGCTTCAACCAACTTTGGTGTGAAGATCAAGCACACCAGGAGCGACACTAGGACTGAGTTCAATAATTCCGGTCTTGATGACTATCTTGATGAACTTGGTATTACTCATGAGTTATCTGCTCCTTATACTCCTCAGCAGAATGGCGTCATGGAGCGCAAGAACAAGACTCTTGTTGAGATGGCTCGCACTATGCTTGATGAATACAAGACACCTCATCGATTCTGGATTGAGGCTATTGATACTGCGTGCCACATCATCAACAGAGTATATCTTCACAAATTCTTCAAGAAGACTGCCCATGAACTCCTCACTGCAAGAAACCCAATGTGAGTTACTTCAAAGTCTTCGGTGCTAAATGTTGGATTAGAGATCCTCATCACAATTCTAAATTTGCACCGAAAGCACATGAGTGTTTTATGCTTGGTTACGGAAAGGACTCGCACACCTACAAAGTCTTCAACAACGTTCTTCACAAGGTTGTTGAAACTGTAGATGTGCGGTTTGATGAAACTAATGGCTCGCAAAGAGAGCACCTACCTTATGTGTTAGATGAACCTGCACCTGAGGAATCTATCAAGTTCAAGGCCACTGAGGATGTCATTCCCATCGAAGAATCTACTGAAGAATTCATTCCAGAACGTGATGAACGTCGGGCTGGTGCACCTGAAGAAAATGGTGCTGAGGAAAATGCTCCTGAAGAAAATGCGGATCAAATTCCTCGAAGACAACCCACTCATCCTCGCATTGCAAACGAAGTGCAAATCGAGAAGATCATCAATGACATTGAAGCACCAGGTCCTCTCACACGCTCAAAATCTTCACATTTGTCTAACTTTTGTGGGCACTTTGCTTTTATCTCTATCACAAAGCCCACTAAGGTAGATGAAGCATTTCTGGAGCCTGAGTGGATTCAAGCTATGCAAGAAGAATTACATCAGTTCAAGCTCAACAACGTCTGGGAACTGGTCAAACGTCCAGATCCTCACAAGCACAACATTATTGGCACAAAGTGGATCTACCGCAACAAGCAAGATGAAAATGGCCTTGTGGTGAGGAATAAGGCACGGCTTGTAGCTCAAGGCTACACACAGGTTGAAGGAATTGACTTCGATGAAACTTTTGCACCTGTTGCTAGACTTGAGGCTATTCGCATATTACTTGCTTATGCTAACCATCATGATATTATCTTACAACAAATCGATGTGAAAAGTACATTCCTCAATGGTAAGCTTGAGGAAGAAGTATATGTTTCTCAACCCCCAGGTTTTGAAGATCCAAAGCATCCTGACAAAGTCTTCAGACTCAATAAGGCCCTGTATGGCCTCAAGCAGGCCCCTCGGGCGTGGTATGATACTTTGAAGTAATTCCTCATGAAGAAAGGCTTCAAACCCAGTTCACTCGACCCAACTCTTTTCACTAAATCTTATGATGGTGAATTGTTTGTGTGCCAAATTTATGTTGATGATATCATTTTTGGCTGTACTGACCAACGATATAGTGATGAATTTGCCTATATGATGAGTGAAGAATATCAAATGTCTACGATGGGAGAATTGAAATTCTTTTTAGGTCTTCAAATTCGTCAATGACGCAATGGGATATTCATATCTCAGGAGAAATACCTCAAGGACGTATTGAGGAAATTCGGCATGCAAGATTGCAAAGGGGTCAAAATTCCAATGCCCACAAATGGCCATCTATGCACTGATGAAAATGGTAAAGACTTCGATCAAAAGGTATACCGCTCCATGATTGGCTCTTTATTTTACCTATGTGCATCTAGACCGGATATTATGCTTAGTATTTGCATGTGTGCCCGATTTCAAGCTACACCGAAGGAATCACACCATAAGGCTGTGAAGCATATTCCTCGATACTTAGCTCACACACCAACACATGGATTATGGTACCCCAAGGGCTCTTCATTTGATATCATTGGATATTCAAACTCTGACTATGCTGGTGATCACGTGGACCGCAAGTCAACGTCAGGCACATGCCATTTCCTCGGACGATCTTTGGTCTGTTGGTCCTCGAAGAAATAGAACTGCGCATCACTCTCCACTGCAGAAGTTGAGTACATTGCTGTTGGATCGTGCTATGCTCAACTACTATGGATGAAGCAAACACTCAAGGACTATGGTGTCAGTGTGAAGAATGTGCCTCTCTACTGCGATAATGACAGTGCTATCAAGATTTCTCATAACCCAGTTCAACACTCGAAGACCAAGCACATCCAGATTCGTCATCATTTTCTTCGTGATCGTGTGTTGAAGGGCGACATCTCCATCGACCACATTAGCACTGAAGACCAGCTGGCCGATATCTTCACTAAGCCCTTGGATGAGAAGAGATTTAGCAAGTTGTGGTGTGAGCTAAATATCCTAGAATCTTCGAATGTTCTCTGAAATGAACACACATCCTAACACTTATGCTGACTTGATGACTTAGATGCGCAACACACGAAGTAACGTTTTTCTTCAATCTATGAAGACTAACCCTCTAAGTGTGAAGAAATTAATGAAGAAATTGATTCTCAGAGCCCTACAACAATTGTACGCGGTGTCTGAAATCAGCTTTCTTATACAGTGGGTTACGCCACCAACAAAAGTTGAAAATCTTCAATTTGAGTTTTTCTTCGTTTTTGAAATTCCTCAGTTTTTCAAATTCTTCAACTTTGCTTTGTCTTCACTCTTTCCGGTGTTGTTCTTCATTTGAATATATATATATATATATATATATATATATATATATATATATATGAGTTTTATGTCCTCTACAACATTCAATTATTGCTAATTCTTCAAGTTGATTTCTTCTGCTAAGTGAATGTGATCGGACCCTTCCCCCTCTATGCTAAACTCAACCCAGTCTATTCACAAATTCTTCATGTGTGTTCTGATTGAAACTCGTTCAAAATCTTCACTGTGTCCTTGACAGCTGAAGAAATTGCGAAAGTAAATTTTAACTTATCTGATCTGAATTTTCGGTTTTGCCGCTCAAACCGTTCCGCATCCCACGACAATACTTATCTATTCACCCACGATCGCCACCTCTCAGTACGTGGGTGACACATGTCATGCGAATGAGAAGGGCCAGGGGCACGTTCGTCCGATTTCCTCGGGCATACAGTTTTTCTCTCCCACTATAAATACCCCTGCCTCTTCCTCACTTCATTTTTACTCCGCTCGCTCTTACTCCCACTCGAGCTCCTCGAAACCCTAGCACCGCCGCTACTTCATCGTCACCGGTAGGAAGAGCTTCACTGCCTCGACCTCGTCGCCGTCGTACTCGCTCCGGTTGCGGATTCTTCACTCCGCCGCCACCGTAGCCGTCTTCCTCTGCCGAGTTAGGGCATGGAAGATCTGAACTGACGAACTTCTCATCTACTCTTCACAGTCCATCGTGTTCTTCATCTCAGGTAATTAAAAGTTACTTTTACTACCCTCTTTGATTCTTATGTTTTCTTGAAAATCTTCAAAGGTGTTTATTCTTGAAATCTTCACACACATGAACACCTCACATGTCATCTGCTCTTGATTCGTTTCTCTAAGCAATGATTTTCTTCAAGATTCGTCAATTGTGTGGATTTTCAATCTATACAACTCTGGAACCTAAGACAAAGAATGCTTAGTGAAATTCCTCAAGACCCATCTGGTCAAATTCCTCAAACCTATTCATTTTTGAAAAACATTCTGAGAACGCATATGACCTCTCCAAATTCCTCGCAACTATACTCTGTTCACAGGTACAAATGTCCGCTGCTGAATCACTAGGTTCTCATCAACTTAACTCATTTGCAGCGTTCCTCGAAGAAAAGTTGCACACCTCTTCAGAAACTTCAGTTGTCCATATTCCTCAGCTGAAGAAAATGGCTGAAGGTAAGAAGCCACAGAAAGGTGGAAAGAGGCCTGAGGTCAATACTGCTTTCGAAATCCCTGAGGACATTTATGCTGGATACTGCACTCCTGATGAGGCCAAGTTTGGCAAGGAGGACAAAAATCAGCGCAAGGTGCGCATTGAAAGGATAGAGAGGAGATGGGCACGGGAATGGATGGAGTACAGGTATGTTACTCCCAAGTATATGAAGAAATTCGCACTCAACCCTTCATGCTCAAGACCTCCATTGGCACCAGGCCAAGTGGCAGACCCCATCAGCCTCAAACGCGTTGAGGACTATGCTGATGAATGGGCAAAGCGCCAGGCCAAACTGGCCAAGCAAGCAAAGGAAGCAGTGAGGAAATTCAATGCTGACTCTGCTGCTGCTGCTACCACTCCTGAGGCCTCTGCTAGTCAGCCGAAGAAGGCGATGCCTAAGAAGCCTGCGCATAAGTCAAGCGCTTCTCCCTCAATGCCGTCATGGCCAAGCTCCTCAGCAATGCCCTCAAGGCCAGATTCTTCAAAGCCCTCACGGCCAATTCCTCAGTCTGCTCCTCATTCCAAGTCCTCAGCCCCTCCGACAAAGTCTTCAGCTGCTCCCACCAAATCCTCTGCACCTGTGCATCTTGCCACATGCCAAAGGACTACAGGAGTCTCAATTGCCTCAGGAGCATCTGCAAGTTCCTCAGCTGCACCAAATTCCTCAGCTGGCCCCTCTCTGCTGAAGAAAAAGGCTACTGCTGGACGAGGCCTTCGACCAAGTCCTCACAAGAAGCAGGTCACCTTCCAAGTGCCCTCTGATGACGATGAGGCTGGTGATGAAGAACTTGCTGAAATCATCAGAGACAGGCAGGCCAGGGCCGCTAGAACCAAAGGCAGCAATGTGCCACTGCTATTGGATCCAAAGTTGATCCTTGACTTCATTGACCTATGGCACAAGGACCCTAACATGCCATTGCTGGAGATGAACCTCACTCCTGGTCAAAGTCATGTTCTGACTGCCTTCATTGAGGAAGAAAAGTGGAAATTTGAAGAAGGCAGAAGGTTGAAGAAAGAGCAGTACAAGAAGCAGCGCTACCTCAAGGATAATGTCCTCACTCTCACTCCTGATCAACTCATTGCTTTGCAAGCTGAAATCAAGCAACTAAGTGATGAATTCAATCGCTACTATGCTGATTGGAAGGGCGCCAAGGTCCGGTTCGTCAAACTGACGAAGACTTTCACTTCAAGTGCTGCTCCTCCTGTGCACATTGAAGTTACACCGACTGAAGCATCTGCTCAGCCCACTAAAGATCATGCCAGCACCGCTGATGACAATCAGGCTGCTGAAGAAAATGAGAGTACCAGGGCTGATGACTCCATTCCAGCCACTGAAGATATTGCCAGGGCATCCACTAGTGGTGTGCCTGAAGAAAGTGAAGAAGTCAGGGTAACTGCATCAGTTGCGCCTGAAGAAACTGAACCAAAGTCCTCTGCACCTCCTGCGCCTACACCAACTTTGATCCTTCCATCTGCATTAGATGCGAAGAAGACCAAGGCTGCAGAACGTGCAGCTGTGAAGAAAAGGAAGGCATCAACTTCATCAAATTCTTCAGCTCCGAAGAAGATGAAGCCTCTGACTAGCTCAATTGACAACCCAATTGATGTCGTTCCCATCTCATTCATGCCATCAAAGGACCTTGTTCCTTTTGGTGAAGATTATGTGATTCCTAGCGAATCTGATGAAGAAACTCCTTCTGCTGCTTCGACAGAGCAGTTGGATGAAGAAATTGAAGTGGATGCAATCCCTTCAACCCCGGTCGTCTCCTTGCCTATGCCTCAGTTCACTGCTGAAGAGGTCGGCGTTGAAGAAATGGAAGATGAGGATGTGGACATTGGTTGTACCCCACCTGTGCTGAATGATGACTTTTGGGAAAGTCAACACCCCAACTCTCTAATGTTCACTCCACTCCAAGCAATTCCCCAGTCCCCAGGTGCTACTGAAGTACAAATGGGATCTGAAGAACCTCTTGCAACCCCGTCTGTCCATGAAGAAATTCCAGCCACTAGTGCTGAAGAAATTGTAAATGAAGAATTGAAGACCCAGGCTGAAGCTGAAGAAGAGCCTAAAATTCCTTAGTCCGTGGATCCTGAGATTGTGATTCCTGAGGTGGTGATGCAATTGACTGACACTCCTCAGCCCAAGCCAAAGGATCCCTTCTCAAAGAAGCAAAAATTCAAGGCTGATGATTTCTTCGGCGAGCATGTGTTCTTCACTGACTTCAACCCGTATGACAATGCTCGTCTTAGAAGGAAGCATTTCTGGACTGCCAGCCAGGCCAACTTCTATTCTTCATTGCTGTTCAATAAGGACAAAGTCTTCGACCACGAGCATATTCCTCATGTGGACATGGAATCAATGCCTTGCTTCTCTCAAGTCCTCAGTATGCTTCATGATGCAGGCTTGCTCAACTTTTTCTCTGACATAGTTGACTGGAATGAAGAGCTCATTCTTCAGTTCTATGCAATGTTGCATATCACAGGTGATGCTGCTGACGTCAACTCTTGGGTGTTGGACTGGATGACCGAAAACACTCACTACAAGGCACCGGCCTCTGAATTGCTTCGAGCCCTGCCAATCAGTCCTCCACCTGACGGTGCTCGTTGTCTGTATGATGAGCCCGAACTCACTGCTCACTATATGCAAGTGCTCATGAAGCCTCTGAAGCCTGGTCAAGCTCCAAGGACCAAATTCCTCATGAAGGAATTGCTCTATGTGCCTAGAACCATCTATCGCATTCTGACGAAGACCATGAGTCCTATCAAAGGCCATGACTCATCCGATGAGGAAATTATTGGGATGATGAAGAATATGCTATTCAACATCATGCATGGCATCCCCATAAATTATCATGATTTCTTCATGAGGACTCTAGCGAATGTTGCACTTTCACCATTTGAGCTGAAGCCTTACGTGCTGTGGATCATGAGATTCCTCAGAACAAGGTCTTCACTCAACTACAATGCTGACTTTCAGAATCACCTCAACTACTCGCCCCCGATTGAAGTCCTCAAGCGGACATATTCCTCAGCTGATGAGAAGGGCAAGGCACCAGCTGTTATTGATGAAGGCATTCGTCCATTGGATGGTCAGTTCCGCAGAGCTGCATCTTATTCCACCAATGATGACTCTGCTACTCATGATTCTGCTGCCAATGCTTCCAAGCCAAATCCTCAAGCCACCGCTCCTCGTGTGATGACTGACCGTGAGCTGCTTCTAAGTCTTCACCAGAAGGTGGATCGAAACCACAAATGGGTTAAGCGTTAGTTTGGCTCTATTCTTCACAACATGACCTCTACACATAATGCAGTGAAGAAAAACCATTACTACCTCCATGAAGTTTTTGATCGCACCTGGGCTATTCTGTCACATCTGTATGGTGAAGAAGATCTGAAGCAAATGGGCTTCAAGGAAGATTTTGACTGGTCTGCTCCTCCACCGAAGAAATTCAAGAAGGTCAAGGTTCCTTCCTTGGTGGCCAGCTCATATTCTTCATCGCGCGACACGGACGAGTTCGAAGACTTGGACGACACTGCGGCAGGCCCTACATAGACTCAAGACCCTGACAACGCTGGCGCTCCTCCATCTTCATGATATTCTTCAGGGGCGTTAGTCCTCGTTTTCAACCCTTTTGGTCATTCAATGACAAAGGGGGAGAAATTTGAGTTAGTCTTCAAGCGGGTCTATCTTATATGGGAATTTTTTTTCTAAGTTACAACTCTCGTTCTTTTGATGACTTTGCTGGATCGAGTTGTAATCTTAAACCCTATGGTGGCCTGATACTTTTGTTGAGTTCTTCTGCAAGCTTATTCCTCATTTACGTTAATGCACGCATGCTGAATTACATCAATCACCATATTTCATCATGCATTTCAAATTCTTCATATTATATGTCAAATGCGTGTATGAATTACAAGATATAGGGGGAGATGTCCATGATTATAATCTTCAAGTGTGCATTGCTTCAAAAGAAAATTCCTCACTATGCACATCTTCAGGGGGAGTTCTTTTATATCTTGCAATCAAATTCCTCAGTATCACTATTTACACTTCGTATGTTTATCCCCGTTGAAAACTTAACCTATATTGTAATCAATCACCAAAAAGGGGGAGATTGTAAGTGCATCTAGTGCCCCTTAGTGCTTTTGCTGTATTGAAGACTTATAGGTTAAGGGACTGATGTGTTTGTGAGTGTACACAGGTCTATAAGTCTATGAGGAGTTTGATATTTACAGAGAAAGTCGACCCCTAAAAATGAAATTCTTCGACTGAAGACTTTGGATTTCTGAAGACTTTGAAAGTGAAGAAATTGGTGTGACCTTGAAGACTTGGCAATCATTCAAGGAACATGAAGCCTGAAGACTTTTGTTTTCATAGTTTCATTTTCTCTTTCTTGAGTCATAGAAAACACCGTACTGTTAAAGGGGGTCGAGGAAATACTAAGGAAAATTTTCCATGTGATGCTCAACTCAAAATCCTACACCTACCAATCCCTTCGAGTGAAGCCATTGGAAATCTCATACAGTTCAGTCATATTCTTCAGTGATAGAGACGAAGTTCTTCTGGTCTCCGAGGAATTTGTTCTGACTGAGGAGTTAGGGATTCGCCAGTGCGGATTGCCTACACAGTGAGGAACATGATAGCCCTGAGGAATTTGAGAGCCACAATTCCGACCGTTGTTGTGCTATGTGCCAGCTGTCCCAAAATATCTACCGACCTAACGGTCATATTATTGAAGGGCATTTATGTCTTATCATGTCGGGCTGCTCCCTAGGCTATAAATAGTCGGCCCCTACAACCACTAGCTGGTTGGCTGCTCCAAGAGAAACTGACACTTGTCATTTGAGAGCATCCCATCCTCCGAGGACTTTGAGCGAAAATCATTGACTGAGGAAAAACCCAAACCCAACAGACCTACAACCCAAAGTGATTGAGCATCACTAAAGAGATTGATCCTGCGTGGATCTGACGCTTGTTACCTTTGAAGATTGTGCTTCTTCCAGACGGTTAGGCGTGATGGTCTAGAGCATCTAAGAGGAATTGTGGATCACCGAGTGACCTAGTCTGTGAAGGTTTGGAAGTCACCCGAAGACTTACCACGAGTGATTGGGCGAGGTCTGTGTGACCTTAGCTCAAGGAGAATACAGTGAGAACTGTGTGTCTAGGACTGGGTGTCCTCGAGTTTAAATACTCAACCGCTCCAACCAGACGTACAACTGAGACAATAGTTGGAACTGGTCTACCAAATCATTGTCTTCACCAAGCTTACTGGTTCTATTTCCTCAACTCTTTCATTTCCTCATTCTATTGTTGTGTGCCTGTTCATATTTGTTTGAAGACTTTGACTGAAGACTTTCTCAATTTCCTCAGTTCAATTTCTTCAGTCTGTTCGTCTTCTTTCCGTGTTATCCTGTGTTTACGCTTTCTGTACTCTGTGCTTGTCTTCATTCCATTATGATGACCATGCTAGTGTTCTGTTATGTTTACTTCTGAGTACTTATTCCGTTGCAAGTAGTTCTTCGCTAAGGAATTTCCTCACCAGCAAATTCCTCAGTGAAGAATTCATAAAAATCGCCTATTGACCCCCTCTAGTCGATATAACGCACTTTCAAATATGCTCATGGTCGAAGACTTTGTCCTTGTTGAAGAGAACTGAAGTATAAAAATTTGCTTGCCTGGCTGTCCAGAAGCGCTTCCTCCTCCGACGAGCAGAATCATAGGGATTGTAATCAGTGAAGAATACATGCTCATTGAAGAAGGAATCAGCCTTGAACTTTGGAGTTTTGGAGAATGGATTCTTCGGCTGTGGCTTAGGAGTGTCAGTGATTTGAAGAATAACTGCTAGAATTTCAATTTCTGGAGCCGCATGCTGAGGAATTTCAGTTTCTGCTTCATTTGCAGCCTGGGCCTCCATTTCTTCAGCAACATTTTCATCAGCACTAGTGGCTGGAATTTCTTCATGAATGGAAGGGGCAGTATGTATTTCTTCAGAGCCCATCTGAACTTCTGTTGGTGCTAGGGACTGAGGAATTTGCTGTAGTGGTGTGAACAGAGGAGAGTTGGGGTGCTGACTATCCCAAAAATCATCGTTCATCACTGGAGTGGTGCAGCCAATGTCCACATCCTCATCCACTTCCATTTCTTCAACGCCGACCTCTTCAGCAGCGAACTGAGGCGTTGGCGATGATACCTAGGGAGGTGAAGTGAAAGTCTCATTCAATTTCTTCATCCATATGCTCTGTGGACGCAGCAGAGGGATCTTCTTTAGCAGATTCTTCAGGAATCCGATATGCTTCACCATAAGGAACAAGTTCCTTTGATGGCATGCTTGCAAGAGGAACAACATCAATGGGATTGTCAATTGAACTTGTCAAAATCTTTGCCTTCTTGGGGTCAGAAGATTCTGAGGCAGCTAATGCTTTCCTCTTTTTGAGAGCAGCTCGCTCCGCAGCGTTGGTTTTCTTCACTTCTAGAGCAGAAGGAAGAACTGGGCTTGGTGTTAGTGCAGGAGGAGTAGAGGAAATTGGGGTAATTTCTTCAGGCACAACTGATGCAGTTGGCCTATCTTGAGCAATTTCTTCAGGCGCAGCAACAAAGTCTTCAGCTGGCCTGGCAGGTTCTTCAGGCGCAACACTAGTGGTTGCCCTGGCAGTTTCTTCAGACACTGGAATTTCTTCAGCAGTCCTGGTACTTGTAGCTTCATCAGCAGTCATCAACGGTGCTAGAATTTCCTTCAGTGGCTTGAGCAGATGCTTCAGCTGGAGTTACTTCAATGTGCACAGGAGCAACATCATTTGAAGTGAATTTCTTCGCCATCTTGAGGAATCTGACCTTGGCTCCCAGCCATTCTACCTTGTAAGAATCAAATTCATCGCTGAGCTTTTTGATATCAGCTTGTAGTGCAATGAGCTGCTCAGGCGAAAGACTCAGAACATTATCTTTCAGGAAGCGCTGCTTTTTATACTGAGCTTTTTTAGCCACTCTGGCTTGATCATATTTCCATTTTTCTTCAGCTATGAATGCCGTCATCATGTGACTTTGTCCAGGAGTGAGGCCCAACTCTGGCATTGGAGCATTTGGATCTTTGTGCCAAAGATCGATGAAATCCAGGACCTTCTTCGGATACAGTAGAAGGGGCACAACACTCCCTTTGGCTCTAGTGGCCCGCAGCTATCTGCCCTTGATGATATCAGCTAATTCATCATCACCAGCCTCATCATCAGATGGAGTTTGAAAGACCACCTGCTTCTTGTGAGGACTTGGTCTAGTGCCTCATCCAGCAGTGGCCTTGGTCTTTAGCAGTGTGGGACTGGTTGATGAAGGGTGAGCAGAAGAAATTGCTGAAGCTCCTGAGGTAATTGATATGCCAGTGGTCCTTTGACACATGGCAAGATGCACAGGTGCTGAGGACTTTGCCGGAGAAGCTGAGGGTTTTGAAGCCCGAGGAATTTGTGCAGTTTGAGGAACTGGGGCAACTTGAGGACTTTGCCTCGATGGAACAGAGGAGCTTGGCCATGAGGGCATTGAAGAAGAACTTGGCCGTGAGGGCATTGCTGGTGAAGTTGGTTTCTTGGATGGCTTCTTTGGCATAGCCTTCTTGCTTGAATAAGCCTCAGCAGTGGCAGCGGCAGCAGCAGAATCCTCATCAAATTTCTTCACTGCTTCTTTGGCCTGCTTGGCCAACTTAGCTTGCCGCCTGGCCCATTCATCAGCATAATCCTCACCACGTTTAAGGCTTGTTGGATCAGCTCTTTGGCCAGGTGCCAGAGGAGGTCTTGAGCATGGAGGGTTAAGAGCGAATTTCTTCATGTATTTGGGAATGACATATCTGTACTCCCTCCATTCTCTTGCCCATCTTCTTTCAATCCTCTGTATGCGCACTTTGCGCTCATTCTTCGTCTCCTTGCTGTGAGTTGACTCATCAGGCGTGTAGTACCCTGCATAGATGTCAGCAGGGATCTCAAAAGCAGTATTGACTTCAAGCTTCTTTCCTCCTTTCTGAGGCCTTTTACCATCCGCTATTTTCTTCAGCTGAGGAATTTGAACGATTGACTTCTCAGAAGAAGTATGCAGCTTTTCTTCGAGGAACGCTACAAGTGAGTTAAGTTGATGAGAACCTAGTGATTCAGCAGTAGACATGTGTACCTGTGAACAGAGTATAGGTGCGAAGAATTTGGAGAGGTCATACGCGTTCTCAGAAGATTTTGCAAAACTGAACAAGTTTAAGGAAATTGACCCGATGTGTCTTGAAGAGTTTCACTAAGCATTCTTTGACTTAGGTTCTAGAGTTGTGCGAATCGTGAGATTCACACAATTGAGGAATCATGAAGAAAAACGTCACTTAGAGAAACAGATCAAGAACTGAAGATTTGTGCTAGGTGTTTAGAGTGTGGAGGTTGAAGAATAAACACCTTTTAAAGATTTGATGAAAATCATCACTAGAATAAATGCGGTAAAAGTAACTTTTAATTACCCTTGATGAAGAACACGACGAACAGAAGGTGTAGATTTGGAAGTTCGTCGGCTCGGATCTTCCACGCCCTAACTCGGTGGAGGAAGACGTCTACGGCGGCGGCGGAGGGAAGATTTCTGTGGCCGACGAGAGTACGACGGCGACGAGGTTGAGGCAGTGAAGCTCTTCCTCACCGGAGATGATGGAGGTAGCGGCGGCGCTAGGTCTCGAGAAGCTCGAGCAAGGGAGTGAGGCCGAGCGGAGTAAAAACGAAATGAGAAAGGGAAGGGGGTATTTATAGCTGAGGTGAAAAACTGCTCGTCCGAAGAATTTGGACGAATGTGCCCCTGACCCTTCTCATTCACGCGACATGTGCCACGCACGTACTAAGGGGTGGAGATCGTGTGAGATCGTGGGTGAATAGATAAGTATTCCGTGGAATGTGTAACGATTTGAGCAGCAAAAGCCGAAAATTCAGATAAGAATATTTTAATGTGTCGTTCGCAATTTCTTCAGCTGACAAGGACACAGTGAAGAATTTGAATGAGCTTCAAATAGAACGCACATGAAAAATTTGTGAACAGACTGGGTTGAGTTTAGCATAGAGGGGGATAAGGGTCCGATCACATTCACTTAGCAGAAAAAAGCAACTTGAAGAATTAGCAATAAGTGAATGCTATTGAGGTCATAAACTCATATGAAGAACAATGACGGAAAGAGTGAAGACAATGCAAAGTTGAAGAATTTGAAAAACTGAGGAATTTCAAAAAATAAAATAAAAACTCAAATTGAAGATTTTCAACTTTGGTTGGTGGCGTAACCCATCGTATAAGAGAGATGATTTCATACACCGCGTACAACTCTTGTAGGGTTCCAAGAATCAATTTCTTCATTAATTTCTTCACACTTAGAGGGTTAGTCTTCATTGATTGAAGAAAAACGTTACTTCGTGTGTTGCACATCTAAGTCATCAAGTCAGCATAAGTGTTAAGATGTGTGTCCTTTTCAAAGAACATTCGAAGATTCTAGGATATTTAGCTCACACCGCAACTTGCTAAATCTCTTCTCATCCAAGGTCTTTGTGAAGATATCGGCCAGCTGGTCTTCAGTACTTGCATGGTCGATGGAGATGTCGCCCTTCAACACATGGTCACAAAGAAAATGATGACGAAACTGGATGTGCTTTGTCTTCGAGTGCTGAACTGGGTTGTGAGCAATCTTGATGGCACTCTCATTGTCACAGTAGAGTGGCACATTCTTCACATTGATGCCATAGTCCTTGAGGGTTTGCTTCATCCAAGTAATTGAGCACAGCAAGATCCAGCAGCAATGTACTCAGCTTCTGCAGTGGAGAGTGATACGCAATTCTGCTTCTTCGAGGACCAACATACCAATGATCGTCCAAGGAAATGACATGTGCCCGACGTTGACTTGTGGTCCACCCGATCACCAGCATAGTCAGAGTCTGAATATCCAATGAGATCAAAGGAAGAGCCCTTGGGATACCATAATCCAAGTGTTGGTGTGTGAGCTAGATATCGAAGAATATGCTTCACAGCCTTATGGTGTGATTACTTCGGTGTAGCTTGAAATCGGGCACACATGCAAACACTAAGCATAATATCTGGCCTAGATGCACATAGGTACAATAAAGAGCCAATCATGTAGCGGTATACCTTTTGATCGAAGTCTTTACCATTTTCATCAGTGCATAGATGGCCATTAGTGGGCATAGGGATTTTGACGCCTTTGCAATCTTGCATCCCGAATTTTCTCAACACATCCTTGATTTATTTCTCCTGAGATATGAATATGCCGTTGTATTGTTGACGAATCTGAAGACCTAAGAAGAATTTCAATTCTCCCATCATAGACATTTGATATTCTTCACTCATCATATAGGCAAATTCATCACTGTAATGTTGGTTTGTACAACCAAAGATAATATCATCAACATATATTTGGCACAATGATTCATCATCATATGTTTTGGTGAAAAGAGTTGGGTTAAGTGAACCGGTTTTGAAGCCTTTCTTCATGAGGAATTCCTTCAGTGTGTCATACCACACCCGAGGTGCTTGCTTGAGGCCATAGAGGGCCTTGTTGAGTCTGCAGACGTGATCCGGGAATTTTGGATCCTCAAAACCTGGTGGTTGAGCAACATATACTTCTTCCTCAAACTTACCATTGAGGAATGCACTTTTCACATCCATTTGATGTAAGATGATATTATGATGGTTAGCATAAGCAAGCAACATGCAAATAGCCTCAAGTATAGCAACAGGTGCAAAAGTTTCATCGAAATCAATTCCTTCAACCTGTCTGTAGCCTTGAGCTACAAGATGAGCCTTATTCCTCACCAGGAGGCCATTTTTGTCTTGTTTGTTGCGGTAGATCCATTTGGTACTAATGATGTTGTGCTTGCGTGGGTCTGGTCGCTTGACAAGCTCCCACACATTGTTGAGCTCGAATTGATGCAATTCATCTTGCATGGCTTGGATCCACTCGGATTCCATGAATGCTTCATCAACTTTAGTGGGCTCTGTGATAGAGACAAACACAAAATGCCCACAGAAGTTAGATAAATGTGAAGCTTTTGAGCGCGTGAGGGGACCTGGTGCGTTGATGTCATCGATGATCTTCTCAATCTGCACTTCGTTTGCAATGCGAGGATGTGCGGGTTGACGACTTTGCTTAAGCCCAACAGTTTCTTCAGGACCAGTTTCTTCAACAACACCAGCGTGATTTTCTTCACGATCAGGAATGACTTCTTCAGCAGATTCTTTGGTAGGGATGACATCCTCAGTAGCTTTGAACTTGATGGATTCCTCAGGTGACATTTCATCTAGCACAGGAGGTAGGTGCTCTCTTTGTGAGCCATTAGTTTCATCAAACCGCACATCTACAGTTTCAACAACCTTGGGATGATTGATGTTGAAGACTCTATAGGTGTGCGAGTCCTTTCCGTAACCAAGCATGAAACCCTCATGTGCTTTCGGTGCAAATTTAGAGTGATGGTAAGGATCTCTAACCCAGCATTTAGCACCGAAGACTTTGAAATAACTTACATTGGGTTTCTTGTTAGTGAGGAGTTCATATGAGGTCTTTTTGAAGAATTTGTGAAGATATACCCTGTTGATGATGTGGCATGCAGTATCAGTTGCTTTAGGCCAGAAGCGCTGAGGTGTCTTGTATTCATCAAGCATGGTGCAAGCCATCTCAACAAGGGTCCTGTTCTTGCGCTCCACGACGCCATTCTGCTGAGGAGTATAAGGAGTAGATAATTCGTGAGTAATACCAAGCATATCGAGATATTCATCGAGGCCAGTGTTCTTGAACTCGGTTCCATTATCACTTCTGATATGCTTGATCTTCACACCAAAGTTAGTGGAAGCCCTTGAGGAAAATTGTCTGAAGACTTCCTGCACTTCATTTTTGTAAGTGATGATATGCACCCATGTGTAACAAGAATAGTCATCAACTATGACAAAGCCATATAATGATGCAAAACTAGAGAATGTGGCATAATGAGTAGGGCCAAAGAGATCCATATGAAGTAATTCAAAGGGACGAGAAGTGGTCATGATAGTCTTTGAGGGATGCTTGGCTCTGGTGATCTTTCCAGCCTCCCAAGCCCCACAAAGATGATCTTTGAGGAATTTGACACCCTCGATGCCAATGACATGTTTCTTCTTCGCGAGTGTATGCAAGTTCCTCATCCCAACATGACCAAGTCATCGACGCCATAACCAGCATTCTGAAGCTTTTGCAAGTAGACATGTGGCAGGATGTGGTCCTGCAGAGAAATCAACAATATACAAGTCTCCTTTCCTAAAGCCTTCGAAGACTTTGGAGTTGTCAGATTCCATTAGTACAAGGCAACGATATTTGCCGAAGACAACAACCATATCAAGATCACAAAGCATTGAGACAGACATAAGATTGAATCCTAAGGACTCAACAAGCATGACCTTGTCCATGTGTTTATCCTTTGAGATTGCAACCTTACCTAGACCCAATACCTTGCTTTTGCCTTTGTCAGCGTAGGTGATATGCTTCAGATGAGATGGTGACAAATCAGTGTCCATCAACAAGCTCCTGTCACCAGTCATGTGATTTGTACATCCACTGTCGAGGACCCACTCAATAGCTTTGGGTTGTTCATCCTGCAGATGAATTAGTGAAACTTACGAACCCATATACTTCATCAGTGAAGAATATGATATCAATTTTATCAACATTAATAGACATAGTAATGTGAGGATGTGACAAATGAATGATTCATTTCTTCATGATTAGCTTGCGTCCTTTCAAGCACATTCAGGTCTCCAGCAAATTTTTCAGACCAGTAAGTTCGTCTGGAGACCTGATCATGCATAAGAGATTAGATCGTTTTCTTCACCACCCACATTTGGATGGGTGGCAAAGAGTTCATCATTCTGCGAGCTCCATAAGGCTGGTCACAGTGGGGAGGAACTTAGGAGTAACATCACACACTCCAATACAACTTTGCTTACGTGGCACGTATTTAATGAAGAGAGAGGTGCTTGTGGTAACTAGCTAAGTTACCAGAACATCACACACTCCAAGAAACAATGAGTCTATAATCTAATAAATACATCGTTGCATGACACTACATAGATGTTCCTACCCACTATGGAGGTAGTAACATAGTCTAGGGAAGTGTGTAAGTTACTAGCTTATGTTCTTGCCCATTGTGACCAGCCTAAGAAAAATATGGCATAGAAGCCAGTGCACTTAGTTTCACAGAAGAGTGGTTAGGATAAGCATATGCATAAGCAGAGAAATTCTTCGAGGACTTATGAACATAATGATTTGAAGAATAATGCACATAATCATAGCCTTTAGACTTTCCCTGCGAAACAGAAGTGTTAGCACGATGATGTTCATATGAGGATTTTGATCCATGTGAGGAATTTGATCCATATGAAGAATTTGGTCCATATGAGGACTTGGATCCATAAGAAGAATTTGGTCCATATGAAGAATTTGATCTGGGGTTCCTATTCTTCATTGGTGGAGTCATGATGACATTCACATAAAGATTTTCAAGGCATCTTTTAGGAACCCAGATTTTCTTCATAGGGGGACCGTTCCTGCAGTTAGTCCCAACATATCAAGCAAATACTTCACCATTCTGATTCTTAAACAGTTTATAGTTGGAGTCAAATGACTCATCAGAGGAATATGAAGAATCAGAGGTAAAGCCAGATAAAGTGCATGGATCTATAGGAGGTCCTTTTGCAGCAACCGATGAGGTTTTGGGGTACTGCTCAGGTTTCCAGTAGGTCCCATCAGCATTGAGTTTCCTCTCAAAGGCAATACCCTCTTTCCTAGGGTTCCTGTTCAAGATCTGCTTTTTAAGCACATCACATAGAGTCTGATGCCCTTTGAGGCTTTTGTAAATGCCTGTCGATACAATTCCTTCAGCCCTGCATTATCGTCAGTGATACATGTGGTATCCTCAGATGAGGAATTTGTAACCACAGAGACAGTTGAAGAATTTGCAGCAATAGAAGCATTTGAACATTCAGGTGATGAATTAGCAGATTCACGCTCAATGCATTTTAGACATGGTGGAATAAATTCTTCCTGAGTGGAACTGATCTGTTGAGCAAGCAATGAATCGTTTTCCTTCTGAAGATCTTCATAACTCGCTTTTAACTTCTCAAGATCTTGCTTTCTCTGAAGAAATTCATAAGAAAGCTTTTCATGATCAGTTAAGAGAGTGTTATGATGATTTTGAAGGTTGTCAAACCGAGTGTGAAGTCTCTGAATATTATCTGTCAGAGTCTTAGTTCGATTCAATTCCTCACCCAATAGGTCATCGCTTCTGTCTAGTTGATTTTGAATTTTTTCTAAAGCCTTCTGTTGTTTAACAACAATTTTAGCAAGTTTGAATAGCTAGGCTTGAGATTGTCATTAGATTCATCCTCACTAGAGTCAGAGGGGGAATGTTTGAGTACCTTGGCACCTTTTGCCATGAAGCAATAGGTGGGAGCATAGTCATCGACGCTCTTGTCAGCAGAGTCGGGGAAGTCATTTTCTTTAGTGTTGAAGATGGACTTGCTGACGTAAGTAGTAGCGAGGGCTAGGCTAGCCACACCAGAGTCAGATTCCTCAGATTCCACATTTTCCTCAGATTCAGCTTCAGAGTCCGTTTCCTTGCCAATGAATGCCCGTGCCTTCTTGGAATTGCTCTTCTTGTGAGATGAAGACTTTGAGGATTTTGATGATGAAGACTTTGAAGATTTCTTCTTCCTCTTTGAGTCATCAGAATCGTCATCTTTGTATTTCTTCTTCTTTGATTCCTTTTCCCACAGAGGACAACCAGACATGCAGTGACCAGGTTTCTTGCATTTGTGGCAAGTTCTCTTTTTGTAGTCACGGGACAAGGAATGATCATTTCTTGAAGACTTTCCAAAACAGCCACGACGAGAGAACTTCTGGAATTTCCTCACGAGCATAGCTAGCTCCTGGCTCAATTCATCAGGATCACCAAGGCTGCTACCAGAATCCTCAGCTTCGGACTCAGATACTGCCTTGGCCTTCAGTGCACATGATCTTCCCTAGCTTGGTCCATAGAGATCTCTCTTCTCAGCAAGCTGGAACTCATGAGTATTTAGCCTCTCGAGGATATCAGCGGGATCAAGTGACTTGTAATCTGCTCGTTCTTGAATCATCAGTGCAAGGGTATCGAATGAGGTATCAAGCAATCTCAACAATTTCTTCACCACCTCATGGTCGGTGATGTCAGTGGCACCAAGTGCTTGAAGCTCATTTGAGATGTCAGTGAGGCGATCGTAAGTTTGCTAAACATTTTCATTGTCGAGTCTTTTGAAGTGGTTGAAGCGATTGCGAAGAACATCAACTCGGGAGTCACATTGAGTTGATACTCCTTCATTGACCTTGGACAGCCTGTCCCAAATTGGCTTAGCAGTTTCCAGTGCACTCACTCTGCCGTACTGTCCTTTGCTCAGATGGCCACATATGATACTCTTCGCTTGAGAATCGAGTTGCTTGAATCTCTTCACATCAGTAGCATTCAGAGACGGAGTGACAGAGGGGACGCCATTTTCCACAACGTACCAGAGATCGTTATCAATTGCCTCAAGATGCATGCGCATCTTGTTCTTCCAGTGGGTAGTCCGTCCCATCAAAGGTAGGACACCCAGCCGAGACCTTGATCATACCTGCAGTCGACATAACTAAAACTCCAGGCGGTTAAACCAAAATCATACAGAACATTGCTCTGATACCAATTGAAAGTGTGTTACGTCGACTAGAGGGGGGGCGAATAGGCGATTTTTATGAATTCTTCACTGAGGAATTTCAGGGTGAGGAAATTCCTAAGCAAAGTACTACTTGCAGTGGAATAAGTACTCAGGTATAGGGATAACAGAGCAACATCATAGTCATCATGATGAAATGAAAGACAAACACAGAGTACAGAAAGCGTAAACACAGGATAAGCAGGATGAAGACTAAACAGACTGAAGAAATAGGATTAAAGAATTAGAGAAAGTCTTCAGTCAAAGTCTTCAAATAGTAATGATCAGGTCCATCAACACATAACTGAGGAAATGAAAGGGTTGAGGAAATAGAACCAGTTGGCTTGGTGAAGACAATGATTTGGTAGACCAGTTCCAACTGTTGTGACAGTTGTACGTCTGGTTGGAGCGGCTGAGTATTTAAACTCATGGACACACAGTCCTCACCGTATTCTCCTTGAGCTAAGATTACACAGACCTCGCCCAATAGTAGTGGTAAGTCTTCACAGGTGACTTCCAAACCTTCACAGACTTGGTCACTCGGCAATCCACAATTCCTCTTGGATGCTCAGACCATGACGCCTAACCGTCTGGAGGATACACAATCCTCAAAGGTAACAAGCATCGGTTCCACACAGGAACAATCTCTTCAGTGATGCTCAATCACTCTGGGGTTTGTAGGTTTGGGTTTTCCTCACTTGATGATTTTCGCTCAAAGTCCTCGGAGGATGGGATGCTCTCAAATGACAAGTGTCAGTTTCTCCCGGAGCAGCCAACCAGCTAGTGGTTGTAGGGGGCGGCTATAAATAGCCTAGAGAGCAGCCCGACATGATAAGACAAAAATGCCCTTGGCTCATATGACCGTTAGGTGGTAGGATATTTTTGCATAGCTGGCGCGTGGCACAACAACAGTCGGATTTGAGGTTCGAATTCCTCAGGGCTATCATGTTCCTCACTGTGTAGGCAATTCGCATTGGCGAATTCCTAACTCCTCAGTCGGGACAAATTCCTCAGAGACGAGAAGATCTTCGTCTCTGTCACTGAAGAAATTGACTGAACTAATATGAGATTTCCAATGGCTTCACTCGAAGGATTGGGTAGGTGTAGGATTTTGAGATGAGCATCACTTGAAAATCAGTTTCCTTAGTATTACATCGACCCCCTTTAACAATACGGTGTTTCCTATGACTCAAGAAAGAGAAAATAAAACTACGAAAACAAAAGTCTTCACGCTTCAGATTCCTAGCATGAATATCGAAGTCATCAAGGTCACACCAATTTCTTCACTTTCAAAGTCTTCAGGAGAACCAAAGTCTTCAGCCGAAGACATTCATTTTTAGGGGTCGACATTCACTATAAATATCAAACTCCTCATTAACTTATAGAGCATGTGTACACTCACAAACATATTAGTCCCTTAACCTATAAGTCTTCAATACACCAAAATCACTGAGGGGCACTAGATGCCCTTACATTATATTGCCCGTTTTGGATGTTTATGAGCTTTATTATACACTTTATATTATTTTTGGGACTAACCTATTAACCGGAGGCCCATCCCAAACTGCTGTTTTTTGCCTATTTCAGTGTTTCGCAGAAAAGGAATATCAAACGGAGTCCAAACGGAATAAAACCTTTGAGAGAGTTATTTTTGGAACAAACACAATCCAGGAGACTTGGAGTGGACGTCACGAAGCAAACAAGGAAGCCACGAGACAGGGAGGCGCGCCCTAGGGGGTTGGGCGCGCCCCCCACCCTCGTGGCTCCCCTGACCGACTTCCTTCGCCTATATATATTCACATACCCTGAAAACATCCAGGAGCACCACGAAACCCTATTTCCACCGCGGTAACCTTCTATACCCGTGAGATCCCATCTTGGAGCCTTTTCCGGCGCTCCGCCGGAGGGGGAATCGATCACGGAGGGCTTCTACATCAACACCATAGCCTCTCCGATGAGTTGTGAGTGCTTTACCACAAACCTTCGGGTCCATAGTTATTAGCTAGATGGCTTCTTCTCTCTCTTTGAATCTCAATACAAAGTTCTCCTCAATCTTCTTGGAGATCTATTCGATGTAACTCTTTTTGCGGTGTGTTTGTCGAGATCCGATAAATTGTGGGTTTATGATCAAGTTTATCTATGAGAAATATTTGAATCTCCTCTGAATTCTTCTATGTGTGATTGGTTATCTTTGCAAGTCTCTTCAAATTATCAGTTTGGTTTGGCCTACTAGATTGATCTTTCTTGCAATGGGAGAAGTGCTTAGCTTTGGGTTCAATCTTGCAGTGGCCTTTCCCAATGACAGCAGGGGCAGCAAGGCACGTATTGTATTGTTGCCATCGAGGATAAAAAGATGGGGTTTATATCACATTGCTTGAGTTTATCCCTCTACATCATGTCATCTTGCCTAATGCGTTACTCTGTTCTTATGAACTTAATACTCTAGATGCATGCTGGATAGCGGTTGATGTGTGGAGTAATAGTAGTAGATGCAGAATCGTTTTGATCTACTTGTTGCAGACGTGATGCCTATATACATGATCATGCCTAGATATTCTCATAACTATGCACTTTTCTATCAATTGCTCGACAGTAATTTGTTCACCCACTCTAATACTTATGCTATCTTGAGAGAAGCCACTAGTGAAACCTATGGCCCCCGGGTCTATTTTCCATCTTATAAGTTTTCGATCTACTTTATTTTGCAATCTTTACTTTCCAATCTATATCATAAAAATACCAAAAATATTTATCTTATTATTATCTCTATCAGATCTCACTTTCGCAAGTGGCCATGAAGGGATTGACAACCCCTTTATCGCGTTGGTTGCGAGGTTCTTGTTTGTTTGTGTAGGTACGAGGGACTTGCGTGTAGCCTCCTACTGGATTGATACCTTGGTTCTCAAAAACTAAGGGAAATACTTACGCTACTTTGCTGCATCACTCTTTCCTCTTCAAGGGAAAAACCAACGCATTCTCAAGAGGTAGCAAGAAGGATTTCTGGCATCGTTGCCGGGGAGGTCTTCGCACAAGTCAAGACATACCAAGTACCCATCACAGACTCTTCTCCCTCGCATTACATTATTTGCCATTTGCCTCTCGTTTTCCTCTTGCCCACTTCACCCTTGCCGTTTTATTCGCCCTCTCTTCCCCGTTCGCCTTTTTTTTCACTTGCTTCTTGTGTGCCTGTTTGCCCTGATGGCCTTGCCTAATAACGTTGATCCTCACCTTTGAAGGTTGGAAGAAATCGAAAACAATGTTAGAAGCTTTATGACTTTACAGTCTGAGCATAATAATTTCTTTAGAAACGAGCTCAAAGAACAAAAAAGCTTTATGGAATACATGAATAAAGATCTTGATGATATGTCTAAGGAATTTTATGGTTTGAATTCTCAGTTTACTCGTCTTGAAAAATCAATAGCCCAAATTTCTGATAAGCAAGCCACCTTAGTTAATAAGATGGCCGCCAAACCAGAAGGGTTAGAAGGAAATAATGATGAAGATCTAAAAGTGATTGATGTGTCTCCTATTAAATCTTGGTAATAGATTGTATTTCCAATTATTCTGATAAGCAAGCCACCTTTGTTTTGCAATATGAATCTTGGTAATGATGGGACTGGAGATGAGTCAACTTTAGTTAAAAGGCGTCCCAATGATTCAGAGTTTTTAGATCTTGACGCAAAAATTGGTAGAAGTGGGATTGAAGAGGTCAAAACTTTACATAGCAATGAACCCACTATTTTGGATTTCAAGGAATTTAATTATGATAATTGTTATTTAGTAGATTGTATTTCCTTGTTGCAATCCGTGTTAAATTCTCCTCATGTTTATAGTTAAAATAAAGCTTTTACCAAACATATCGTTGATGTTTTAATGCAAACTTATGAAGAAAACCTTGAACTGGAAGTTTCTATCCCTAGGAAACTTTATGATGAGTGGGAACATACTATTAAAATTAAAATTAAAGATCATGAATGCTATGCTTTGTGTGATTTGGGTGCTAGTGTTTCCACGATTCCAAAAACTTTGTGTGATGTGTTGGGTTTCCGTGAATTTGATGATTGCTCTTTAAACTTGCACCTTGCAGATTCCACTATTAAGAAACCTATGGGAAGGATTAATGATATTCTTATTGTTGCAAATAGGAATTATGTGCCCGCAGATTTTATTGTTCTTGATATAGATTGCAATCTTTCATGTCCTATTATTCTTGGTAGACCTTTCCTTAGAACTATTGGTGCAATTATTGATATGAAAGAAGGAAATATTAGATTACAATTTCCATTAAGGAAAGGCATGGAACACTTTCCTAGGAAGAAAATCAAATTACCTTATGAATCTATTATGAGAGCCACTTATGAATTGAATACCAAAGATGGCAATACTTGGATCTATTCTCCCTTTTATGCCTAGCTAGGGGCGTTAAACGATAGCGCTTCTTGGGAGGCAACCCAATTTTATTTTTGTTCTTTACTTTTTGCTCCTGTTTAGTATTAAATAATTCATATAGCCTCTGGTTAGATGTGGTTTTATGTTTTAATTAGTGTTTGTGCCAAGTAGAACCTATAGGATCATCTTGGGTGATAGTTAATGTGATCTTGCTGGAAAACAGAAACTTTTGCACGCACAAGAATAATTTTAATAAATCACAGAAATGTGATTTTTAATTGATTATTTTTTAAGAAGATCAATAGACAAATTTCCTAGGACTTCCTATTTTGGTAGGATTTTTAGAGTTCCAGAAGCATTTGAAAGTTACAGATTTCTACAGACTGTCCTGTTTTTGACAGATTCTGTTTTTCGTGTGTTGTTTGCTTATTTTGATGAATCTATGGCTAGTATCGGGGTAATGAACCATACAGAAGTTGGAATACAGTAGGTTTAACACCAATATAAATAAAGAATGATTTCATTACAGTACCTTAAAGTGGTGGTTTGCTTTCTTGCACTAACGGAGCTCATGAGATTTTTTGTTGAGTTTTGTGTTGTGAAGTTTTCAAGTTTTGGGTAAAGATTTGATGGATTATGGAATAAGGAGTGTCAAGAGCCTAATATTGGGGATGCCCAAGGTACCCCAAGTTAAATTCAAGGACAACCAAAATCCTAAGCTTGGGGATGCCCCGGAAGGTATTCCCTCTTTCGTCTTCGTCTATCGGTAACTTTACTTGGAGCTATATTTTTATTCACCACATGATATGTGTTTTGCTTGGAGCGTCTTGTACGATATGAGTATTTTATTTTTAGTTTACCACAATCATCCTTGCTATACACACATTTTGGGAGAGACACACATGAATTGGAATTTGTTAGAATAATCTATGTGCTTCACTTATATCTTCTGAGCTAGATAATTTTGCTCTAGTGCTTCACTTATATCTTTTTAGAGCACGGCGGTGGTTTTATTTTGTAGAAATTATTGATCTCTCATGCTTCACTTATATTATTTTGAGAGTCTTTTAGAACAGCATGGTATTTGCTTTGGTTATAAAATTAGTCCTAATATGATGGGCATCCAAGTTGGGTATAATAAAAACTATCATATAGAGTGCATTGAATACTATGATCAATTTGATATTTGATAATTGTTTTGAGATATAAAGGTGGTAATGTTAGAGTCAAGCTAGTTGGGTAATTATGAAATTGAGAAATACTTGTGTTAAAGTTGGCAATTTCTGTAGCATGCACGTATGGTAAATGTTGTGTGACAAATTTGTTGCACGGGGTGTTCTTTTGATTACCTTCCTTATGTGTGGAGGTCGGGATCACGCGATGGTAAACTCCTACCAACCCTTCCCCTAGGAGCATGCATAGTAGTACTTTGCTTCGAGGGCTAATAAACTTTTGCAATAAGTATATGAGTTATTTATGACTAATTTGAGTCCATGGATTATACACACTCTTACCCTTACGCAATTTGCTAGCCTCTACGGTACCGTGCATTGCCCTTTATCACCTTGAGAGTTGGTGCAAACTTCACCAGTGCATCCAAACCCCGTGATACGATACTCTCTATCACACATAAACCTCCTTATATCTTCCTCAAAATAGCCACCATACCTACCTATTATGGCATTTCCATAGCCATTCCGAGATATAATGCCATGCAACTTTCCACCGTTCCATTTATTATGACATGCTCCATCATTGTCATATTGCTTTTGCATGATCATGTAGTTGACATCGTATTTGTGGCAAAGCCACCGTTATAATTCTTTCATACATGCCACTCTTGATTCATTGCATATCCCGGTACACCGCCGGAGGCATTCACATAGAGTCATATTTTGTTCTAAGTATTGAGTTGTAATTCTTGAGTTGTAAATAAATAAAAGTGTGATGATCTTCATTATTAGAGCATTGTCCCAAGTGAGGAAAGGATGATGGAGACTATGATTCCCCCACAAGCTGGGATGAGACTCCGGAGTTTATGAACAATAAAAGAGGCCAAAGAAGCCCAAATAAAAAAAAGAGGCCAAAGAAGCCCACCATAAAAAAAAGAAAAAAATGAGAGAAAAAGAGAGAAGGGACAATGTTACTATCCTTTTTCCACACTTGTGCTTCAAAGTAGCACCATGATCTTCATGAGTCTCCTATGTTGTCACTTTCATATACTAGTGGGAATTTTTCATTATAGAACTTGGCTTGTATATTCCAATGATGTGCTTCCTCAAAATGCCCTAGGTCTTCGTGAGCAAGCGAGTTGGATGCACACCCACTTAGTTTCTTTTGTTCAGCTTTCATACATTTATAGCTCCAGTGCATCCGTTGCATGGCAATCCCTACTCACTCACATTGATATCTATTAATGGGCATCTCCATAACCCGTTGATACGCCTAGTCAATGTGATACTTTCTCCTTTTTTTGTCTTCTCCGCACAACCTCCATCATCATATTCTATTCCACCCATAGTGCTATATCCATGGCTTACGCTCATGTATTGCGTGAGAGTTGAAAAAGCTTAAGCGCGTTAAAAAGTATGAACCAATTGCTTGGATGAAACCGGGGTTGTGCATGATGGGAGTATTTTGTGTGATGGAAATGAAGCATAGCCTAACTATATGATTTTGTAGGGATAAGCTTTCTTTGGCTATGTTATTTTGATAAGACATGATTACTTGTTACTATGCTTGAAGTATTACTATTTTTAAGTTAGTATGAACTTTTATTTTGAATCATTTGGACCTGAACATTCATGCCGCAATAAAGAAAATTACATTGAGAAATATGCTAAGTAGCATTCCACATCAAAAATTCCGTTTTTATCATTTACCTACTCGAGGACGAGCATGAATTAAGCTTGGGGATGCTTGATACGTCTCCAACGTATCTATAATTTTTGATTGTTCCATGGTATTATATTACCCGTTTTGGATGTTTATGGGCTTTATTATACACTTTTATATTATTTTTGGGACTAACCTATTAACCGGAGGCCTAGCCAAATTGCTGTTTTTTTTTGCCTATTACAGTGTTTCGCAGAAAAGGAATATCAAACGGAGTCCAAACGGAATGAAACCTTCGGGAGAGTTATTTTTGGAACAAATGCAATTCAAGAGACTTGGAGTGGACGTCAAGAAGCAAACGAGGAAGGCACAAGGCAGGGAGGCACGCCCTAGGGGGGGTGGGCGCGCCTCCACCCTCGTGTGCCCCTCATGGATCCCTTGACCGACTTCCTTCGCCTATATATATTCACATACCCTGAAAACATCCAGGAGCACCACGAAACCATATTTCCACCGTGGCAACCTTCTGTACCCGTGAGATCCCATCTTGGAGCCTTTTTAGGCGCTTCGTCGGAGGGGGAATCGATCACGGAGGGCTTCTACATCAACACCATAGCCTCTCCGATGAGTTGTGAGTAGTTTACCACAGACCTTCGGGTCCATAGATATTAGCTAGATGGCTTATTCTCTCTCTTTGAATCTCAATACAAAGTTCTCCTCGATCTTCTTGGAGATTTATTCGATGAATTGTGGGTTTATGATGAAGTTTATCTATGAGAAATATTTGAATCTCCTTTGAATTCTTTTATGTATGATTGGTTATCTTTGCAAGTCTATTTGAATTATCAGTTTGGTTTGGCCTACTAGATTGATCTTTCTTGCAATGGGAGAAGTGCTTAACTTTGGGTTCAATCTTGTGGTATCCTTTCCCAGTGACAGCAGGGGCAGCAAGGCACGTATTGTATTGTTGCCATCGAGGATAAAAAGATGGGGTTTATATCATATTGCTTGAGTTTGTCCCTCTACATCATGTCATCTTGCCTAATGCGTTACTCTGTTCTTATGAACTTAATACTCTAGATGCATGCTGGATAGCGGTCGATGTGTGGAGTAATAGTAGTAGATGCAGAATCATTTCGATCTACTTGTTGCGGACGTGATGCCTATATACATGATCATGCCTAGATATTCTCATAACTATGCACTTTTCTATCAATTGCTCGACAGTAATTTGTTCACCCACCGTAATACTTATGCTATCTTGAGAGAAGCCACTAGTGAAACCTATGGCCCCCGGGTCTAGTTTCCATCACATAAGTTTCCGATCTACTTTATTTTGCAATCTTTACTTTCCAATCTATATCCTAAAAATACCAAAATATTTATCTTATTATTATCTCTATCAGATCTCACTTTCGCAAGTGGCCGTGAAGGGATTGACAACCCCTTTATCACGTTGGTTGCGAGGTTCTTGTTTGTTTGTGTAGGTACGAGGGACTTGCGTGTAGCCTCCTACTAGATTGATACCTTGGTTCTCAAAAACTGAGGGAAATACTTATGCTACTTTGCTGCACCACCCTTTCCTCTTCAAGGGAAAAACCATCGCATGCTCAAGTGGTAGCATAGATCCATCAATGCTATTACCGTATGTTATAGGCATCCCATTCCTCGGCTAGATGATATGCTAAATGAACTTAGCGGTGCCACCATTTTCTCAAAAATTGATCTTAAAAGTGGCTATTATCAAATCCGCATACAAGAAGGTGATGAGGGGAAACCGCTTTCAAAACAAAATTTGGTTTGTACGAGTGGTTGGTTATGCCTATGGGTTTATCGGAAGCTCCCGGTACTTTCATGCGTCTTATGCATTTTGTGCTTCGTCCTTACATAGGAGTGTTTGTTGTGGTTTACTTCGATGACATTCTTGTTTTTAGCAAATCCATGAAAGATCACCTAAACCATGTTAGGGCTGTTTTGCAAACTCTTCACAAGGAACGTCTTTACGCCAATATGAAAAAGTACACGTTTGGTGTTGACAAACTTGTTTTCTTGGGTTTCGTTGTTTCCTCAAAGGGTGTCCATCTTGATGAATCTAAAATTGAAGCAATTAAAACTTGGCCCCAACCCACTAACTTGCAACAAGTGCGTAGCTTTCTTGGCCTTGCGGGTTTCTATCGTCGCTTTGTGAAAGACTTTAGCACCATCGCCGCACCTTTGCATGCTTTGAGTAAGAAAAATGCTCCTTTTGTTTGGGGACCTTTGCAATCTACCGCTTTTTATGAACTCAAATCTTTGCTTACTCATGCTCTGATTCTTGCTTTACCCTACTTTGACAAAACTTTTGAGGTTCATTGCGATGCAAGTGGTACCGGAATTGGCGGAGTTTTGATGCAAGAAAAATGAGCTATTGCATATTTTAGTGAAAAACTCTCCGGTGCTCAGCTTAACTATCCCATCTATGACAAACAAAACAATTGTATGCTTTAGTACGTGTGTTACATGTTTGCGAACATTATCTTAGACCTCATGAGTTTGTCATACATACCGATCATGAAACACTTAAGTACTTAAAAGGTCAAACTAAGTTGAACAAGCGTCATGCCAAATGGAGTGAATTTATAGAGTCTTTTCCTTATGTCATTAAGTACATCAAGGGTAAGGAAAATGTAGTGGCGGATGCCCTTTCCAGCATATGCACGCTTGTCACTAAACTTGAGTTGAATGTTATTGGATTTGAGCCCATAAAATACTTGTATGCGAATGATCCTACCTTTGCTACTCCTTATGCCAAGTGTTTGACGCATACATCTTGGGAACGATATTACATCAAGGATGATTATCTTATGAGAGCTAACAAACTTTGCCTTCCCGAGTCTTCTCTTCATTTGTTCCTTTTGCAAGAGGCTCATGGAGGTGGACTCATGGCACACTTTGGATGCAACAAGACATTTTCCATGCTCTCCAAGAACTACTTTTGGCCCAAGATGTTCCGCAACGTCTATATGATTCACCAACCGATGCTCTACATGTCGCAAAGCTAAGTCTAAAGCTCAATCCCATGGTCTTTACACGCCTCTCCTATTCCTTATCAACCTTGGGAAGGCATTAGCATGGATTTTGTACTTGGTTTGCCTAGAAATCAAAATGGAAAGGATTCCGTGTTTGTTCTCGTGGACCGATTTTCTAAGATGGCACATTTCATCCCATGCAACAAGATAGACGATGCTTCACATATTGCTAATCTCTTTTGTAGGGAAATCTTGCGACTCCATGGAGTACCAAATACAATAGTATCGGACCGCGACGTCAAGTTCTTGAGTTACTTTTGGAAGACTTTATGCGCCAAGCTCGGAATCAAGCTCTTATTCTCTTCGGCATACCATCCTCAAACCGACGGCCAAACAGAGGTGACGAACCATGCACTCTCCACTCTACTTCGCGTGTTGATCAAGAAGAACATCAAGGAGTGGGAGGCGTGGCTACCCATCGTCGAGTACACCTACAACCGCGCAAGAGATTCGACTACCGGCAAGTCCCCCTTTGAGGTCGTCTACGGCTTCAACCCATTGTCCCCATTGGACATTCTACCTCTTCCACTACAAGAGTGCACCAACATGGACGCGAGTGCACGAGCAAGCTACCTCAAGAAGATGCATGAAGAGACAAGGAACACCATCAAGCGCCAAGTACACCGACTCGCGACCAAGCTCAACATCAACAAGCAACCCATGATATTCAACATTGGAGATCTCGTGTGGCTACACCTTCGCAAGGACCGCTTCCCCAACGAACGCAAGTCCAAACTTCTACCTCGAGCTGATGGACCCTTCAAGGTCCTAGCACGCTACAACAACAACGCCTACAAGATCGACCTCCCACGTGACAAGTACAACGTGAGCAACATCTTCAATGTCAAAGACCTTTGCCATACCATGGTGATGAATCTTTGGATCCAAGATCGGATGTACCTACATTCCCTTCAACACCACTTGGACCCAAGACAAGAGCGAGAGCTCATGCTATTCAATCCGAGGTGACATCACACCTACTTGAGTTCCCCTCTTATTCATGTGAGACATGGCTACTGCCTAAGTCCGAGATGCTATGTGTGATCAGGTGTTTGGAGGAGAGCCACGGATCAACTACACCCCATGGACAAGACGGTGAGGACACCAAGTTCAACGGACAAGAAGAAGGCCCGCTCGAAACTTCCAGCCTTCGGACAACCGACACCGACCGGATGTCCGACGCCGACCGGACGACCGATGCCTGGAAGCTCCAAACGACCAGCCAAGTCCCAGCCTTCGCACACTACAACGGCCGGACGACCGACGCCGACTGGAGATCCGACACCTCCCAGTGCCCGGATGACCGAGCCTCTCCGGACGACCGGCACAACCACTCCCGAGCCAAAACAGCGGAAGAACGGAGACTTACCGGACGACCGACCCCGACTGAATGACCGACAATTGCTGTCCAGAACCAAAACATCGGACGCCCGACCGGCACCGGACGTCCGAACCCTCATGAGCCTTCGGACGACCGGTGACCATTGGATGTCCGACGCGTGTGCGTCCGCCCGAGTGTTGGGTCATGCCACTGACCCTTTCGTCCCCTTAGACTATAGATAGACTTCTTCCACCTCCTAGCTAGGGTTAGCGTTGATTTAGCTCATTTGTGAGATAGGGCTCGCTCATCCATCCGGATCTACTCCTTCGTGAGGGACCGACACCTCTTTGGAGAATATCCACTTGGATTCAAGACCTCCTTTCGGAGAGGACCATCTTCAAGACCTCCTCATGGAGAAGAACCGGTTACCCTATGTATCGTCCCTTGTTGGATTTGGATCTTGTACCACTTTGTGCCTCGATGATCTAGCGCATGTGTGGCTTTATTCTTGTTGGTTGAGTGTTCTCTCATGTTTTTCCCTCGTTCCTCTCCTCGTGTTCTTTGTGTTCCTCGTAGGGATCTGCTCCAAACATGAAAGATCGGCCTCTACAATTCTACCATACATCTTTATGTCCAATGGCGTATGCTTGAGGTCTCATCGTATGTCCTCTTGGGGCTTGGGGAGTAGTCGTAGTGTACATGGGGATGATCATAGGATGCTCTGTATCATCCCCCCCTGGGAAAAATCCGACCTCGAATTGTAATCCTCATCACCATGGAAACGATTATCGTGGACGAACTTGTAGTTGGACGGAGTTGAAGGCATGGCGCAATCCAAGTACTCCATGTGTTGGGGAACACAGTAATTTGAAAAAAAATCCTACGATCACGCAAGATCTATCTAGGTGATGCATAACGACGAGGGGGAGAGTGTGTCCATGTACCCTCGTAGACCGAAAGTGGAAGCGTTTCAATAATGCGGTTGATGTAGTCGAACTTCTTCGCGATCCAACCGATCCAAGTACCGAAAGTACGACACCTCTGTGTTCAGCACGCATTTAGCTCGATGACGTCCCTCGTGCTCTTGATCTAGTTGAGGACGAGGGTGAGTTCTATCAGCACGACGGCGTGGCAACGGTGATGATGATGCTACCGGCGCAGGGCTTCGCCTAAGCACTACGACGATATGACCGAGGTGGAAAACTGTGGAGGGGGGCACCACACACGGCTAAAAGATCAAATTGTGTGTCTATGGGGTGCCCCTTCCCCCGTATATAAAGGAGGATAGGGGAGGCCGGCCGACCCTCCTTGGCACGCCCCCAAGAGGGGAATCCTACTAGGACTCCAAGTCCTAGTAGGTTTCCACCAAAAGGGGGAGAGGGGGAAGGAAGGAGAGGGAGAAGGAGAAGGAAAGGGGGGGTGCCCCCCTTCCTAGTCCAATTCGGACTCGAGGGGGAGGGGGCGTGCAGCCTACCTTGGCCGCCCCTCTCTCTCACCTAAGGCCCATCGAGGCCCATTAGTTCCCCCGGGGGTTCCGATAACCCTCCGGCACTCCGATTTTATCCGAAACTTCTTCGGAACACTTCTGGTGTCCGAATATAGTCGTCCAATATATCAATCTTTATGGCTCGACCATTTTGAGACTCCTCGTCATGTCCATGATCTCATCCGGGACTCCGAACAACCTTCAGTACATCAAATCACATAAACTCACAATACCAATCGTCATCGAACGTTAAGCGTGCGGACCCACGAGTTCGAGAACTGTGTAGACATGACCGAGACACGTCTCCGGTCAATAAACAATAGTGGAACCTAGATGCTCATATTGATTCCTACATATTCTACGAAGATCTTTATTGGTCAAACCGCATAACAACATACGTTGTTCCCTTTGTCATCAATATGTTACTTGCCCGATTCGATCGTCGGTATCATCATACCTAGTTTAATCTTGTTACCGGCAACTCTCTTTCCTCGTTCTGTAATGCTTCATCCCGCAACTAACTCATTAATCACATTGCTTGCAAGGCTTATAGTGATGAGCATTACCGAGAGGGCCCAGAGATACCTCTGTGAAACACAGAGTGACAAATCCTAATCTCGATCTATGCCAACCCAACAAACACCTTCGGAGACACCTGTATAGCATCTTTATAATCACCCATTTACGTTGTGACATTTGATAGCACACAAGGTGTTCCGCCGGTATTTGGGAGTTGCATAATCTCATAGTCTGAGGAACATGTATAAGTCATGAAGAAAGCAGTAGCAATGAAACTGTAAGGATCATAATGCTAAGCTAACAGATGGGTCATGTCCATCACATCATTCTCCTAATGATGTGATCCCGTTCATCAAAAGACAACACATGTCTATGGTTAGGAAACACAACCATCTTTGATTAACAAGCTAGTCTAGTAGAGGCATACTAGGGACAATATGTTTTGTCTATGTATTCACACATGTACTAAGTTTCCGGTTAATACAATTCTAGCATGAATAATAAACATTTATCGAAATAAGGAAATAAATAATAACTTTATTATTGCCTCTAGGGCATATTTCCTTCAGTCTCCCACTTGCACTAGAGTCAATAATCTAGTTCACATCGCCATGTGATCTAACACCAATAGTTCACATCTGTATGTGATTAACACCCATAGTTCACATCGCCATGTGACCAACACCCAAAGGGTTTAGTAGAGTCAGTAATCTAGTTCACATTGCTATGTGATTAACACCCAAAGAGTACTAAGGCGTGATCATATTTTGCTCATGAGAGTAATTTAGCCAACGAGTATGTCGCATTCAGAGCCGTATGTTTTTTGCAAATATTCTATGTCTACAATGCTCTGCATGGAGCTACTCTAGCTAATTGCTCCCACTTTCAATATGTATCCAGATTGAGACTTAGAGTCATCTGGATCTGTGTAAAAGCCTGCATCGACATAACTCTTTACGATGAACTCTTTATCACCCCCATAGCCGAGAAACATTTCCTTAGTCCTTACTAAGGATAATTTTAACCGTTGTCTAGTGATCTACTCCTAGATCACTATTGTACCCCCTTGCCAAACTCATGGCAAGGTACACAATAGGTCTGGTACACAACATAGCATACTTTATAGAACCTATGACTATGGCATAGGGAATGACTTTCATTCTCTTTCTATCTTCTGTCGTGGTCGGGCTTGAGTCTTACTCAAATTTACATCTTGTAATACAGACAAGAACTCCTTCTTTCTTTGATTGGTCCATTTTGAACTCTTTCAAAAACTTGTCAAGGTATTTACTCATTGAAAAAACTTATCAAGCATCTTGATCTATCTCTATAGATCTTGATGCCCAATATGTAAGCAGCTTCACCGAGGTCTTTCTTTGAAAAACTCTTATTCAAGTATCCCTTTATGCTACCTAGAAATTATATATCATTTCCAATCAGGAATATGTCATCCACATGTAATATTAGAAATGCTATAGATCTCCCACTCATTTTGTTGTAAATACAAGCTTCTCCAAAAGTCTGTATAAAACCATATGCTTTGATCACACTATCAAAGCGTTTATTCCAACTCCGAGAGGCTTGCACCAGTCCATAAATGGATCGCTAGAGATTGCACACTTTGTTAGCACCCTTTGGATCGACAAAACCTTCTGGCTGCATCATATACAACTCTTCCTCCATAAATCCATTCAAGAATGCATTTTTGACATCCATCTGCCAAATTTCATAATCATAAAATGCAGCAATTGCTAACATGATTCGGACAGACTGAAGCATTGCTACAGGTGAGAAAGTCTTACCGTAGTCAACTCCTTGAACTTATTGAATACCTTTTGCGACAAGCAGAGCTTTGTAGATAGTAACACTACTATCAGTGTCCGTCTTCCTCTTGAAAATCCATTTATTCTTAGTGGCTTGCCGATCATCGGGCAAGTCCACCAAAGTCCACACTTTGTTCTCATACATGGATCCCATCTTAGATTTCATGGCCTCAAGCCATTTCACGGCATCTAGGCTCATTATCGCTCCCTCATAGTTCATGGGTTCATCATGGTCTAGTAACATGTCTTCCAGAATAGGATTACCGTACCACTCTTGTGCGGACTGTACTCTAGAAGACCTACGAGGTTCGGTAGTAACTTGATCTGAAGTTTCATGATCATCATCATTAGCTTCCTCACTAATTGGTGTAGAATCACTGGAACTGATTTCTGTGATGAACTACTTTCCAATTCAGGAGAAGGTACAATTACCTCATCAAGTTCTACTTTCCTCCCACTCACTTCTTTCGAGAGAAAACTCCTTCTCTAGAAAGGATCCATTCTTAGAAACGAATATCTTGCCTTCGGATCTGTGATAGAACGTGTAACCAACAATTTCTTTTGGGTATCCTATGAACATACATTTCTCCGATTTGGGTTCGAACTTATCAGGTTGAAGCTTTTTCATATACGCATCGCAACCCCAAACTTTAAGAAACGAGAACTTTGGTTTCTTGCCAAACCACATTTCATAAGGCGTCGTCCCAACGGATTTCGATGGTGCCCTGTTTAACGTGAATGCAGTTGTCTCTAATGCATAACCCCAAAACGATAGTGGTTAATCGGTAAGAGACATGATAGATCACACCATATACAATAAAGTGCGGTTACGACGTTCGGACACACCATTACGCCGTGGTGTTCCAGGTGGCGTGAGCTGTGAAACTATTCCACATTGTTTTAAATGAAGGCCAAACTCATAATTAAAATATTCTCCTCCACGATCAGATCATAGTAACTTTATTTTCTTGTTACGATGATTCTCCACTTCAATCTAAATTTTTTGAACTTCTCAAATGTTTCAGACTTGTGTTTCATTAAGTAGATATACCCATATCTGCTAAAATCATTTGTGAAGGTCAGAAAATAACGATACCTACCACGAGCATCAACACTCATTGGACCGCATACATCGGTATTTATTATTTCCATAAGTCAGTAGCTCGTTCCATTGTTCCGGAGAACGGAGTTTTAGTCATCTTGCCCATAAGGCACGGTTAGCAAGCATCAAATGATTCATAACCAAGTGATTCCAAAAATCCATCTTTATGGAGTTTCTTTATGCGCCTTACACCGATATGACCCAAACGGCAGTGCCACAAATAAGTTGCACTATCATTATCAACTTTGCATCTTTTGGCATCAATACTATTAATATTACCATGATCGAGATTCAATAAACCATCAACATTGGGTGTATGACCATAGAAGGTTTTATCGATGTAAAGAGAATAACAATTATTCTCTGTCTTAAATGAATAACTGTATTGCAATAAACATGATCTAATCAAGTTCATGCTCAACGCAAACACCAAATAACATTTATTTAGGTTCAACACTAATCCCGAAAGTATAGGGAGTGCTCGATGATGATCATATCAATCTTGGAACTACTTCCAACACACATCGTCACTTCATCCTCAACTAGTCTCTATTTATTCTGCAACTCCTGTTTCAAGTAACCAATCTTAGCAACTGAACAAGTATTAAATACCCAGGGATTACTACGAGCACTAGTAAGGTACACATCAATATTATGTATATCAAATATACCTTTGTTCACTTTTCCATCCTTCTTATACGCCAAATTTTTCGGGAGTTCCACTTTTAGTGACCATTTCCTTTGCAGTAGAAGCACTCAGTTTCAGGCTTAGGTCCAGCTTTGGGCTTCTTCACGGGAGTGACAACTTGCTTGCCATTCTTCTTGAAGTTCCCTTTCTTTCCCTTTGCCCTTTTCTTGAAACTAGTGGTCTTATTTAATCATCAACACTTGATGCTCTTTCTTGATTTCTACCTTCGTCGATTTCAACATCACGAAGAGCTCGGGAATCGTTTTCGTCATCCCTTGCATACTATAGTTCATCACGAAGTTCCAGTAACTTGGTGATGGTGACTAGAGAACTCCGTCAATCACTATCTTATCTGGAAGATTAACTCCCACTTGATTCAAGTAATTGTAGTACCCAGACATTCTAAGCACATGCTCACTAGTTGAGCTATTCTCGTCCATCTTTTAGGCAAAGTACTTATCAGAGGTCTCATACCTCTTGACACGGGCATGAGTCTCAAATACCAATTTCAGCTCTTGGAACATCTCATATGCTCCGTGATGTTTCAAATTTGAAATCCCGGTTCTAAGCCGTAAAGCATGATGCACTAAACTATCAAGTAGTCATCATATTGAGCTAGCCAAACGTTCATAATGTCTGCATCTGCTCCTGCGATAGGTCTGTCACCTAGCGGTGCATCAAGGACATAGTTCTTCTGTGCAACAATGAGGATACACCTCAAATCACGGACCTAGTCCACATCATTGCTACTATCATCTTTCAACTTAGTTTTCTCTAGGAACATATAAAAAACATAGGGAAGCTATAACGCGAGCTATTGATCTAAAACATAATTTGAAAAATACTATCAGGACTAAGTTCATGGTAAATTAAAGTTCAGTTAATCATATTACTTAAGAACTCCCACTTAGATAGACATCCCTCTAGTCATCTAAATGATCACGTGGTTAATCAACTAAACCATGTCCGATCATCACGTGAGATGGAGTAGTTTTCAATGGTGAACATCACTATGTTTATCATATCTACTATATGATTCATGCTCGACCTTTCGGTCTCCAATGTTCCGAGGCCATATCTGCATATGCTAGGCTCGTCAGGTTTAACCCGAGTATTCTGCGTGTGCAAAACTGGCTTGCACCCATTGTATGTGAACGTAGAGCTTATCACACCCGATCATCACATGGTGTCTCGGCATGACGAACTGTAGCAACAGTGCATACTCAGGGAGAACATTATACCTTGAAATTTAATAAGGGATCATCTTATAATGCTACCGCTGTACTAAGTAAAATAAGATGCATAAAAGATAAACATCACATGCAATCAAAATATGTGACATGATATGGCCATCATCATCTTGTGCTCATGATCTCCATCACCGAAGCATCGTCATGATCTCCATTGTCACCGGCGCGACACCTTGATCTCCATCGTAGCATCGTTGTCGTCTCGCCAACTATTGTTACTACGGCTACCGCTTAGTGATAAAGTAAAACAATTACATGGCGAATGCATTGCATACAATAAAGCGACAACCATATGGCTCCTGCCAGTTGTCGATAACTTTGTTACAAAACATGATCATCTCATACAACAATTTATATCACATCATGCCTTGACCATATCACATCACAGCAAGCCCTGCAAAAACAAGTTAGACATCCTCTACTTTGTTGTTGCAAGTTTTACGTGGCTGCTACGGGCTTCTAGCAAGAACCGTTCTTACGTACGCATAAAAACCACAACGATTTTTTTGTCAAGTGTGTTGTTTTAACCTTCAACAAGGACCGGGTGTAGCCACACTCGATTCAACTAAAGTTGGAGAAACAGACACCCGCCAGCCACCTATGTGCATAAGCATGTCGGTAGAACCAGTCTCATGAACGCGGTCATGTAATGTCGGTCCAGGCCGCTTCATCCAACAATACCGCCGAATCAAAGTATGACATGCTGGTAAGCAATATGACTATTATCGCCCACAACTCTTTGTGTTCTACTCGTGCATATAACATCTACGCATAGACCTGGCTCTGATGCCACTGTTGGGGAATGCAGTAATTTCAAAAAAAATTCCTAGGATCACGCAAGATCTATTTAGGTGATGCATAGCAACGAGGGGGAGAGTGTGTCCACGTACCCTCGTAGATCGAAAGCGGAAGCATTTCAATAACATGGTTGATGTAGTCGAACTTCTTCACGATCCAACTGATCCAAGTACCGAACGTACGGCACCTCCGCATTCAGCACACATTCATCTCAATGACGTCCCTCATGCTCTTGATCTAGTTGATGGCGAGGGTGAGTTCTGTCAGCACAATGGTGTGGCGATGGTGATGATGATGCTACCAGCGCAGGGCTTCGCCTAAGCACTACGACGATATGACCGAGGTGGAAAACTGTGGAGGGGGCACCACACACGGCTAAAAAGATCAACTTGTGTGTCTATGGGGTGCCCCTTCCCCCGTATATAAAGGAGGAGAGGGGAGGCCGGCCGGCCCTCCTTGGCGCGCCCCCAAGAGGGGAATCCTATTAGGACTCCAAGTCCTAGTAGGTTTCCACCAAAAGGGAGAGAGGGGGAAGGAAGGAGAGGGAGAGGGACAAGGAAAGGGGGCGCCCCCCTTCCTAGTCCAATTCAGACTCAAGGGGGAGGGGGCGCGCGGCCTGCCCTGGCCGCCCCTCTCTCTCTCCACTAAGGCCCATCGAGGCCCATTAGTTCCCCCGGGGGTTCCGATAACCCTTTGACACTCCGGTTTTATCCGAAACTTCTCCGGAACACTTCTGGTATCTGAATATAGTTGTCCAATATATCAATCTTTATGTCTCGACCACTTCGAGACTCCTCGTCATGTCCGTGATCTCATTCAGGACTCTGAACAACCTTCGGTACATCAAATCACATAAACTCATAATACCAATCGTCATCGAATGTTAAGCGTGCGGACCCTACAGGTTCGAGAACTATGTAGACATGACCGAGACACGTCTCCGGTCAATAACCAATAGCGGAACCTAGATGCTCATATTGGTTCCTACATATTCTATGAAGATCTTTATCGGTCAAACCGCATAACAACATACGTTGTTCCCTTTGTCATCGGTATGTTACTTGCCCGAGATTCGATCGTCGGTATCATCATACCTAGTTCAATATCGTTACCGGGAAGTCTCTTTACTTGTTCCGTAATGCTTCATCCCACAACTAACTCATTAGTCACATTGCCTGCAAGGCTTATGGTGATGAGCATTACCGAGAGGGCCCAGAGATACCTCTCTGAAACACGGAGTGACAAATCCTAATCTCGATCTATGCCAACCCAACAAACACCTTCGGAGACACCTGTAGAGCATCTTTATAATCACCCATTTACGTTGTGACGTTTGATAGCACACAAGGTGTTCCTCCGGTATTCGGGAGTTGCATAATCTCATAGTCTGAGGAACATGTATAAGTCGTGAAGAAAGCAACAGTAATGAAACTGTAACGATCATAATACTAAGCTAACGGATGGGTCATGTCCATCACATCATTCTCCTAATGATGTGACCCCGTTCATCAAATGACAACACATGTCTATGGTTAGGAAACATAACCATCTTTGATTAATGAGCTAGTCTAGTAGAGGCATACTAGGGACAATATGTTTTGTCGATGTATTCACACATGTACTAAGTTTCCGGTTAATACAATTCTAGCATGAATAATAAACATTTATCATTAAATAAGGAAATAAATAATAACTTTATTATTTCCTCTAGGGCATATTTCCTTCACCATGGTGTCTCTGGAGTGATATACATGCCAAAGTGGAAGGACACACGACACTCGGAAATACAATGGTTAGCGCACACAAGGTGTCCATCATGTAAGTATGAGTCTGTGCAACAATATTGTTCATGACAAGGTTCATGAAGCTTATCAAGATGATATAGAAAGATATGTAAAGCATTCATTAGAGCAAATTCATTTGTTGTGCACGCAAAGGTGTGGTAAATGTCATGGTGCACAAAGCAACAAATGCTACCATTGTGCGAAATGATGTCATAGATAGATGGTATATCAAGAGCATGAACTTGGCAATGGATGCTCAGTATGATTATGTTATCATGCAATTGATGGTAGGCAATGTGATCATTATGTATGAATATGCCATCAAGGAAGATCATAACAAATTTGCTAAGGAAGTGCACAGGCTCATATATCATGGATGACATAGAAATACAAGATGCAACAAGGCAATCATAATGGGAGTCAATCCATGTGACGCCCGGGTAATCAAGCTACAGTAACCCTCTGGTAATGATGCCATGTCACCTCGATTACTGTTGATAATCTTGCGTTAGTTCGGAACCGATCCAAATTCAAATTTGAATTAAAGTCAAAACAATTAAAGTTTTCAAAAGTCAAAACTGAATTGTTCCTAATGTGTCAAATAATCCATAATAAATGTTGGTGAAGAAATCATCTTTTAATAAAGTACTTAAATGCACTAAATAAACTAAAAACAATGATAAAACAATTATCTAAAATGCTTTTAAAGTAATAAGCAAATGCAAAATACTTTATTAAAAGTGCCAAGATATTTGGGGCTGTGACCTAATGAATAACACCAAATTAGTTGTCGCTTTTAAATTTTATAAAACTAAAATAAAATAAAACAGATAAAAAAATAGAAAACAAAAGAAAAACCAACAGAAGAAAAAAAAAGGAACCCCCCCCACTGGGCCAGTCGGCCGAGCTGCTAGCCAGGCCGGCCCAAACCGGCCCAGGCCGCCCACTCCCTCTCCATATCGCCCCACCGGTGAGACCTCGAACCGCCACCGACACCCCACTCCTCCCCCAAAATATCTCCCTCCCCTCTCTCCCGATTGGATCAGGAGGGGGAACAAACCGCGCCATTGTCGCCGATGATCCCCGCCGCCCGGAGCTGCGTCGCCGCCCTACACCTCGCCGGACCTCCCCACCGGCCTGCTACCACTAAGCACGTCGTCTTCGTCTTCCTCCTCAACCCTCGCTGCCCGAACCCCTACACCACCTTGTGAGCCCCCCCTTCCTCCTTTCCCCGCGGTCACCGCAGCTCACGCGCGCGCACGCCCGCGCTCGCGCGTGGCCTATTCTCTGTCGCGCTCGACCGTGGCCGACAGCGCGCGCTCGCGCCCACACCCCCTGCGGTCCCTCCCGCTCGTGCATCTGCCCGCTGATGTGCTCACCGGTGCCGCTGCTGAGCTCCCCCTCTCCTCCTCTCTCCCTTGCACGCACGCGATCATGGCCGTGGCCTCCTCCCTGCGGCTTCGTTGTCGCCGCCGTGACCCCGCTCAGCCCTTCGCACCGTCCCGCGGGTCAGCCCCGCACTTCTTCTCCGCCACACGCCGGCAGGCCACCGCGGCCGCCCTGGCCACTGGCCTCGCCCTGCCTCTGGTCCGCCTGCCGCTGCGGCCTCACTGCGCCCCCCCCGCTGGCCTCCACCGCCTCCCCTATCCGGCGACCGCGCCGTTGGCCTCGCCTGGGTCACGCCTGACCAAGCTCAGGCACCCAGCGCCCGTTAACTACAGCACCCGGCGCCCGTAAACCCCCATTGGCCCAATGACAAGTGGGGCCGCCCCCTGAAACGTTAAAAAAAGGAAATAAGTAAATAAAATAAAATAAATATTAATTAAAATGTTAATTAAAGGATTAATTCACTTAATTAATTCGGATTAGATTAACCTAATCATTTAGTTAAAGCTAATTAACCCTGTTTAATTACTATGAGACTATGACATGTTGGGCCCTTACGTCAGTTTGACCAGTCAACACCTCTGTTGACTACTGATGTCATGCTGACATCATGCTGATGCAATAATGCTAATTTCGAATTAATTTAGTAATAATAATTTAGAAAATGATTTAAAACTTTAAAAATTAATATAAAATAATCCGTAACTCAGATGAAAATACTTTGAACATGAAGGTTGCTTAGAACGACGAGACGAATCTGGATACACAGCCCGTTCGTCCGCCATGCGTCCCTAGTATAGTAAACCTGCAACATTTCACCTCCGGTTCATCTGTCCGAAAATGCGAAACACCGGGGATACTTTCCCGGATGTTTCCCCCCTTCACCGGTATCACCTCCTATTGCATTAGGTCACCTCTAGCACCGCGTATTGCCATGCTACGCTTTGTGATACTTTGATTGCTTTGTTATTTATTGTGTTCCCCCTCCGTTACTTTTTTCCGGTAGACCTCGAGGCTGCCGACGACCCCCCGGTTCGACTACGGTGTTGACGACCCCTCCTTGCCAGAGCAACCAGGCAAGTCCCCCCTTGATCACCAGATATCACCTATTCTCCTCTATACTGCTTGCATTAGAGTAGTGTAGCATGTTACTGCTTTCCGTTAATCCTATTCTGATGCATAGCCTGACATTGTTGCTACATCTGTTGATACCTTACCTGCAATCCTAAATACTTAGTATAGGATGCTAGTTTATCATCTGTGGCCCTACATTCTTGTCGGTCTGCCTTGCTATACTATCGGGCCATGATCACTTGGGAGGTGATCACGGGTATATACTATACATATATACATACTACAGATGGTGACTAAAGTCGGGTTTGCTCGAAGAGTGCCCACGAGTGATTCACGGATTGGGGGCTGAAAGGACCTTTGTCCCGACGGCCCTCTGTGTGGATCTTTGTGGCGGAGCGACAGGGCAGGTTGAGACCACCTAGGCGAGAGGTGGGCCTGGCCCTGGTCGACGTTCGCGGTTGCTTCATAATAACACGCTTAACAAGATCTTGGTATTTGATCTGAGTCTGGCCACTGGCCTATACGCACTAACCAACTACGCGGGAAAGATATGGGCACTCGACGTCGTGGTATCAGCCGAAGCCTTCGTGACGTCAGCGACTGAGCGGCGCGCGCCAGATTGGACCGCGTAACGTGACTTCCTTAGTAATGGAGGTTGCTAGGTCTGCTTCTGGCCGCCCACGCAACATGCAGGTGTGCAATGGGCGATGGGCCCAGACCCCTGCGCGCATAGCATTTAGACCGGCGTGCTGACCTCTCTGTTGTGCCTAGGTGGGGCTGCGACGTGTTGATCTTCCGAGGCCGGGCATGACCCAGGAAAGTGTGTCCGGCCAAATGGGATCGAGCATGTTGGGTTATGTGGTGCACCCCTGCAAGGAAGTTTATCTATTCGAATAGCCGTGTCCCTCGGTAAAAGGACGACCCGGAGTTGTACCTTGACCTTATGACAACTAGAACTGGATACTTAATAAAATACACCCAGACAAGTTCCACAGACAACCCGGTGATCGCTTTTCCACAGGGCGATGAGGGGAGGATCGCCGGGTAGGATTATGCTATGCGATGCTACTTGGAGGATCTCAATCTACTCTCTTCTACATGCTGCAAGACAGAGGCTGCCAGAAGCGTAGTCTTCGATAGGACTAGCTATCCCCCTCTTATTCTAGCATTCTGCAATTCAGTCCACTAATATGGCCTCCTACACATATACCCATGCATATGTAGTGTAGCTCCTTGCTTGCGAGTACTTTGGATGAGTACTCACGGTTGCTTTTCTCCCTCTTTCCCCCCTTTCCCTTCTACCTGGTTGTCGCAACTAGATGCCGGAGCCCAGGAGCCATACGCCACCGTCGACGACAACTCCTACTACGCTGGAGGCGCCTACTACTAGGTGCAGCTCGCTGACGACGACCAAGAGTAGTTTAGGAGGATCCCAGGCAGGAGGCTTGCGCCTCTTTCGGTCTGTATCCCAGTTTGTGCTAGCCTTCTTAAGGCAAATTTGTTTAACTTATGTCTGTACTCAGATATTGTTGCTTCCGCTGACTCGTCTATGTCGAGCACTTGTATTCGAGCCCTCGAGGCCCCTGGCTTGTATTATGATGCTTGTATGACTTATTTTATTTTAGAGTTGTGTTATGATATCTTCCCGTGAGTCCCTGATCTTGATCGTACACGTTTGCGTGTATGATTAGTGTACGATTGAATCGGGGGCGTCACAATCCATGCATAAGATGCAAATTTGTTATGGGTGGTGTTGTACCATAGGTCGATGTCGTGGCATAAGTGGTGGTTCGGTGGTGCATCCACTATGTCCGAGCACTCCTCAACTTGAAGGTGTCCATTTCCAATGTTGGTCCTTCATCCAATATATGTATCATGTAGACAAGAATAAGGAGATAACAATGAAAGAATGACCCATCCAATATGCATATTTGAGGATGGCTCAAAGGGAAGGAGTTCACCTTATGAATGTTCCCGAAGATGTTGGAGTTGCACATCATGTATGCCTTCACATAACCAAATGTCTCATGACGACACCGCCTTGTGAATCCTCCAAAACTAAAGAACATGACAAACACTCAAAAAAACAAATGAGGTTAGCAGAAAGGCAAAACCAAACATTCGTGTGGTGAAAGACCCGACAAGTGTTTTCATCATTCGTATCATAAGAAAGTACAAGGGTGTAAGGCATGGTATGTAGGCATAAGATGCGAGAACAACCAAATGCATCAAGCATGAACAAACAAGCATGCATCACAAGTAAGGTGTCCAAGTCTCCGAGATTAATAAGCATAGCATGGTTGCACTCACTACATGTAAACACGAGAGATGCAACTAATGGGGGAAAGTGACAATGAGCAAAATAAGTCATGTGAGAGACGTGTATATGTACGCTATCAACCCAATGCAATGAGAAAGAATGGATCATGGGTGATGCAACCAAGCAAGTAACCATATGAATCAAGTCATGCAAGCTAGTAGTGCAAAGATGCAACATACTAGAAGTAACCATGGCAATCATGTCATGTGTGCAAATAGTGGGCATACATAATGCACATGACAAAGCACAAGCGTGAAAACAAGATATGAGCAAAGTAGGTTCATTGTATTGGCAAGAAGTCATATGTAAATAGCAATGGAACATCATGACTCTCCCAACACAAGAATCACAATAGAATGGAGCATGTATAGAACATGGCAATAGCAACAAGTATCTCCATGAAGCAAGCAAATACACATATAAGTAGTATAATGGTGAATCATGGGTTAAGACATAGAAGCAAGCATAACATGCAAAGTGAACACGATATAATGGGCATAAGGCAACAAGTGGTAAATAGTCCAAAGCCGTGTGAGAGTGAAGTAAAAGTAATGCACATAGACTTTCCGTGAAGGGAACGGTGGTAAGGACAATCCACGGGACCCCAATTCATCGTTGCTCTCAAGAGTTTGTTTCGTCAACTCGTGGGATTGTGAGGTTGATGAGTGTGCATGAGTACCTACAAAACAAAGGCAAAGGGAAAATTGTGTGCGCGTGGTATATGTACACATCATCCATTATGATGTGCACATGCATGTGTTGGTTAGCACAAAATATTCAATGCTCAAATAGATGAGATGCATGATATAGAAGCATGTCATCCATCATGATAGGTCTGTTGTTATGTATAGCATAATGGAGACTCGAATTATGTAGTGCATCACAAGTAATATCTAGAGCATTGTCATGAATGGTATGCATATGGTGCACACAGGGGATGGAATCATGCGATACACAATAATTTTCATGGCATGGCATATGAGATGAATTGCTTAAATTTTGCAAAGGTAGCATAGCAATATCATCGCAAGAGAAACAAAATCCAATAACCATGATCTCGTCGTCTATGCCATAAGTGCAAATGAGATTTATTTTAATGGGGCATGCATAGCTACTATGTTGAGATTGAAATGGTGCAATATGGGAGATGTTAAGGCATGTCTCTATCTATGTAGTTTTGGTGATTGATGACAACGCTTTTGCGGACTAATCGTGTGCATTGAGTATTTTAGAGATTCATCCTTTGGCATGAGACGACTCCTTCCCCTTAGAGTTTTAAGCGAAGATGGTGTAGCTCTTTCGTTTCAGTTTTGGTGGACTTGTTCCGTAGGAGTCACCGTACTATCAAGAGGGGGTCCACATTGGCAAGGCTAGGGTGGAATCAACACGTACACATCCTCTTTGCAACCACAGAACCTTCCCGCATCGAAGGAGGATCCCTCCTTGTTTCTTGAGCTCTTTTAGTCCCAACGATAGTACCGCGGACCCCCAGCGGTAGTACCGCTCAAGAGCCACAGGCGGCAGTACCGCTTCGCAGTGGTAGTACCGCCTGGGGGCTCTCAGCCATAGTACCGCTGATGTTCTGCTCTCCTACTGCCTCAACTCGAGTGTGTCGCCTCTCGTGTCGGGTTTTGCAGCACTGGCAGCGGCAGTAGAAGCGGTGGTACCGCTCGCAAGCGGTAGTACAGCCCCTACCATCGCTGCTAGTACTGCCTTGGGTCCAGAACCTGCCTCGCCCCTTGCCTTCCCTGTCTGCGTGGTAGTACCGCGAGGGGAAGCGGTAGTACCGTTGATACCAGCGGTAGTACCGCTACCCCCAGTGGTAGTACTGCCCTTTGCGGGGCTGGTTGGGGGGGGGTAACGGTTGGATTGTTTCCCCCCTTATAAAAGGAGGTCCTCTTCTCCAAAGTTGACTCACCTCTTCCCCCAAGCTCCATTGTTGCTCCAAGATCCATTTTTGCCCGATCTCTCTCCCTAGCCAATCAAACTTGTTGATTCTAGGGATTGGTTGAGAAGGCCTCGATCTACACTTCCACCAAGAGAAATTTGATTCCCCCCACTAATCCCTTGCGGACCTTGTTACTCTTGGGTGTTTGAGCACCCTAGACAGTTTAGGTCACTGCGGAGCCATAGTCCATCGTGGTGAAGCATCGTGGTGTCGTTGGGAGCCTCCAATTAAGTTGTGGAGATTGCCCCAACCTTGTTTGTAAAGGTTCAGTCACCGCCTCCAAGGGCACCAATAGCGGAATCACGGCATCACGCATTGTGTGAGGGCGTGAGGATAATAGGGTTGCCCTAGTGGCTTCTTGGGGAGCATTGTGCCTCCACACCGCTCCAACAGAGACGTACTTCCCCTCAAAGGGAAGGAACTTCGGTAACACATCCTCCTCTCCATCGGTTCCGCTTTTGGTTATCTCTCACCTTTACTTGGGGAAGCTATATTGTGTTATATCCTTTGCTTACTTGTGTGCTTATTGTTGTTGCATCATATATGTTGCTCACCTAGTTGCATATCTAGACAACCTTCTTTGATGCAAAGTTTAATTTGGTAAAGAAAAGCTAAAAATTGTTAGTTGCCTATTCACCCCCCTCTAGTCAACTATATCGACCCTTTCAAATGTTATCAGAGCCTCGTCTCTTAATTAAGGGCTTTACCGTCCTAAGAGTATGGTTGACACTGTAGACGGCAAGGAGGAGCACCCCGGTGTGAATCCTTCTTCGTCTACGGCCGATGGGGGATCCCCGGTCTCACGTGAGGAATTTAATGTGGCTTTGGACACATTGAAAACCTCCACGACGACCGAGGTCAAAGGCATGTTCAGAGAGTTCCTTGATGGTCTTAAATTATCCACCGCACCATTGGAAGTGGCCGCTCCCACTAACAAGGTGGCGGATGCCCACTCCGATAAGGGGGAAGCTTCTAGTGATAAAGTTCCTTTGTATAGTGGTAAAAGTGGAAACGACATCTATGCCCATGTTGAACCACCTCTTACTTATGGAGGACTGGTTCCCTCCACTCATTTAAATCATGCGGGTTCTCCTCCTAAGATTGTGAAAAATGAGGATTTTGACTCTTGGGTCTATCGCTTTAAACGTCATTTAAACCATGTTAATACTAATCATTGGAGAATCATTGAGAAAGGTTTCTATCCGCATGACCCAAGCAACTTTACCCCGAGAGAAGCCGCGGATCATAAATTCAATGAGAATGCCCTCTTCATCATCCAAGGCGCAATTCCATCTGAAGACATTGCACATCTCCGACCATTCATCGTGGCCAAGGAAGCATGGCACCATGTTGTCTCTCTTTACAAGGGAAGCGCAAGTATTCAACGCTCTAACTATGAAGTGGTGCAAGATGAAGCTGATGAGTTTGCAATGAATGAAGATGGAGAACCTCATGAGCTTTACTATAGATTAACCACTCTCGCGGTCTCTCTCCAAGATCATGGGAGCAAGGATATAGATGATAATTGGATAAAGCACAAATTCCTCAAGGCCATGATGCCTTATCACAAGGCCATGTCCTCCGTCATCCGTCAAAGGCCAGACTTCCACAGCTTGTCCTCAAGTGAAGTGTTGGATGAGTTTGTGGCAATGAGGATCTTGGACAAGACCGCCAACAATGTGGTGTTGCATTCTCAACGAGCAAACAAGCCCAACCTTGCCTTGAAGGCCAAGGCTAGCATGGAAGAATAGGATGAAGAGGAAGATGAGGATAGCAACCCCGAAGATACGAAATATGATTATCATGAGCACATCGCTCTCGCGTCAAGGCAATTTGGGAGCAAGAAAAACTCAAGGTCCAACTTCAACAAGAACAACTCGAGTGGCTTCAAGGGCAAACAACGTGTGAGAACAAGTTACAATTGTGGCAATGTGAGCCACTTTGTAGAGGAGTGCCCTTATGAGAAGAGGGAAGAAAATGGTGGCAAGCTCATCCGAAAAGACAAAGCCAAGTCCTTCCCCAACAAGAACAACTTCACCAAGAAGACTCCGACCAAAGGGTTGGTGGCACAAGAAGAATACAATGATGGTGAAGCAATGGCCATGGCCTCCGTTGCCATTTCCACAACTCCACGGGTGTCTCTCTTTGATTCACCCAACGAGAACATCACCGCCAAGTGCCTCATGGCCAAAGCCACCAACAAGGTAACGCCCAACATCAAAGCTACCATCATTACTAATCCTTCCTTGATGGATTGCATTGATGAAAGTTAGGGGTCCAATGAGGAAGTAAATCAATTTAAGTCTTTTATGATTAAGCTCAAGGGAAAATCCAAGAAGCACTTCGTTGCTCTCTTGGAACAACTTGGTGAAGCCAATGACATGATCGAGGCTCATGAAGAAACCATCTCTAAGATGGAAGCTCATAGTCGTGACTATGCCGATGAGATATCGGATCTCTCTAATGCGCTTGAGGAAGAGCGTGTTCATCGTTTGGCTCTTGAGGAGTCACACAACGATGACCATGCTAAATTAAATAAAGATCTTGATCATGCTCTTGTTGTATCACGTGTGCTCGATTCTGAGAAGGCTAAACTTGGGGTTGACCATGCTAGACTCAAAGAGGAGTTTGATATACTTGAAAGGCTCACAAAGTCTTGAAGGGTGCTCATGCTAGCCTCAAGGAGTCTCATGATCAACTCCAAGTGAAGCTAACCAAGGAGAAAGCCGGTTTTCCTCATCTGGTCTTAATTGATAATGCAAATGCTACTAGCCCGTGTTGTGAGCATGTGCCCTTGTGGAGGAGAATGCCAAGTTGAAGGAGCAACTTGATAAAGGCATTGTGTCTTGCATACAAGGTGAGAAGAATCTCAATGACCTTTTGAGCAATCAAAAGGAAGTTGTGGCCAAGGAGGGAGTTGGGTTTGCAACTTGAGAAAGGCCTTGAGAATGCCAAGTTGAAGGAGCAACTTGGAAAGGCCTTGTGTCTTGCATACAAGGTGAGAAGAATCTCAATGACATTTTCAGCAACTAAAAGGAAGTCGTGGCCAAGGAGGGAGTTGGGTTCGCACCCAAGTCCAAGAACAAGAAGAAGAATGACAAGGCCAAACGACCTCCTCCTCTCAAGCAAACTTTTGTGAAGGAGTGAGAGGGTGCTCCTAAGGAGAATAAGAACAATGTGAAGGGTGGTGATGTCAAAAAGGGCAATGCCACCCCTTGCAACAAAGCTGACGACTTTAACCCTTCTTATGTGTTGTGTCGTGGTAGTGATGGGCATGTTTATGCTAAATTTGTTGATTCTCCTTATGAGTACATTGAATGGTCTATCTGGGTTCCTAAGACCCTTGTTACTAACATCAAAGGACCCATTACAAAATGGGTACCTAAAACCAAGCATTGATCTCTTGTAGGTGTTTGCTTCCGGTGGGGGATCATGGTTGCTCGATAGTGGAGCCACAAATCATATGACTGGAAGAAAGGACTTGGTGGTCGACATGCACAAGATTCCATCTATGCCCACCAATGTTGAGTGGGGTGATGCCTCATCCTCCAAGGTATTGGGTCTTGGAAAGGTTGTCATTTCTCATGATCTCACGATCGAGAAAGTCATGCTTGTTGAGTCCCTTGCATACAATATACTTTCCGTTCGTCAACTTGCACTCATAGGTTTTGCCACATTCTTTGATATTGATACCATGGCCCTCTTGTGGAGCAAGACTCTTAAAGTAGCCTTTGTTGGGCATGTCGAGAACAATCTTAATGTGATTAACTTTTTGGAGCGACCCACTAAGACTGCGACATGCCTAATGGCTAAAGTTGATGTGGGATGGCTTTGGCATCACCGTTTAGCCTATGTCAATATGAGATCTTTGCAAAGTCTTCTCAAGGGGGACCATGTCCGTGGACTAACAAATGTTAGCTTTGCCAAAGATCGTGCTTGCAGTGCTTGTATCGAAGGAAAGTTACAAGAGAAGGCTCACCCTCCCACGACTATCATCTACTCGAAGAGACCCTTGGAGATCCTTCACATGGATCTCTTTGGGCCTCCATCCTTTGATAGTCTTGGGGGTAGAAAGTATTGCTTGGTGATTGTTGATGATTACTCAAGGTACACTTGGGTATATTTCTTCAAGAGGAAGAGTGAAACTCAACAACATGTCATCGACTTTGCAAATGAAGCTCAACGCCAACACGATGCAAAGATCTTGACAGTAAGAAGTGACAACGGCACCGAGTTCAAGAACTACACCTTGGATGAGTTTCTTAGTGATGAGGGGATCAAGCATCAATATTCTTCACCATACACTCCTCAACAAAATGGTGTTGCGGAGAGGAAGAATTGGACGTTGATGGATGCGGCAAGGACCATGATGGCGGAGTTTAAGTCTCCTTACAACTTTTGGGCCGAAGCCATCAACACCGTGTGTCATGCATCCAATCGGCTCTATCTCGTCAAAGGTTTGAGCAAGACTCCATATGAAATACTCACCGGTAACAAGCCCAACCTCAAGTACTTCCAGGTGTTCGGTTCTAAGTGTTTCATTCTCAAGAAAGGTGTTCGTTTGTCTAAAATTGAGGCTTGAGATCATGAGGGCATATTTGTTGGTTATGCTACAAACTCTCATGCTTACCGTGTCCTCAACAAGTCCACGTGACTCATTGAGGAGACGTGTAACGTGGAGTTTGACGAGAATAATGGCTCCCAAGTGGAGCAAAGTGGTACTTGTGATGTAGGTGATGAAATTCCTCCCCAAGCCATAAGAAGAATGGGTGTTGGTCATATCCTGCCCATTGAGGAACCCCTTGTGGCTGAAGGAGAAGGGCAATGCTCCACTCAAGTGTAGCCATCACCGACCCAAGACCCACACGCTTCCGAAGAACAAAGTGAAGGCCCTCAACCACGTGAACAAGATCAAGGGCAAGATCAACTTGAAGATGGTGGTGAGCCACCAAGTGATGCCCAAGGTCGAGTTCTCCCTTCTGAGCAAGTTTGAGATCAAGAGCAAGTTCAAGATCAAGAACAAGCTCAAGACAACGCTCAAGATGATCAAGTTTCCGCTCCTCTTTTCACACCTGAGGAGGAATTAGAGCATCGTGCCGCTAAGATTGCATCCAAGCTCACAACCAAAGGTCATCTCATGGAGAATGTGGTTGGAAGCCTAAGAAAGGGGGTAAGCACTCGTAGACAATTAGCAAACTACTGTGAACATCATGCGTTTGTTTGTTGTGTCGAACCCCAAAAGGTCTGTGAGGCGCTCGAGGATCCGGATTGGCTCAATGCCATGCATGAAGAACTCAACAACTTCGAGCACAACCAAGTGTGGAGATTGGTGCCAAGGCCTACGGGGAATCATAATGTCATTGGAACCAAGTGGATATTCAAGAACAAGCGATGCTCATGGGATCATTGTTCGCAACAAGGCTCGTTTGGTGGCACAAGGCTACTCCCAAGTCAAGGGTATCAACTATGGTGAAACCTTTGCTCCCGTTGCTCGCCTTGAATCTATTCACTTGTTGATTGCTTATGCTAATAATTTCAAGTTGCAACAAATGGATGTGAAGAGTGCTTTTCTTAATGGTCCTATTAATGAGTTAGTGTATGTCAAACAACCCCCGGGGTTCGAGGATCCCTATTTCCCCGATCATGTGTACCAACTCGACAAGGCACTCTATGGCCTTAAACAAGCCCCACGTGCGTGGTATGAGCATCTTACCAAGTTGTTGCAAGATCGTGGGTTCAAAATTGGGAAAATCGACCCCACTCTTTTTACTAAGAAGGTCAAAGGGGAGTTGTTTGTATGCCAGCTATATGTTGATGATATTATCTTTGGTTCCCCTAACAAAGCTTTCAATGAGGAATTTGCCGCTCTCATGACCTCAAAGTTCAAGATGTCCATGATGGGAGAGTTGAAGTTCTTTCTCGGGTTTGAAATCAAGCAAGGAAGAGAAGGAACCTTCATCAACCAAGCAAAATACACTCAAGACATGCTCAAGAGATTCAAGCTAAGTGATGTCAAGCCAACCTCCTCTCCAATGCCCGTCAAATGCCAACTTGACATAGATCCCAATGGTAAAGCGGTGGATCAAAAGGTATATCACTCCATGATTGGCTCCTTGCTTTACCTTTGTGCATCTAGACCGGATATCATGTTGAGTGTGGGAATTTGTGCCCGGTTTCAAGCCGCACCTAAGGAAAGTCACTATGTGGTGGTCAAGCGAATCTTTTGATATTTGGCCCATACCCCAAACTTTGGCTTATGGTACCCAAGAGGATCCAACTTCGATACTTTGGGCTATTCAGACTCAGATTGGGCGGGATACAGAGTGGATAGGAAGTCCACCTCTGGAGGGTGCCAATTTCTTGGTTGCTCTTTGGTGAGTTGGTCTTCTAAGAAGCAAAGTTGTGTGTCTCTCTCATCCACTGAAGCAGAGTATGTGGCTGCCGGTAGTTGTTGTGCTCAACTTCTATGGATGAGGCAAACTTTGAAGGATTACGGTGTCATTTGTTACAAAGTGCCTCTTTGGTGTGATAATGAAAGTGCCATCAAGATCTCTCTCGACACGGTGCAACACTTCAAGACGAAGCATATTGAGATTCGATATCACTTCATCCGGGATCAAACTCAAGTATGTCAACACTCATGATAACCTTGCAGATATTTTCACGAAGCCTTGTATGAAGCAAGATTTCACGAGTTAAGGCATGAGCTAAATATCATTGATTCGAGCAATGTAGCTTGAACTCTTGCACACCCCATCATACTCAACTTGATGTCTTCTTTAGATGTAGGCATGGATATAGGGGGAGTGTTATTCTCTCAATGAACTCTCCCTCCCCCCATTATGCATAAATTGATCAAGTCTTTTCACATTAGCCATTCTTGATGGTACTTGTGCTTCAAAGATGAGTTTTGTTCATGGGCCCAAGGTTAAAATCTTCGCGGCGCCATACCTCCTGACTCAAATATAGGTGGCCTCGGCCACCGCCCTCTCTCGGAGAGGAATGTCTTTTTTGTCTTCTCTTTGGTGTTTTCTGCTTGTGTGTTTGCTCTCTCTTCTAGTCGGTTCCTTTTCTTTCGTGAGCTATGCCTCTTTGGTCTAGTCCTTGTTTTTGCGGCTGAGCGGTACTACCACTGGAAGTGCACGGTACTACCGCTGATGATCATCAAGCGGTACTACCGCCCACCCCAGCGGTACTACCACTGCGGGGCAGGCCTTTGGGGTTATGTGGGGGCAGGGGGAGTTGTTTTCTCCCCCATACCCATTCGCACAACCCACTCATCCTCTTAGTCTCTCCAGCGTTGTCTCTCCGCGGTAGGGCTCCGGTGGGCCTCCGTCTCCGAGCCGTCCCTCTCCATTTCCTTCAGTGGAGTCGATGCCCACCGTGTCCTCTTGCCATGGATGTCGGTGATGACCCTTCTGAGCAGCATGTCCGCCGTGCCAACCCCGGGCATTCAACTTCAAAGCGTTGTCGCACCTCTGAGATAGCGGGTGCATCCTCAAGTGCTCAACCTCCTTCTCGGCACAAGAAGTCTATTGCAAACAAGCCGAAGCCCAGGGGCAAGACTGTGACAGAGATGAATGCCAAGGAGTTCTGGGAAAGGCGTCGCCGCAACCCCTATGCAGAAGACCAATAACACACTTTGGTTAACCGCCCGTTCTGGAACCGCTTTCAGTTTGCAATCTACTTTGATGTGATCAAAGCAAAGAAGAATCTCTATGTTGATGTTCTCTCCATCGACACTGATGCTATGGAGAAGGATCCTGCTTACTTTGGCGAAGCCTTTCAGATGTGTTCCCAGCTGAACATTCTCAGAATCATGCAGTTCAACAAGGACTTTGATGCAGATTTGGTGGCTCGGTTTTATGCCACGGTCCATCTTGGAACAGATGAGGAAAGGACTCTGACTTGGATGACAAATGGCAAGCTGCTTTCTGTCAAGTGGAAGGCCTTCATGGAGTTACTTGGGGTTGAATATCAAGGGCTTGAGAACCCAGTTGGCTTCCGCCCTCACCGCAATGCAACTTCCACTCACAAGCAAGCTCTCTGGCCCTACTGTACTTTGAATGTTCACCCCGTGACTAAGAAGGAGACCTATGAGTTGCCTGCATTTCTGGACATCCTTCATCGCGTCTTCCGAGAGACTCTCTTCCCTTGTATTGGGGACTTGGATAGGGTTCACTCTTTTCTTGTGGACATGCTTCTCTTCTACCAGCATGAGAAGGAAAAAACACTGGAGAGTCCTTGGATATCTCCCATGTCATGTGGTCTGAACTTGTCTCAGCCATCTCTGAGCGCAAGTGCCCTATCTATGGTCCGTTTATCATGTTATAATTGAGAAGGCCTGGGCACGTGTCTATCCTAAGGTTGTGCTGGAGACTGGAGAGTTAGTCTCTCATGAGATCAAGCGTCTGAGGAAGAAGGAGAACTAGGGCATGATACGTTTCCAACGTATCTATAATTTTTTATTGTTCCATGCTATTATATTACCTATTTTGGATGTTTATGGGCTTTACTATGCACTTTTATATTATTTTTGGGACTAACCTATTAACCGGAGGCCCAACCCAAATTGCTATTTTTTTCCTATTTCAGTGTTTCGCAGAAAAGGAATATCAAACGGAGTTCAAACAGAATGAAACCTTCGGGAGAGTTATTTTTGGAACAAACGCAATCCAGGAGACTTGGAGTGGACGTCAAGAAGTAATCGAGGAAGCCACGAGGCAGGGAGGCGTGCCCCCCACCCTCGTGGGCCCCTTGTGGCTCCCCTAACCAACTTCCTTCGCCTATATATATATATATCCACATACACTGAAAACATCCAGGAGCACCACGAAACCCTATTTTCACCGCCACAACCTTCTGTACCCGTGAGATCCCATCTTGGAGCCTTTTCCGGCTCTCCGCCGGAGGGGGAATCGATCATGGAGGGCTTCTACATCAACACCATAGCCTCTCCGATGAGTTGTGAGTAGTTTACCAAAGACCTTCGGGTCCATAGTTATTAGCTAGATGGCTTCTTCTCTCTCTTTGAATCTCAATACAAAGTTCTCCTCGATCTTCTTGGAGCGGTGTAACTCTTTTGGCGGTGTGTTTGTCGAGATCCGATGAATTGTGGGTTTATGATCAAGTTTATGTATGAGAAATATTTGAATCTCCTCTGAATTCTTTTATGTATGATTGGTTATCTTTGCAAGTCTCTTCGAATTATCAGTTTGGTTTGGCCTACTAGATTGATCTTTCTTACAATGGGAGAAGTGCTTAGCTTTGGGTTCAATCTAGCGGTGTCCTTTCCCAGTGACAGTAGAGGCAGCAAGGCACGTATTGTATTGTTGCCATCGAGGATAAAAAGATGGAGTTTATATCATATTGCTTGAGTTTATCCCTCTACATCATGTCATCTTGCCTAATGCGTTACTCTGTTCTTATGAACTTAATACTCTAGATGCATGCTAGATAGCAGTCGATGTGTGGAGTAATAGTAGTAGATGCAGAATCGTTTCGATCTACTTGTCATGGACGTGATGCCCATATACATGATCATGCCTACATATTCTCATAACTATGCACTTTTCTATCAGTTGCTTAACAGTAATTTGTTCACCCACCGTAATACTTATGCTATCCTGAGAGAAGCCACTAGTGAAACCTATGGCCCCCGGGTCTATTTTCCATCATATAAGTTTCCGATCTACTTTATTTTGCAATCTTTACTTTCCAATCTATATCATAAAAATACCAAAAATATTTATCTTATTATTATCTCTATCAGATCTCACTTTCGCAAGTGGCCGTGAAGGGATTGACAACCCCTTTATCGCGTTGGTTGCGAGGTTCTTGCTTGTTTGTGTAGGTACGAGGGATTTGCGTGTAGCCTCCTACTGGATTGATACCTTGGTTCTCAAAACCAAGGGAAATACTTACGCTACTTTGCTGCATCACCCTTTCCTCTTCAAGGTAAAACCAACACAGTGTTCAAGAGGTAGCAAGAAGAATTTCTGGCACCGTTGCTGGGGAGTCTACGGTCAAGTCAAGACATACAAGTACCCATCACAAACTCTTCTCCCTCGCATTACATTATTTGCCATTTGCCTCTCGTTTTCCTCTCCCCCACTTCACCCTTGTCGTTTTATTCGCCCTCTCTTTCCCGTTCGCCTCTTTTTTTTTGCCTCTTGCATGCTCATGCGTTAGATCGTTTATTTTGTTGTCATGGCTTGTCCTCCTATCATTGTTAGTACTCCCGATCATCAAGTTCTTAATTTTTAACAAAGGGAGGGAGAAAATCTAAAATATGCTTGGCATAGAATTTGCAATGCTCAAAATCGATCTACTAGGAAGCAATCTACTTCCGTTCTTGTTCGCAATTTTTATGTAGGCATTACTCCTTGGAACAGATATAATCTTGATACCATTGCCGGAGGGAATTTCTTGGCTAGCCATACTTTTGATTCTTATAATGCTATGATAGATTTGTTTGGGCCACCACCTCTTTTAGTTAATGGAACTGTTTTAACTTTGGAACATGTGATGCAAAGGCTTGAAATGATTGAAAATAAGGTTGCCACTGTAGAATTAATTGAAAATTTGGATAAAAAGATCCACAACAAAATTACCCAATATGGATCTAAGGTTGGAGTTACTCTGACATTTTTTAAAGATAAGGAACCTATAGTTAACGAAAGAATAGATCAAGATTCCACAAGAATCGGAAAACTTGAGGATATCATTACCAACTTAGGTATGCCTTTTCTTCCATGAAAAATACTCCAAGTCCTCCTATTACCAAAATTGCCAAATTTATGTATGTTCCTAAAAATAAGGGTGAATCTTCTAGTAAGGAAAATGCGGATCTCAAATCAATTAGTGTTCACCCTAGTTTTTTTGCTATCATTAAGGAACCTTTTGCTACCAACGAATTTCTTGATTTCTTGCCTAGGAGTTTAATCACTAATAAAAATAAGGAAACTCCTAAGTTATAAGTGTTCTATTGAAGAATTGATTAGCAAAGATGGCAATACTTAGATCTATGCTTGCTTTTATGCCTAGCTAGGGGCGTTAAACGATAGCGCTTGTTGGGAGGCAACCCAATTTTATTTTTGTTCTTTACTTTTTGCTCCTGTTTAGTATTAAATAATTCATCTAGCTTCTGTTTAGATGTGGTTTTATGTTTTAATTAGTGTTTGTGCCAAGTAGAACCTATAGGATAACCTATGGTGAAAGTTAATTAGATCTTGCTGAAAAATAGAAACTTCTGCGTGCACGAGAATAATTTTAATAAATCACAGAAATGTGATTTTTAGTTGAATCTTTCTGAAGAATATTAATAGACAAATTGCCTAGGACTTCCTATTTTGGTAGGATTTTTAGAGTTCCAGAAGTATTCGAAAGTTACAGATTGCTACAGACTGTTATGTTTTTGACAGATTCTGTTTTTTCGTGTGTTGTTTGCTTATTTTGATGAATCTATGGCTAGTATCAGGGGGTATGAACCATATAGAAGTTGGAATACAGTAGGTTTAACACCAATATAAATAAAGAATGAGTTCATTACAGTACCTTAAAGTGGTGGTTTGCTTTCTTGCACTAATGGAGCTCATGAGATTTTCTGTTGAGTTTTGTGTTGTGAAGTTTCCAAGTTTTGGGTAAAGATTTGATGGATTATGGAATAAGGAGTGGAAAGATCCTAAGCTTGGGGATGCACAAGGCACCCCAAGGTAAAATTCAAGGACAACCAAAATCCTAAGCTTGGGGATGCCCCGGAAGGCATCCCCTCTTTTGTCTTCATCTATCGGTAACTTTACTTGGAGCTATATTTTTATTCACCACATGATATGTGTTTTGCTTGGAGCGTCTTGTATGATATGGTTCTTTGATTTTTAGTTTACCACAATCATCCTTTCTATACACACCTTTTGAGAGAGACACACATGAATCGGAATTTATGAGAATACTCTATGTGCTTCACTTATATCTTTTGAGCTACACAGTTTTGCTCTAGTGCTTCACTTATATCTTTTTAGAGCACGGCGGTGGTTTTATTTTGTAGAAATTACTGATCTCTCATGCTTCACTTATATTATTTTGAGAGTCTTTTAGAACAGCATGGTATTTGCTTTGGTTATAAAATTTTTCCTAATATGATGGGCATCCAAGTTGGGTATAATAAAAACTATCATATATAGTGCATTGGATACTATGATCAATTTGATACTTTATAATTGTTTTGAGATATAAAGGTGTTAATGTTAGAGTCATGCTAGTTGGGTAATTATGAAATTGAGAAATACCTGTGTTAAAGTTGGCAAGTCCCGTAGAGTGCACGTATGGTAAACGTTGTGTGACAAATTTGTTGTATGGGGTGTTCTTTGATTGCCTTCCTTATGTGTGGAGGTCGGGATCGCGCGATGGTTAACTCCTACCAACCCTTCCCCTAGGAGCATGCGTATTAGTACTTTGCTTCGAGGGCTAATAAACTTTTGCAATAAGTATATGAGTTCTTTATGACTAATGTGAGTCCATGGATTATACGCACTCTCACCCTTCACCATTGCTAGCCTCTCTTGTAAAGCGCAACTTTCGTCGGAATCGTACACCCACCTTATACCTTCCTCAAAACAGCCACCATACCTACCTATTATGGCATTTCCATAGCCATTACGAGATATATTGCCATGCAACTTTCCACCGTTTCGTTTATCATGACACGCTCCATCATTGTCATATTGCTTTTGCATGACCATGTAGTTGACATCGTATTTGTGGCAAAGCCACCTTTATAATTCTTTTATACATGTCGCTCTTGATTCGTTGCATAGCCCCGTACACCGCCGGAGGAATTCACATAGAGTCATATTTTATTCTAAGTATTGAGTTGTAATTCTTGAGTTGTAAATAAATAAAAGTGTGATGATCTTCATTATTAGAGCATTGTCCCAAGTGACGAAAGGATGATGGAGACTATGATTCCCCCACAAGTCGGGATGAGACTCCGGACTTTACAAAAAAAATAAAAGAGGCCAAAAAAGCCCAAAAAAAGGAGGCCGAAGAAGCCCACCAAAATAAAAAAAGGAAAAAAAAGAGAAGAAAAAAATGAGAGAAAACTAGAGAAGGGACATTGTTACTATCCTTTTTCCACACTTGTGCTTCGAAGTAGCACCATGATCTTCATGATAGAGAGTCTCCTCTGTAGTCACCTTCATATACTAGTGGGAATTTTTCATTATAGAACTTGGCTTGTATATTCCAATGACGGGCTTCCTCAAAATGCCCTAGGTCTTCATGAGCAAGCGAGTTGGATGCACACCCACTTAGTTTCTTTTGTTGAGCTTTCATACATTTATAGCTCTAGTGCATCCGTTGCATGGAAATCCCTACTCACTCGCATTGATATCTATTAATGGGCATCTCCATAGCCCGTTGATACGCCTAGTCAATGTGAGACTTTCTCCTTTTTGTCTTCTCCACACAATCTCCATCATCATATTCTATTCCACCCACATGGCTTACGCTATGTATTGCGTGAGAGTTGAAAAATGTGAAGCGCATTAAAAAGTATGAACCAATTGCTTAGCTGAAACCAGGGTTGTGCATGATGGGAGTATTTTGTGTGATGAAAATGAAGCATGGCCTAACTATATGATTTTTTAGGGATAAGCTTTCTTTGGCTATATTATTTTGATAAGACATGATTACTTTCTTAGTATGCTTGAAGTATTACTATTTCTATGTCAATATTGAACTTTTATCTTGAATCATTTGGATCTGAACATTCATGCCACAATATAGAAAATTACATTGAGAAATATGCTAGGTAGCATTCCACATCAAAAATTCTGTTTTTATCATTTACCTACTCGAGGACAAGCAGGAATTAAACTTGGGGATGCTTGATACGTCTCCAACGTATCTATTATTTTTGATTGTTCCATGCTATTATATTACCCGTTTTGGATGTTTATGGGCTTTACTAAGCACTTTTATATTATTTTTAGGACTAACCTATTAACCGGAGGCCCAACCCAAATTGTTTTTTTTTCTATTTTAGTGTTTCGCAGAAAAGGAATATCAAACGGAGTCCAAATGAAATGAAACCTTCGGGAGAGTTATTTTGGAACAAACGCAATCCAGGAGACCTGGAGTGGACATCAAGAAGCAATCGAGGAAGCCACGAGGCAGGTGGGCGCACCCCCCACCCTCGTGGCTCCCCTGACCGACTTTCTTTGCCTATATATATCCACATACCTTGAAAACATCCAGGAGCACCACGAAGCCCGATTTCCACCGCCGCAACCTTTTTCACCCATGAGATCCCATCTTGGAGCCTTTTCTGGCACTCCGCCGGAGGGGGAATCGATCATGGAGGGCTTTTACATCAACACCATAGCCTCTCCGATGAGTTGTGAGTAGTTTACCACAGACCTTCGGGTCCATAGTTATTAGCTAGATGGCTTCTTCTCTCTCTCTCTTTGAATCTCTATACAAAGTTCTCCTTGATCTTCTTGGAGATCTATTCGATGTAACTCTTTTTGCGGTGTGTTTGTCGAGATCCGATGAATTGTGGGTTTATGATCAAGTTTATCTATGAGAAATATTTGAATCTCCTCTGAATTCTTTTATGTATGATTGGTTATCTTTGCAAGTATCTTCGAATTATCAGTTTGGTTTGGCCTACTAGATTGATCTTTCTTGCAATGGGAGAAGTGCTTAGCTTTGGGTTCAATCTTGCGGTGTCCTTTCCTAGTGACAGCAGGGGCAGCAAGGCACGTATTGTATTGTTGCCATCGAGGATAAAAAGATGGGGTTTATATCATATTGCTTGAGCTTATCCCTCTACATCATGTCATCTTGCCTAATGCGTTACTCTGTTCTTATGAACTTAATACTCTAGATGCATGCTGGATAGTGGTCGATGTGTGGAGTAATAGTAGTAGATAAAGAATCATTTCGATCTACTTGTCGCGGACGTGATGCCTATATACATGATCATGCCTAGATATTCTCATAACTATGCACTTTTCTATAAATTGCTTGACAGTAATTTGTTCACCCACCGTAATACTTATGCTATCTTGAGAGAAGCCACTAGTGAAATCTATATCATAAAAATACCAAAAATATTTATCTTATTACTATCTCTATCAGATCTAACTTTCGCAAGTGGCCATGAAGGGATTGACAACCCCTTTATCACGTTGGTTGTGAGGTTCTTATTTGTTTGTGTAGGTACGAGGGATTTGCGTGTAGCCTCCTACTGGATTGATACCTTGGTTCTCAAAACTGAGGGAAATACTTACGCTACTTTGCTGCATCATCCTTTCCTCTTCAAGGGAAAACCAACGCAGTGCTCAAGAGGTAGCAGGGCAACCCGGCTCGTAGGTCTGGGATTCCATCTGAAGCTGCTGACATGGAGACCGAGGGTGAGGCTGAGGCCGATGATGATGAGGATTATGAGCCCTCTGGAGTGGAGCCCTCTTGGGCAAAGAAGATTAAGCGCAAGATGAAGAAACTCTTCTTCATGGAGTCTTGATAACCCACAAGTGTAGGGGATTGCAACAGCTTTCGAGGGTAAAGTATTCAACCCAAATTTATTGATTCGACACAAGGGGAGCCAAAGAATATTCTTGAGTATTAGCAGTTGAGTTGTCAATTCAACCACACCTGGATAACTTAGTATCTGCAGCAAAGTATTTAGTAGCAAAAGTGGTATGATAATAAAGGTAACGGTAGCAAAAGTAAAGATAATAGTTTTGGGGGTTTTGTAGTAGTTGTAACAGTAGCAACGGAAAAGTAAATGAGCGAAGAACAATATATGAAAAGCTCGTAGGCAATGGATCAGTGATGGATAATTATGCCGGATGCGATTCCTCATGTAATAGCTATAACATAGGGTGATATAGAACTAGCTCCAGTTCATCAATGTAATGTAGGCATGCATTCCGTAAATAGTCATACGTGCTTATGGAAAAGAACTTGCATGACATCTTTTGTCCTACCCTCCCGTGGCAGCGGGGTCCTAGTGGAAACTAAGGGATATTAAGGCCTCCTTTTAATAGATAACCAGAACAAAGCATTAGCACATAGTGAATACATGAACTCCTCAAACTACGGTCATCACCGAGAAGTATCTCGATGATTGTCACTTCGGGGTTGTCGGACCATAATACATAATAGGTGACTATAGACTTGCAAGGTAGGATCAAGAACACACATATATTCATGAAAACATAATAGGTTCAGATCTGAAATCATGGCACTCGGGCCCTAGTGACAAGCATTAAGCATAGCAAAGTCATAGCAACATCAATCTCAGAACATAGTGGATACTAGGGATCAAACCCTAACAAAACTAACTTGATTACATGGTACATCTCATCCAACCCATCACCGTCCAGCAAGCCTACGATGGAATTACTCATGCACGGCAGTGAGCATCATGAAATTGGTGATGGAGGATGGTTGATGATGACGACGGGCGACGAATCCCCCTCTCCGGAGCCCCGAACGGACTCCAGATCAGCCCTCCCGAGAGAGATTAGGGCTTGGCGGCGGCTTCGTGTCGTAACACGCGATGAAACTTTCTCTCTGATTTTTTTCTCCCCGAACGTGAATATATGGAGTTGGAGTTGAGGTCAGTGGAGGTCCAGGAGGCCCACGAGATAGGGGGGCGCGCCCTACAGGGGGGCGCCCCCCTGTCCCGTGGACAGGCCCTGGGCCCCCTGGTGTATTTCTTTCGCCCAGAAATTCTTATTAATTCCAAAAAGTGCCTCCGTGGATTTTTAGGATGTTCCGAGAACTTTTCTTTTCTACACATAAAACAACATCATGGCAGTTCTGCTGAAAACAACGTCAGTCCGGGTTAGTTTCATTCAAATCATACAAGTTAGAGTCGAAAACAAGGGCAAAAGTGTTTGGAGAAGTAGATACATTGGAGACGTATCAACTCCCCCAAGCTTAAACCTTTGCTTGTCCTCAAGCAATTTAGTTGATAAACTGAAAGTGATAAAGAAAAACTTTTACAAACTTTGTTTGCTCTTGTTGTTGTAAACATAAAAAGCCAGCATTCAAGTTTCAACAAATATTATGAACTAACCATACTCACAATAACACCTAGGTCTCACAATTACTCATATCAATAGCATAATCAATTAGCGAGCCATAATAATAAAACTCGGATGACAACACTTTCTCAAAATAATCATAACATGATATAACAAAATGGTATCTCGCTAGCCCTTTCTGAGACCGCAAAACATAAATGCAGCACACCTTTAAAGATCAAGGACTGACTAAACATTGTAATTCATGGTAAAAGAGATCCAGTCAAGTCATACCCAATATAAACCAATAGTAATGAATGCAAAGGACAGTGTGCTCTCCAGCGGGTGCTTTAATAAGAAGGGTGATGACTCAACATAAAAGTAAATAGATAGGCCCTTCGCAGAGGGAAGCAGGGATTTGTAGAGGTGCCAGAGCTTGATTTTAAAATAGAGATTGAATAACATTTTGAGCGGCATACTTTTGCTGTCAACGCAACAACTATGAGATGGCTGTATCTTCCATACTACATGCATTATAGGCAGTTCCCAAACAGAATGGTAAAGGTTTATACTCCCCCAACCACCAACAAGCATCAATCCATGGCTTGCTCGAAACAACGAGTGCCTCCAACTAACAAAAGCCCTGGGGAGTTTTGTTTAATTATTTTGATTTGCTTTGATCCTTTTGGATCATGGGACTGGGCATCCCGGTTACCGGCCCTTTCTCGTGAATGAGGAGCAGAGTCCACTCCTCTTGAGAATAACGCACCTAGCAAGGAAGATATAGGCAGCCCTAGTTGTAACATGAGCTACTCGAGCATACAAAACAGAATTTCATTTGAAGGGTTGGAGTTTGGCATATACAAATTTACTTGGAACGGCAGGTAAATACCGCATATAGGAAGGTATAGTGGACTCATATGGCACAACTTTGGGGTTTATGGAGTTTGGATGCACAAGCAGTATTCCCGCTTAGTACAGGTGAAGGCTAGCAAAAGACTGGGAAGCGACCAACTGAGAGAGCGACAACAGTCGTAAACATGCATTAAAATTAATTTACACCGAGTACAAGCATGAGTAGGATATAATCCACCATGAACATAAATATCGTGAAGGCTATGTTGATTTGATTCAACTACATGCGCAAACATGTGCCAAGTCGAGTCACTCAATTCATTCAAAGGAGGATACCATCCCATCATACCACATCATAATCATTCTAATAGCATGTTGGCATGCAACGTAAACCATTATAACTCATGGCTAATCAAGCATGGCACAAGCAACTATAATCTCTAAATGTCATTGCAAATATGTTTACTTCATAATAGCTGGCTCAAAAACGATGAACTCATCATATTTACAAAAACAAGAGAGGTTGAGTTCATACCAGCTTTTCTCATCTCAATAAGTCCATCATATATCGTCATTATTGCCTTTCACTTGCACGACCGAACGATGTGTATAATAATAAGAGTGCACGTGCATTGGACTAAGCTGGAATCTGCAAGCATTCAACTCAAGAGAGAAGACAGGGTAATATGGGCTCTAAGTTAAATAAACAATCATGCAAATGAGAGCCACTAAACATTTTCAATATGGTCTTCTCGACCCTCAAAGGAAAGAAAAGAAAAGAAAACTATTTACACGGGAAAGCTCCCAACAAGTAAAAGAAGAACGAGAAATCTTTTGGGGTTTTCATTTTAATTTCTACTACAAGCATGGAAATTAAACTAACTAATTTTTTTGGTTTTTCTTAAGGTTTATCAAACACACAAGAAGAAAACTAGAAAAAGAAATTTAAACTAGCATGGATAATACAATGAAAGAGTATGAGCACCGACGACTAGTGTGTGAACATGAATGTAAAGTCGGTGAGAAATACGTACTCCCCCAAGCTTAGGCTTTTGGCCTAAGTTGGTTTAATACCAAGGATCGCCGCTACTCTCCCCGGTGTAATGGGAGGTGTAATCAGGATACCACTGGCTGGTCATCTCCGGATCCCACTGGACAGATGATGCACGATAAGGGTACAGTTTGGTTTCCGGCTCAGGTTCAGGTTCTAGAGTAAAAGCTTGGGCTCGATGATTGTTCACCGCTTCCGGTGTGACAAGAAAATTTTCTGTAAGCAAATCAAACAACAAAGGCGCATGCAAAATAATAATCTCAAAGTGTTTCTTATTGAATCTAAGTTTATACAAGAGCATCTTTTCTTTGTTGTCAACAATAAACTTGTGTGCTACCATGCTCTTGTAATCTAAAATGTGAGGGGGCAATTTTATCTCCTCCTTCTCATGGTGCCTAATGGGTATTTGAAAATGATTAGCAAGACGTGCAGCATAGATACCTCCAAATATGGGGCCTTTTGTACGATTCAGGGCTAGCCGTTTAGCAATGACAGCACCCATACTAAAAGTATTGTCTCCAAGCAAGGCATGTTGAAGAATAATAATATCAGGAACACTTAAGTTTCCACTATTTCCATGACCAATCACGCATCTACTAGCAAATATGGCAAAGTAGCGTAAAACAGGAAAGTGTATGCTAGAGACTTTTGCCTCAGAGCCCTTCTTTGGCTCCTCCACAGCTATACTATTAACAAAGCCACCCACATCTTCACGATGGGGTTCCTCTAATTCTCCCTCATAAGGTATCCTACACACCGCACAAAAATTACGTAAAGACATTTCTTTGAATTCATCGTATAAATGAAATGATACTGCAGGCGGTGACTTCTTAGGATAATAATAAAAGATTTGCACAAAAGTATTGGTGACTAAGAGATACTGATCGATCCGGTCGTTGATGAAACTGGTGAGGCCTGCAGTCTCGATCAAAGAATAAAAATCTTCATGAATTCCAGCTTCTTTCAAGAAATCCTCACATGGCCATTCACACGACCGTACTTCCGCTAAGCGAGGAAGATTATACTTGGCTTTTTCCTTCTCTTTGGCTTGTTTTTCCTGAGAGCTTTGGCTAGAAGAGCCCTTCAAAAACCTCCTTAACATTTTCTGAAAATTTCTGAAATTTTAGTAACTTCAAAATAAAAGTGAATAAAATTAAACAAGATTGGTAGCAACTACTCCTACAAGTGCCTAGAGCCTATATCATGCATTAGAATTGCTTGGGACCTCATAAATTTAACATGCAAGCTCAAGAACATGGTCACCTATGCAGAAAAAATTTGCAATGAATAAAGCCCTAGAACAAAAACTAATTGGACCAATGGAGGAGTCACATACCAAGCAACAATCTCCCAAAGCGGTTTTGTGAATGGGGCTTTGAGCAAGGAGATCGAAAATCGCAGCAAAACGAGCTAGAACTCGTGCTTGAGCTGGATGGGGATTTTTTTGGGTAGAAGATGAAGTGTGTGGGTGCTGGCATAAGTGGAGGGGGGCCACCAGGGGCCCACGAGACAGGGGGCGCGCCCTATTGGGGGGGGGCGCCCTCCACTCTCGTGGCCTGGTGCTTGCCCCTCCTGCAGTGATTTCAGTGCCTAAAATCCTCGAATATTCCATAAAAAATCATACTAAATTTGCAGGGCATTTGCAGCACTTTTATTTTCGGGCTATTTTTTAATGCACCGATAATTCAGAAAACAGACGGATAATACTATTTTTGCTTTATTTATTCTAAATAACAGAAAGTAAAAAGAGGGTACAAAAGGTTGTGCCTTCTAGTTTCATCCATCTCGTGATCATCAAATTGAATCCACTAACAAAGTTGATCAAGTCTTGTTAACAAACTCATTCCGAATAACATGGAACCGGAGAAATTTCGAATAACACTAAGTTACCTCAACGGGGATATGAAAATCCCCAACAATAAGAATATCATACTTTTTCTTGAGAGTAGGGAGAGGAAATTCAAAACCTCCAATAATAATAGTTGGAACTTCTCCAATAGAATTGACGCTATGAACTTGAGATTGTTTCCTCGGAAAGTGTACCATATGCTCATTACCATTAACATGAAAAGTGACATTGCCTTTGTTGCAATCAATAACAGCCCCTGCAGTATTAAGAAAAGGTCTACCAAGGATGATAGACATACTATCGTCCTCGAGAATATCAAGAATGACAAAGTCTGTTAAAATAGTGACATTTGCAACCACAACAGGCACATCCTCACAAATGCCGACGGGTATAGCAGTTGATTTATCAGCCATTTGCAAAGATATTTTAGTAGGTGTCAACTTATTCAATTCAAGTCTACGATATAAAGAGAGAGACATAACACTAACACCAGCTCCAAGATCACATAAAGCAGTTCAAACATAATTTCTTTTAATGGAGCATGGTATAGTTGGTACACCCAGATCTCCAAGTTTCTTTGGTATTCCACCCTTAAAGGTGTAATTAGCAAGCATGGTGGAAATTTCATCTTCTGGTATCTTTCTTTTATTGTGATGATATCCTTCATATAATTAGCATAAGGATTTACTTTGAGCATATCAGTTAAGCGCATGCGTAAGAAAATAGGTCTAATCATTTCAGCAAAGCGCTCAAAATCCTCATCATCCTTTGACTTGGATGGTTTAGGAGGAAAGGGCATGGGTTTCTGAACCCATGGTTCTCTTTCTCTACCGTGCTTCCTAGAAACAAAATCTCTCTTATCATAACGTTGATTCTCTGATTGTGGGTTATCAAGATCAATAGCAGGTTCAATCTCTACTTCATTGTTTTTGCTAGGTTGAGCATCAACATGAACATTATCATTAACATTATCACTAGGTTCATGTTCATCACCTGATTGAGTTTCAGCATCAGAAATAGAAATATCATTGGGATTCTCAGGTGTGTCTACAGTAGGTTTACTAGAAGCATGCAAAGTTCTATCATTTTTCTTTTTCTTCTTTTTAGAAGAACTGGGTGCCTCTAAATTATTTCTCTGAGAATCCTTCTCGATTCTCTTAGGGTGGCCTTCAGGATACAAAGGTTCCTGAGTCATTGTACCATTTCTAGTAGCCACTCTAACAGCAAAGTCATTTTTATTATTTAATTCATCAAGCAAATCATTTTGAGCTTTGAGTACTTGCTCAGCTTGAGTAGCAACCACAGAAGTATATTTGCTAATGCGATTGAGTTCATCTTTAACTCTAGCCATATTATCGCTCACACGTGCTATCTCAAAAGCATTATTATTTAACTCTCTACCAACATAAGCATTAAACTTGCTTGTCTAGCCATAAAGTTATCAAATTCATCTAAGCATGGGCTATGAAATTAGTAGAGGGGATTTCAACTTTATCTTATCTATAGAGAGAATTTACCTTTACTACCTGTGTCGGGTTATCAAGACAATGTGGTTCTTCAACAGGCGGTATATTAAGACCATGTATTTCTTCAATAGGAGGTAAATTCTTAACATCTTCAACTTTAATACCTTTTTCTTTCATTGATTTCTTTGCCTCTTGCATATCTTCAGGACTGAGAAATAAAACACCTCTCTTCTTCGGAGTGGGTTTAGGAATAGGCTCAGGAATTGGCTCAATTGGTTCAGGAATTGCCTCAGGAATTGGCTCAGGAAGAGTCCAATTATTTTCATTAGTCAACATATTATTCAATAATATTTCAGCTTCGTCGACTGTTCTTTCCCTGAAAACACAACCAGCACAACTATCCAAGTAGTCCTTGGAAACATCGGTTAGTCCATTATAAAAGATATCAAGTATTTCATTTTTCTTAAGAGGATGATCAGGCAAAGCATTAAGTAACCGGAGAAGCCTCCCCCAAGCTTGTGGGAAACTCTCTTCTTTGATTTGCACAAAATTATATATTTCCCGCAAGGCAGCTTGTTTCTTATGAGCAGGAAAATATTTAGCAGAGAAGTAATAAATCATATCCTGGGGACTACACACACAACCAGGAGCAAGAGAATTATACCAAGTCTTAGCATCACCCTTTAGTGAGAATGGAAATATCTTAAGGATATAAAAATAGCGAGACTTCTCATCACGAGTAAAAAGGGTAGCTATATCATTCAACTTGGTAAGATGTGCCACAACAGTTTCAGATTCAAGGCCATAAAAAGGATCAGATTCAACCAAAGTAATAATCTCAGGATCAACAGAGAATTCATAATCCTTATCAGTAACACAGATAGGTGAAGTAGCAAAAGCAGGGTCAGGTTTCATTCTAGTATTAAGAGACTGCTGCTTCCATTTAGCTAATAATTTCTTAAGATCATATCTATCATTGCAAGCAAACATAGCTCTAGCAGCTTCTTCATTCATAACATAACCCTCAGGAACAACAGGCAATACATAATCATTGGGAGAATTTTCATCATCACTATCATCAATAATAGCATCTTCAATATTTTCATTCCCCCCAACTCTAGCAAGTTGTTCATCAAGAAATTCACCTAACGGCAAAATAGTATCACGCACAGAAGTAGTTTCATCATGCATAGCAGAAGTGGCATCATCAATAACATGCAACATATCAGAATTCATAGCAGTAGCACGTTTAGGTGCCGCAAGCTTACTAATAACGGAAGGAGAATCTAGTGCAGAGCTAGATGGCAGTTCCTTACCTCCCCTCGTAGTTCAGGGCAAAATCATAGTTTTGTCGTCTTTCAAGTTCTTCATAGTGATCAACAGATATAAATCCCAAGTGACTCAGAGAATAGGGCTATGCTCCCCGGCAACGGCGCTAGAAATTAGTCTTGATAACCCACAAGTGTAGGGGATCGCAACAACTTTCGAGGGTAAAGTATTCAACCCAAATTTATTGATTCGACACAAGGGGAGCCAAAGAATATTCTTGAGTATTAGCAGTTGAGTTGTCAATTCAACCACACCTGGATAACTTAGTATCTGCAGCAAAGTATTTAGTAGCAAAAGTGGTATGATAATAAAGGTAACGGTAGCAAAAGTAAAGATAATAGTTTTTGCGTTTTTGTAGTAGTTGTAACAGTAGAAACGGAAAAGTAAATGAGCGAAGAACAATATATGAAAAGCTCGTAGGCAATGGATCAGTGATGGATAATTATGCCGGATGCGATTCCTTATGTAATAGCTATAACATAGGGTGATATAGAACTAGCTCCAGTTCATCAATGTAATGTAGGCATGTATTCCGTAAATAGTCATACGTGCCTATGGAAAAGAACTTGCATGACATCTTTTGTCCTACCCTCCCCGGCAACGGCGCCAGAAATTAGTCTTGATAAGCCACAAGTGTAGGGGATCGCAACAGCTTTCGAGGGTAAAGTATTCAACCCAAATTTATTGATTCGACACAAGGGGAGCCAAAGAATATTCTTGAGTATTAGCAGTTGAGTTGTCAATTCAACCACACCTGGATAACCTAGTATCTGCAGCAAAGTATTTAGTAGCAAAAGTGGTATGATAATAAAGGTAACAGTAGCAAAAGTAAAGATAATAGTTTTTGGGTTTTTGTAGTAGTTGTAACAGTAGCAACGGAAAAGTAAATGAGCGAAGAACAATATATGAAAAGCTCGTAGGCAATGGATCAGTGATGGATAATTATGCCGGATGCGATTCCTCATGTAATAGCTATAACATAGGGTGATATAGAACTAGCTCCAGTTCATCAATGTAATGTAGGCATGTATTCTATAAATAGTCATACGTGCTTATGGAAAAGAACTTGCATGACATCTTTTGTCCTACCCTCCCGTGGCAGTGTGGTCCTAGTGGAAATTAAGGGATATTAAGGCCTCCTTTTAATAGAGAACCGGAACAAAGCATTAGCACATAGTGAATACATGAACTCCTTAAACTACGGTCATCACCGAGAAGTATCCCGATTATTGTCACTTCGGGGTTGTCAGATCATAACACATAATAGGTGACTATAGACTTGCAAGATAGGATCAAGAACACACATATATTCATGAAAACATAATAGGTTCAGATCTAAAATCATGGCACTCGGGCCCTAGTGACAAGCATTAAGCATAGCAAAGTCATAGCAACATCAATCTCAGAACATAGTGGATACTAGGGATCAAACCCTAACAAAACTAACTTGATTACATGGTAAATCTCATCCAACCCATCACCGTCTAGCAAGCCTACGATAGAATTACTCACGCACGGCGGTGAGCATCATGAAATTGGTGATGGAGGATGGTTGATGATGACGACGAGGACGAATCCCCCTCTCCAGAGCCCCGAACGGACTCCAGATCAGCCCTCCCGAGAGAGATTAGGGCTTGGCGGTGGCTCCGTGTAGTAAAACGCGATGAAATGTTCTCTCTGATTTTTTTCTCCCGAACATGAATATATGGAGTTGGAGTTGAGGTCGGTGGAGGTCCAGGGGGCCCACAAAATAGGGGGGCGCGCCCTACAGGGGGGGCGCCCCCCTGTCTCGTGGACAGGCCCTGGGCCCCCTGGTGTATTTCTTTCGCCCAGAAATTCTTATTAATTCGAAAAAGTGCCTCCGTGGATTTTCAGGACATTCTGAGAACTTTTCTTTTCTACACATAAAACAACATCATGGCAGTTCTGCTGAAAACAGTGTCAGTCCGGGTTAGTTTCATTCAAATCATACAAGTTAGAGTCCAAAACAAGGGCAAAAGTGTTTGGAAAAGTAGATACGTTGGAGACGTATCAAGTCTCATGGACAGTATATGGCTCAAGTTTCTGAGAAGAAGGCCCGGAGCCATCACAAGGAGCTCATGCGTCAGTTGGGTGCAATAGTTGCCAGCGGATCTGAGGGAAAGATCACTGATGAGGAGGAGTGGGTTCAGCAGCACTGCCCGTGGACCGATTCAGACACCGAGAAGTTTCCTACCGATGACGGCGGTGCAGACGATCATGCTGGGATGTGATGCTTGAGATCCTCAGTTTGCTATCACCTGGAGCCGTAGCAGCGCTCTTTGCCTTTTTGGTGTCTCGATGCCAAAGGGGGAGAGAGTCTAGGGATTTTTCATTGTCGAGTTGCGAGCATGTGTTCGTGTGGCTTCTTCGCTTTGTCTTTCTTGCAGACTCCTTTCTCGTCTTTTGCTTTAGTTTGGTTTGTGCTTGTGAGACCTGGTTCCCGTTCATATGGTGTGAGATATATGCTACCTTATACCCTATTATCTATGTTTGTCGAGTACTTTGGTAATATGTGAGTTGTATGCTTATCCTATTATATACCTTGCTCACACCTACCTTTCTACATCTAAGCTATATGTATTTGTACTTATTGCTACTGCTGGCGGACTATAAAATATAGGAGGAGTGTTGATCCTAGTGTGTGTGCCTTGCATTCCAAAGGCACCTCTAATTAGGTGCGCACATTCAGGGGGAGCCCGTCTATATTTTGTAGTTCTTGGATTCATTTTACTTTCATGTCCTACCTTTGTGCAAATCCCGTGTTGTCATCAATCCACCAAAAAGGGGGAGATTGTTACGGCATGTCTCTCTCTATGTAGTTTTGGTGATTGATGACAACGCTTTTGCGGACTAATCGTGTGCATTGAGTATTTCAGAGATTCATCCTTTGGCATGAGATAATTCCTTCCCCTCGGAGTTTTAAGCGAAGACGGTGTAGCTCTTTCGTTTCAGTTTGGGTGGATTTGTTCCGTAGGAGTCACCGTACTATTAATAGGGGGTCCGCATTGGTAAGGCTAGGGTGGAATCAACACGTACACATCCTATTTGCACCCACAGAGCCTTCCCGCGTCGATGGAGGATCCCTCCTTGTTTCCTGAGCTCTTTTGGTCCCAGCGGTAGTACCGCTCAAGAGCCACAGGCGGCAGTACCGCTTCATAGCGGTAGTACCGCCTGGGGGCTCTCCGTCGTAGTACCGCTGCTGTTCTGTTCTCCTACCGCCTCGACTCGAGGGTGTCGCCTCTCGTGTCGGGTTTTGCAGCACTGGCAGCGGCAGTAGAGGCGGTAGTACCGCTCGCAAGCGGTAGTACCGCCCCTACCACCGCTGCTAGTACCACCCTGGGTCCAGAACCTGCCTCACCCCTTGCCTTCCCTGTCTGCACGGCAGTACCGCAAGGGGGAGCAGTAGTACCGCTGATACCAGTGGTAGTACCACTGCCCCCAGCGGTAGTACCGCCCTTTGCGAGTCTGGTTGGGGGGGTAATGGTTGGATTGCCCCCCCCCCTTTAAAAGGAGGTCTTCTTCTCCAAAGTTGACTCACCTCTTCCCCCAAGCTCCATCGTTGCTCCAAGCTCCATTTTCGCCCGATCTCTCTCCCTAGCCAATCAAACTTGTTGATTCTCTAGGGATTGGTTGAGAAGGCCTCGATCTACACTTCCACCAAGAGAAATTTGATTCCCCCCACTAATCCCTCATGGATCTTGTTACTCTTGGGTGTTTGAGCACCCTAGACAGTTGAGGTCACCGCGGAGCCATAGTCCATCGTGGTGAAGCTTCATGGTGTCGTTGGGAGCCTCCAATTAAGTTGTGGAGATTGCCCCAACCTTGTTTGTACAGGTTCGGTCACCGCCTCCAAGGGCACCAATAGTGGAATCACGACATCTCACATTGTGTGAGGGCATGAGGAGAATACAGTGGCCCTAGTGGCTTCTTGGGGAGCATTGTGCCTCCACACCGCTCCAACGGAGACGTACTTCCCCTCAAAGGGAAGGAACTTCGGTAACACATCCTCGTCTCCATTGGTTCCGCTTTTGGTTATCTCTCACCTTTACTTGTGCAAGCTATATTGTGTTATATCCTTTGCTTGCTTCTGTGCTTATTGTTGTTGCATCATATAGGTTGCTCACCTAGTTGCACATCTAGACAACCTACTTTGATGCAAAGTTTAATTTGGTAAAGAAAAGCTAAAAATTGTTAGTTGCCTATTCACCCCCCCCCCCCTCTAGTCAACTATATCGATCCTTTCAGGAGATCTCATTCATAGCATATGACAAGTTTAAGGGATTGTCAAACATGACGTGGCCGATAGAATTTTCACATGATATCCTATGGAGCATAGCATCACAACCAGGCAACTCAACATGCTTATCATCATATTCAGCATAAATGGGTGTCATATCAAAACAAGGCATAGTATGCGATGAATCCATAAGGTGATCAGCATCATGCAAGCAATCTTTTGCAAGATAGTCCACTAGTGGGACAACTCACGAGAACTTTGTATCGAATCACAAAGTAGAGAGGATGTCATTGTAACGCCCCGGATTCAATGCGCCAGGTGTCTTCCAGTTATTCGCCGTCGTTGTCGTGTCATGTGCTTGCGTGTTGCACTTTGCCATGTCATCATCTGCATTTCATATCATGTCATCATGTGCATTGCATTGCATACGTGTTCGTCTCATGCATCCGAGCATTTTCCCCGTTGTCCGTTTTGCAATCCGGCACTCCTATGTCATCCGGCGGTCCCTTTTGACCTCTTCTCTTGTGCGGGTGTTAAACGTTCTCGGAATGGCCCGAGGTTTGCTAAGTGGCCTTGGTATAGCACCGGTAGACCGCCTGTCAAGTTTCGTGCCATTTGGAGTCCGTTTGATACTCTAACGGTTAACCGGGTAACCGTAAAAGGCCTCTTTTGTTGCAGCCCAACACCCCTTCCAAACTGGCCCAAAACCCATCTAACTCCCCTTCATGCTCTCGGTCGTTCGATCACGATCGCGTGGCCGAAAACCGCACCTCATTTGGACTCTCCTAGCTCCCTCTACCTATAAATAGGCCCTGGACATTGCAACCTGATGTTATTTCCTGATAAGTCTGAAACTGTTATTATTTGCAAACTTTCCATGTCTTTTTGAGCATGTTCTAGTTGTTTCTGGAGGTAGCTCAGTGTTCATGTTTTGTTATGCTTTACCTGTACTTCATGCCCATGCCTTTTGTTATTATGTTGAGATGTTGTAGCTTGTTGTTTTGGTGCTTGCAATATGCCTAGTTGCTGTTTTGGACAGATTGTTGAACCGTTGCTCCGTTTTGAGTGTGCTCTATATGAAACTTGCTTAGAATTGCATGTAGTTCCATATTATCATGTTGCATCCTTGTTTTGAGGTGTTTGTTTGATGTTTGTATGCATTTTGCATCAATGCCATGTTTGACTTGTTTTGCTCATATCTTCTAGGCCGTAGCTCCGAATTAAATGAACTTTATATGTAACTTGACTAGAATTTCGTGTAGATCCTCTTGGTGCTCTTTAACTTACTGTTTAACAACTTCAACTTAATGTTTATTCAGTTCTGGACCAATTTTGAAATATGCATATGAGGACTTACCGGAATTGTTATATGTTGTTTCCGGCCTCATTTAAACTTGCCTTGACGTGTTGTTCTTGTTTGCATCATCTCTTGCCATGAGTAGCTTCATGTAGCTTGGTCATGCATCATGCTTGTTGTGCATCATGCCTTGTTCATGTGTGGTGTGTTTACCATGTTGTGTGCTTCTTCTTGTTAGTTCCTGTTTCGTTGCGATCGTGAGGATTCGTTCATCTACGGTTGGTTCGGCTTCATCCGTTCGTCTTCTTCATGGACTCGTTCTTCTTCCTTGCGGGATTTCAGGCAAGATGACCGCTACCATGGATCTCACTACTATCATTGCTATGCTAGTTGCTTCGTTCTATCGCTATGCTGCGCTACCTATCTTTTGCTCTTCAAGCCTCCCCAAATTGCCATGAATCTCTAACCTTTGACACCCTTCCTAGCAAACCGTTGTTTGGCTATGTTCCCGCTTTGCTCAGCCCCTCTTATAGCGTTGCTAGCTGCAGGTGAAGTTGAAGATTTCTCCATGGTGGACAGGGTTATGTTGGGATATCACAATATCTCTTATATTATTAATGCATCTATATATTTGGTAAAGGGTGGAAGGCTCGGCCTTATGCCTGGTGTTTTGTTCCACTCTTGCCGCCCTAGTTTCCGTCATACCGGTGTTATGTTCCCGGATTTTGCGTTCCTAACGCGGTCGGGTGATTTATGGGACCCCCCTGATAGTTCGCTTTGAATAAAACTCCTCCAGCAAGGCCCAACCTTGGTTTTACCATTTGCCTCACCACCACCTACTTTTCCCTTGGGAGTAATTAACCCAAGGGTCATCTTTATTATAGCCCCCCGGGCCAATGCTTGTCTAAGTGTCGGTCCAAACTAGAGCACCGTGCGGGACCATCCCTTGGCAACTTGGGTTACGTCGGTACCTGTACGCTTAGCTTATCCGGTGTTGCCCCGAGAACGAGATATGTGCAGCTCCTATCGGGATGTCGGCGCATCGGGCGGTCTTGCTGGTCTTGTTTTACCATTGTCGAAATGTCTTGTAAACCGGGATTCCGATACTGATCGGGTCTTCCTGGGAGAAGGTCTATTCCTTCGTTGATCGCGAGAGCTTGTCATGGGCTAAGTTGGGACACACCTGCAGGGTATAAACTTTTGAGAGCCGTGCCCACGGTTATGTGGCAGATGGGAATTTGTTAATGTCCGGATGTAGATAACTTGACACCAGATCTGAATTAAAACGCATCAACCGTGTGTGTAGCCGTGATGGTCTCTTCTCGGCGGAGTCCGGGAAGTGAACACGGTTTTCTGTGTTATGATTGACGTAAGTAGGAGTTCAGGATCACCTCTTGATCATTACTAGTTGACGACCGTTCCGCTTGTTTCTCTTCTCGCTCTCTTTTGCGTATGTTAGCCACCATATATGCTTAGTCGCTGCTGCAACCTCACCACTTTACCTCTTCCTTTCCCATTAAGGTTTGCTACTCTTGATACCCATGGTAATGGGATTGCTGAGTCCTCATGGCTCATAGATTACTACAACAACAGTTGCAGGTACAGGTTGTGCAATGATCATGACGCGAGAGCGATGCTTACTTGTTTTGGAGTTCTTCTGCTTCTTATTTGATCAGGGGATAGGTTCCAGGTCGGCAGCCTGGGCTAGCAGGGTGGATGTCGTTTGAGTTTCTGTTTGTGTTTCATCCGTAGTCGGATGGTGCTCTGATGTATTATGATGTTGTATTCGTGCGGCATTGTATGCCTTATGTATGTATCCCCATCTATTATGTAATGTTGATGTAATGATATCCACCTTGCAAAAGCGTCTCAATATGCGGGTCTATCCTTGGTGGGACCTTCGAGTTCCTTTTGGATAGGGTCGCATATTGGGCATGATAAGTTGGTATCAGAGCCTCGACCGACCCTAAGAGCCCCCCTTGATTGATCGTGTAGTTTGGCCGTTGTTGAGTCTAGAAGAAAACTATTTTCGGAGTCTAGTTATATCGGAGAGTAGGAATTCTTTTTACTCCTCAGCCCCTTCGTCGCTCTGGTGAGGAATCTTGATGTAGGTGTTTTGAACTACTCCTCTTCCCCTTCAAATTTTTCTTTAGGATCACGCAGTTGGTTTTTCGATCGTTGTTCCTCAGCTCGTTTTATCCGGTGCATTTCTCATCAAGTTGACTCGAGCCTCTTCATCTTTGAGTTCAATCCTCAGTTGCTTTCTTTTCCCACCCGCCCACCTCTTTTCTTCTCGGAACCGGAGTCCGTAATCGAGTATCCTTCCTACTCGTGCGAAGTCTTTGCTTTCTATCCTCATTGTTTTCAACCGGTGTTTTCTCTTCAAGATATTCGTCGGTTCCCCTTCAAAGTTGCCTTTGTTTTCCCGCCCTCCCACCCTTTCTTCTTCCCAGAGTCTGAGTCTGTTTCGAGCATCTATTTCATTCGTGCGGAGCCTCTTCAGTCTTCCATCAATCTTTTCAACCAGTGAATTCTCGTCTCGTTCGTCATTCTTCATCTCTTTTTCTTTCCGGTGGATTTCAACTCAATTTTCTCGGTTCGATCATATTCTTTTCTTCGACTCAAGTGTTTTCCCTGCTTTTTCACCTCTCGCCAATTTATCTTTCTGGAGTGCTCAAGATATCTCAGGGGATTCGTCTGTGTTCCAATTAATTCGAGGGTGTCACCTCATTCAAATATTTCATTTGTTCTGGTGCATCATTTATCTGTTCAACAATCATTTCCAACGGTGTTTTTCTCTTTAGTGGGCCCTAACCCACAGGTCTTTTCCCAGGATCTTACCTGACTCTTCTAATTTCCCCGGAGTTATTCTCAATTCTTTTCAAGTGTGCCATAAGAATGGATCTCATCAGTCACTTGCCTTCTCCAAGATCTCTTTCAAATCATTTCATTGTTGACTCAACCTTTTCGGTTTTTTTTTGTTCTCCCGGAGTATCTCAGTAATTTTGGCGGTGTTTCTCGTCGTCATTTGAAGACCGAAGAAGAGTTTCTCCTTTAAAGATTGTTTCTTCTCTCGAAGATTCGTGGCGCTAGCTCGATGTTATCCTATCAAATTGTTTCAAGTCATGCAAATTCTTTTCAACCATCCGGAGCATTTCAGGAGTTGCTTTCTCTCTCGATCATCCGGAGGCCATCTTTTCGGAAGATTTCTTCATTCTAAGTTTTCAGATTCGTTCTCCAATTATTCTATATCTGTGCCCTTTTGTTCGTCTCAATATTCTTCCGGTGCTTCGTTCAAGTGTTCTTTAATCAGCTCATGATCTCTTTGTTCTTTTGCATCTAAATCCCCTCGAGCATATTGGTTCTTCTAATTCTTCCCGGCGATTCATTCCTCTTTCATCAGTCATTTTCGAATTCTTCCGGTGGTTCGTTCAAGATTCTTATTCCTTGATTATCATTTTTAATCCATTCGTTCTTTTCAATCCTACCGGTGATTCATGAAGACCTTCTCAAGTTTGCGATATGTCACTTCTCAATCCTTTTCAAGAAGAATAAGTAGTATGGAAAATCCATTGCTTGTCATCAATTTAATTTGATGAAGGATAAACATACAATAAATCTTATTCTTATTTCATCCAAGTGAGTAATCCCTTTTCTTCGGAGTCTGTTCTTGAGAATAAATTCTAGTTCCAAGTATTTTCATCTTTTCTTCTCCGGAGTTCAAATTTCCTCGACCATTTCGTCGGAACCTTCATCTAAATCATCGCAAAGCTCATCTTATTCTTTCATCCTTCATTCTATCTCATCATCCTTTTGTCACCGGAGTTCTTCATGATTTAATTCATTCTTTCAAGAGTTCATCAAGATTCTTGTTCAAGGAGTTCTAGTATATTTTCCTCTTGCATCTTGAAGTGCAATTAATTCTCCGTATTCTTTCGAGGTGGAGTTTTGCATTTCTACATTCTTCTCAGCTATTTAATCTTTTCCGCTTGTGGTCGGAGATCACTTCATAATTTTGAGATGTTATCCATAAGTCCACGACAAGCTTATTCTTTTCGTTGTTGATTTTTCTCAACAACTCCGTTCAACCTTTCTTCTAAAGATGCTTTCAATTTCATTCGTGGCACAAGTTGTCATTTTCTTCTCCGTTCTTTTCATTCAACTCTTTCAATTCTTTCCGGAGGTTTTTTGTCATGTCTTCATCAAGTATCATTCCATCCTCTAAAGTTCGTTCTAATCCTCCCATTTTCAGCTGGAGTGCTGCCTAAATCCTTTCAGTCTTATTCGTTTCTTTTCTCATTCTAACCACTCCGGTTAGAACGAGTGGTTTCATAGTCTATCTGATTCCGTGAGCTCTTGATTCTCGTCATTCTCATCGTTCATCTCTTCTTCTCAAGTGCTCTCGATTCTTTGCTTCTTCTCTTGAGTTCTTGGTTCGCCTCATCTCTTTTCCCTTCCGTCTCGGTCCTAAGATCTCGGGACGAGATCTCTTGTTAGTGGAGGAGTGTTGTAACGCCCCGGATTCGATGCGCCAGGTGTCTTCCAGTTATTCGCCGTCGTTGTCGTGTCATGTGCTTGCGTGTTGCACTTTGCCATGTCATCATCTGCATTTCATATCATGTCATCATGTGCACTGCATTGCATACGTGTTCGTCTCATGCATCCGAGCATTTTCCCCGTTGTCCGTTTTGCAATCCGGCACTCCTATGTCATCCGGCGGTCCCTTTTGACCTCTTATCTTGTGTGGGTGTTAAACGTTCTTGGAATGGCCCGAGGTTTGCCAAGCGGCCTTGGTATAGCACCGGTAGACTGCCTGTCAAGTTTCGTGCCATTTGGAGTCCGTTTGATACTCTAACGGTCAACCGGGTAACCGTAAAAGGCCTCTTTTGTTGCAGCCCAACACCCCTTCCAAACTGGCCCAAAACCCATCTAACTCCCCTCCATGCTCTCGGTCGTTCGATCACGATCGCGTGGCCAAAAACCGCACCTCATTTGGACTCTCCTAGCTCCCTCTACCTATAAATAGGCCCTCCCCTTCCATTTTCGCGGATGAAACCCTAGCCTAGCCTCTTCCCCGCCGCCGCCGGACATGTCCGCCTCCGCACCGGACGTGTCCACCGCCGCCGCCATGTCGCTCCGACGAATCGGAGGACGCCACATCACCCCGCAGCCGCCCGCAGCCAGTGGCACGCTGCCACGTGGCCGCCGCCGTCTCTCTCCTTCGCCA
>NC_041389.1:219691268-219703870 GCF_002162155.2 Triticum dicoccoides | reverse complement strand
GGCCTGCGCCTCGCCGACCCGCGCCTCGCCCGGCCACCCTCCACCACCGCCGCGCCGGATCGGGGCCGGATCCGGCCGGGCCAGCCGTCCCCGCCCCGACCCCGGCCACCGGTGCCCTCTCCGGCCTCCTCCCTCGTCGCCGGCGCCGCCCAGCTCCGGCGAGCCCGGCCCCGCCTCGATCCGCGCCCGGATCTGGATCCACGAGGTTGACCCCGAATTCCACTAAGTCCTCAGGATTTTTGCATAATCATGCCATGTTCATCGCATCACATCTCTGCACTCGTAGCTCCGTTCCATGCGTGTGATATGTCAAATTGTTCGTCTCAACGAGTACTTCATTTCATCTCATTTCATAATTTTCATTTGAGCTCATCTTGATGCCCGAAATGCTGTTGGAAGAGTGCATGTTGATGTTAATCTGCTGGAACTGTTATAACATGCTCATTTGTCATTTTTGCCATGTTTGATGTGTGCATCCTATGAGGTTGAGCTCTAAATGTGTTTTGATCTATGCAATGCCATCTTTTCAGAGGTACAATCCATGTATTTTTATGACTTGTGTAGTGAGTGCATCAAGCTTGTTAAGGAGAGTACTTGTTGTTGTTGTTTTCCTGTCAGATTCTGTTATGTTTTGATGCTATGTAAACCTGCTTCCACAAGTTATTCTATGCATAATCTGGAGATGTTCACTAAGGATGAATTGTTATACATGTCTTGCTCTATCCATTCATGCCCCTGGTTGCATTTATAGACTACTGTAGCTTATTGTAATCTTGCTCCAAAGTTGCTAAATAATGTTGCTGTCAGCCTGTTTACATTAAGTTCAGTTTTGGCCATATGCTTTTCTAGTGATCCATGCACGCTATGACCTTGATCTTGCCATGCTTAGCTTCATAAACATGCCTTCTTGCTGTTGGTTGCCTTGACATGCCATGTATTGCTCTGTGGTGAGTGGTTCAAGCTCACCAACATGCCTACTTATTGTTGTTCCTGCCATGTTTGAATCTGTAATATAACTTGCCATGTTTACATGGGTGCCATCATATTTTCTGGTCCTTTTTGGCTCATGGTCAGTAAGGGACTTTTGTTCTATGCAATTAGTAGATTCATGCCATGCCTTTGTTTTCCATGATAAGTTCCTGTAACATGTTGTTTGATAGCTCTAAACATTGCAACCTGATGTTATTTCCTGATAAGTCTGAAACTGTTATTATTTGCAAACTTTCCATGTCTTTTTGAGCATGTTCTAGTTGTTTCTGGAGGTAGCTCAGTGTTCATGTTTTGTTATGCTTTACCTGTACTTCATGCCCATGCCTTTTGTTATTATGTTGAGATGTTGTAGCTTGTTGTTTTGGTGCTTGCAATATGCCTAGTTGCTGTTTTGGACAGATTGTTGAACCGTTGCTCCGTTTTGAGTGTGCTCTATATGAAACTTGCTTAGAATTGCATGTAGTTCCATATTATCATGTTGCATCCTTGTTTTGAGGTGTTTGTTTGATGTTTGTATGCATTTTGCATCAATGCCATGTTTGACTTGTTTTGCTCATATCTTCTAGGCCGTAGCTCCGAATTAAATGAACTTTATATGTAACTTGACTAGAATTTCGTGTAGATCCTCTTGGTGCTCTTTAACTTAATGTTTAACAACTTCAACTTAATATTTATTCAGTTCTGGACCAATTTTGAAATATGCATATGAGGACTTACCGGAATTGTTATATGTTGTTTCCGGCCTCATTTAAACTTGCCTTGACGTGTTGTTCTTGTTTGCATCATCTCTTGCCATGAGTAGCTTCATGTAGCTTGGTCATGCATCATGCTTGTTGTGCATCATGCCTTGTTCATGTGTGGTGTGTTTACCATGTTGTGTGCTTCTTCTTGTTAGTTCCTGTTCCGTTGCGATCGTGAGGATTCGTTCATCTACGGTTGGTTCGGCTTCATCCGTTCGTCTTCTTCATGGACTCGCTCTTCTTCCTTGCGGGATTTCAGGCAAGATGACCGCTACCATGGATCTCACTACTATCATTGCTATGCTAGTTGCTTCGTTCTATCGCTATGCTGCGCTACCTATCTTTTGCTCTTTAAGCCTCCCCAAATTGCCATGAACCTCTAACCTTTGACACCCTTCCTAGCAAACCGTTGTTTGGCTATGTTCCCGCTTTGCTCAGCCCCTCTTATAGCGTTGCTAGCTGCAGGTGAAGTTGAAGATTTCTCCATGGTGGACAGGGTTATGTTGGGATATCACAATATCTCTTATATTATTAATGCATCTATATATTTGGTAAAGGGTGGAAGGCTCGGCCTTATGCCTGGTGTTTTGTTCCACTCTTGCCGCCCTAGTTTCCGTCATACCGGTGTTATGTTCCCGGATTTTGCGTTCCTAACGCGGTCGGGTGATTTATGGGACCCCCCTGACAGTTCGCTTTGAATAAAACTCCTCCAGCAAGGCCCAACCTTGGTTTTACCATTTGCCTCACCACCACCTACTTTTCCCTTGGGAGTAATTAACCCAAGGGTCATCTTTATTATAGCCCCCCGGGCCAATGCTTGTCTAAGTGTCGGTCCAAACTAGAGCACCGTGAGGGACCATCCCTTGGCAACTTGGGTTACGTCGGTACCTGTACGCTTAGCTTATCCGGTGTTGCCCCGAGAAACGAGATATGTGCAGCTCCTATCGGGATGTCGGCGCATCGGGCGGTCTTGCTGGTCTTGTTTTACCATTGTCGAAATGTCTTGTAAACCGGGATTCCGATACTGGTCGGGTCTTCCTGGGAGAAGGTCTATTCCTTCGTTGATCACGAGAGCTTGTCATGGGCTAAGTTGGGACACACCTGCAGGGTATAAACTTTTGAGAGCCGTGCCCGCGGTTATGTGGCAGATGGGAATTTTTTAATGTCCGGTTGTAGATAACTTGACACCAGATCCGAATTAAAACGCATCAACCGTGTGTGTAGCCGTGATGGTCTCTTCTCGGCGGAGTCCGGGAAGTGAACACGGTTTTCTGTGTTATGATTGACGTAAGTAGGAGTTTAGGATCACCTCTTGATCATTACTAGTTGACGACCGTTCCGCTTGTTTCTCTTCTCGCTCTCTTTTGCGTATGTTAGCCACCATATATGCTTAGTCGCTGCTGCAACCTCACCACTTTACCCCTTCCTTTCCCATTAAGCTTTGCTAGTCTTGATACCCATGGTAATGGGATTGCTGAGTCCTCGTGGCTCACAGATTACTACAACAACAGTTGCAGGTACAGGTTGTGTGATGATCATGATGCGAGAGCGATGCTTACTTGTTTTGGAGTTCTTCTGCTTCTTCTTCGATCAGGGGATAGGTTCCAGGTTGGCAGCCTGGGCTAGCAGGGTGGATGTCATTTGAGTTTCTGTTTGTGTTTCATTCGTAGTCGGATGGTGCTCTGATGTATTATGATGTTGTATTCGTGCGGCATTGTATGCCTTATGTATGTATCCCCATCTATTATGTAATGTTGATGTAATGATATCCACCTTGCAAAAGTGTCTCAATATGCGGGTCTATCCTTGGTGGGACCTTCGAGTTCGTTTTGGATAGGGTCGCATATTGGGCGTGATAGTCATCTAGCTACTTACATGGACCTTAAGGTACTAAGGAAACTATTCACACATGAACCAACAAGGTTCATGAAGATGGCTCTGATGATGGATTCCACCTACGGCAGGGTGCTGGAATAGGTCTCCAGGTTGGATTTCCTCAGAACGAAAACTTGCGATGGCAGAAGAAATCATGAAAAAAATGTTGCTGAGGGTTTCTTGAAATATACTCCCTTCGTCCAAAAATAAGTGCCTCAACTTTGTACTCACTTTAATACAAAGTTGTTGAAGGAAATATGCCCTAGAGGCAATAATAAAGTTATTATTTATTTCCTTATTTCATGATAAATGTTTATTATTCATGCTTACATGTGTGAATACATAGACAAAACATATTGTCCCTAGTATGCCTCTACTTGACTAGCTCATTAATCAAAGATGGTCATGTTTCCTAACCATATACATGTGTTGTCATTTGATGAATGGGATCACATCATTAGGAGAATGATGTGATGGACATGACCCATCCGTTAGCTTAGCATTATGATCATGTCAGTTTCATTGCTACTGCTTTGTTCATGACTTATACAAGTTCCTCAGACTATGAGATTATGCAACTCCCGAATACCGGAGGAACACTTTGTGTGCTACCAAACGTCACAACATAAATGGGTGATTATAAAGGTGCTCTACAGGTGTCTCCGAAGGTGTTTGTTGGGTTGGCATAGATCGAGATTAGGATTTGTCACTCCGTGTTTCGGAGAGGTATCTCTGGGCCCTCTCGGTAATACTCATCACTATAAGCCTTGCAATCATTGTGACTAATGAGTTAGTTGCAGGATGAAGTATTACGGAACGAGTAAAGAGACTTGCCGGTAACGAGATTGAACTAGGTATGATGATACCGACGATCGAGTCTTGGTCAAGTAACATACCGATGACAAAGGGGACAACGTATGTTGTTATGCGGTTTGACCAATAAAGATCTTCATAGAATATGTAGGAACCAATATGAGCATCTAGGTTCTGCTATTGGTTATTGACCAGACACGTGTCTCGGTCATGTCTACATAGTTCTTGAACCTGTAGGGTCCACACGCTTAACGTTCGATGACGATTGGTATTATGAGTTTATGTGATTTGATGTACAGAAGGTTGTTCGGAGTCCCGGATGAGATCACGGACATGACGAGGAGTCTCGAAATGGTCGAGACATAAAGGTTGATATATTGGACGGCTATATTCGGACACCGGAAGTGTTCCGGAGAAGTTTCGGATAAAACCGGAGTACCGGAGGGTTACCAGAACCCCCCGGGGGGTTAATGGGCCTCATGGGCCAAGTGGTGGAAGAGAGGAGCCAGGCCAAGGTGTGGCGCGCCCCCAGCCCAAACTGAATTGGACTAGGGGGGGGCGGCCCCCCTTTCCTTCTCTCCTTCCCCTTCCTTCTCCTCCTAGTTGGACTAGGAAAGGGGGGAACCTACTCCTACTTGGAGTAGGACTCCCCCCCTTGGGCGCGCCCCTTGAGGCCGGCCGGCCCCCTCCTCTCCTCCTTTATATACGGGGGAGGGGGACACCCCATAGATACACAAGTTGATGAAGTTGATCTTTTAGCCGTGTGCGGTGCCCCCCTCCACAGATTTCCACCTCGGTTATATCGTCGTAGTGCTTAGGCGAAGCCCTGCGCCGGTAACTTCATCATCATCGTCACCAAGCCGTTGTGCTTACGAAACTCTCCCTCGGCCTCAGCTGGATCTAGAGTTCGAGGGACGTCACCGAGCTGAACGTGTGCAGATCGCGGAGGTGTCTTGCGTTCGGTTGGATCGCGAAGACGTTCGACTACATCAACCGCGTTACTTAACGCTTCCGCTTTTGGTCTACGAGGGTATGTGGACACACTCTCCCCCTCATTGCTATGCATCACCTAGATAGATCTTGCGTGATCGTAGGAATTTTTTTGAAATTACCGCGTTCCCCAGCAGTTGTACTAAAGTTGAGGGGCGGAGGGAGTAGGATTTATGGGTGGAAGAAACAACGTAAGGCGGTGCCCATGGGGCCCACACGGCCTAACCACGCGGGTGGGCCCCTCGGCAGCTTTCGACACTTTCTAGACTCTTCGTGTCTTGGAAAAAGTCATATTAAATCCCTGGTTTTTTTAACCACCGTAGATATGGATTTTCTGAAAAGATGAAAACATGCAGAAAACAACAACTGACAATGTGCACTGAATTAATAGGTTAGTCCAGAAAAATTACTATAAAAATATTCGAAAGTGATATTATAATAGCATGAAGAAATAAAAAATTATAGATACATTTGAGATGTATATTAGTAGCTGACTTGAGTTCCAAAGACCCCTTTCCCTTATTGACTTCTTCAAGCATCTCGAGTTTCTTTCACAAAGGCCCAAACTCTAACTTTTACAATCAAAGATTATAAAACCATCTTCACCATATGTGGGTTTGACAATTGTTGTTAGGAACATGACCTTCCCTATATTGTTCTTATTTTGAACAATCCACAAAGGGCCTTCTTGTTCAGAAAGGAGATAATAGGTGCACTTTCTTTTTGACATATCAAACCACTTCTCATCAATGTGTACAATCCTGCTCATGTCAAGCTAGACCTGACATTTTCCAATGTTGTTTCATCCAACATGAAAATGCAAATCTTGAGTGTGGCTATCTTGTTAGCTGGCTTGAGTAAAGACTTTAAAGCTGCTCGTGTGATGCTTTAGCTTGCCCCACTTGAACATTGTGTGCAATGTTATGCAGCTAACATCCGGAGACCTAGAAAGAGCTCCGAGTGTCTTCATCTATTTAGCGGGATTATAGACATCCTAGACCTTGTGACCTACTCTCTTTTTTGTTAGAAACATCGGCTTCTTGACCTTTTGCAATCTGATCATGTGCTTGTTTCCATATTCTCTCAACAGTTCCAAGACTTGTATGCAAAAGGTTAGCAACAAGCTCTTTGTCCTTTTTCTCAATTTCTCTATCTTTGGTCAGTGCTTCCAGCGACGTAAGCACAAATCTATGATCATATGGCAGTTCTCTTCTTATTGGCTGATCAACACCTGCAACACATGGAGCAAGTTCACAAATCTAGGGGAGGAGTGATGACGATGACGCATGTGTGCTGTCTTGACGAGACCCTCTCTCGAGTGGTGTGTGTGGGGTATCTTATGTGTACTGATCAATGGTTGTGATGGTTTTTGTCCGGTTCTCCATAGTTAACTGGCAATCTGTTTTTTGCTCGGTTTTCCCCAATTAGCCGAGCAACTCTTTTCTTCTTACTGAATACAGGATAACTGCCATTTCAAAGAGAAAAAAATCTCTGGTTGTGTACTCAAGTTGCCTGCATGATCTTGATTTGCATCAACATGTGCATGTGCATCTTCCTCTTCTTCTTCTTTTTGACAAATGTATCTTCCTCTTCTTGATTTAACTCATGATCATGATCTTCATTTGCATCAACATGTGCATCCTCTTCTTGATTTAACTCAAGATCATGATATGCATCCTCCTCAGCAGAAGAGCGCCGGCGTGGATCTAGTACACTGGATCGCGGCCTGCCTGCTCGCCGGCGCCTGGTTCACGGCCTGGAGCGCAGCAGCCCGGTAGGGAGGCAAAGGCATCGCGCTATGGGGAGGCAGAGCTGGGGGAGGCGGAGGGTGCGGCCTGAGAACTTTTTGAAATCTGGAGGGTCTGAATGTAAAATTAACTTTGTGTACTAATTTTTGTCTGTTGGCGACAAGTACTTTGGTACGGAGGGAGTAAAATATGGGTCAAACATAGCGTTAGCATATTCGAGCAAGTAGGAGTAGGCAAAATGGCCCAAATGGTCATCTACTATTTTCGACTTATAGTGTATATAAACTTCCAGAAACACTCAAATCTTACATACACTACCTGCTACTAACAGAAAAAAGAAGTCTAGAAAAGATACCCACCATGGATTTTTTTTTTCCTCCAGGTCATTTCTCTATCTAGACAGAATGTGAAAAATACTCCAAAATTACGAGAAGGCAAACGGTAAAAGAAACCAAAACTAGACCAACACTAGGTTATTGACATTGATCTGACTATCTGTATATTGCTAAAGTCGCATTCCAGCTAGCTGAACTTGGCTTCAATTTAGACAGAAGATTGCTGGTTGCAATGGACTATGAGATATGCTCTTCGACATCTCCTGCATCCACGACTTCATCATGCCTCCTCCGACGGAGAAAGTATCTCCAATTCTTCTGGTGAACCAACCTCCTCTGATACATCTGCAAGTGCCTCGAGCATGTTCAAAACATCATTAGTATCATCCAAATAATACTTGGCCTTGCTTGGTTTCTGGCCGACTGTGCAGGCATAGAGCGAGGTTTGGGGATCAACAATCCTCCGCCTCATAATATCAGCTATTCCTTCAAACATATCCTCATCTGATCGATCATCACCTATGCAGAGGACAAAATCTGCTTGTCTTTTATTCTCTGTCAGCATCGATAGGATCTTCTCCGCGACAAATCCCTTGCTGACACTCTGCAATCCAACAGAAGCATTTTATGAACTCTGGGAAGGCAGCAAGTAAATGGTTGCCAGACAAGAAATCAGTTTCCAGAAAGAATCCAGGATTTGTTTAATGAACTAGTATATCATTCACTGTCAATATAACTCTTATATATAGGCCCCTCACAAGTTAGCATGCAAAATTCACTATCACAAGTGGAGGATCACAACACATAAAGATGAGACATTAGATTCTATATTATTGTGGCCTAGTCACGGTAGATAATATTGCTCTGAAAATCAGCATCTACTGACAAATAATGGCTTGCTCATCTCCACAATACTAGATTCAGTATTTTGCTTCTGAGGGACTACAAAATACTAGATGTATGATGTATGGAGAAAAGTAGTACCTGAGGTTTAACCTCTACAATGTGTTGGCCACTCTTCACAGAGACTGGCTCATTGGCAAGAACACTCTCCAAATGATCTAACATTTCTTTTGCTTGTGCAGATCCAAAACCAGGGTCAGCATCTTGGTGGTGCCAGACCAAAGCACTCTCTTTGGTTTCAATATACGAACCATCAGTAGCTTCTGTATACAGGTTCATTACTGGCTCAGCCATTTGCATCCATCCAAACTCTGAGCACTGGTTATTTATTTGCCATTGCTCATCTCTGGTTCGCCTGACAAGGAATAGCTGTTGAGATGAAACTTGCCATAGAACTGAATATTTCAATTCAAATTAACCCCATGAATACAAAGAATAACATTAAACGAGGCACAAACTGAAAATTAAGAACGTGTTAATTATATGCAGGATGAAGAACTGATTCCACTTGTCTCCCAGCTGTTATATAGTTCAACATTCACTGTATTACTGCTTGACTGGGCTATGAGACTTGCACCTAATGGTTGCTGCTGAAATAATTTCTACCAACTGATGGTACTAAAAATCTTCCAATTTTTATCAGCATGTTGTATAGTTGCATCTGCATACTGGTCTTACTTCACCCTAACCGAAAGAAAGTTTCCCTATCCAAGTTTAGCCCGATGAGGTTGACACATGAATGTTCATGCAATGGTAAGTACTCAGTAGAAAAATTGACAGTAGGGTTCTCCCCCACTGTTTCCCGCACAAAATCCATCCATGGTAAATGCCTAACAGTATAAGTGCAAAGTGCAACCAAATAGATTTAAGAGACTTCATGGTAATCACAGCTCTATACAAGAAGCCTTCCCTTTTCTTAAGCACTTACGGAGTTACAGCTTCAATGCATGACTCATGGCTAACATGAGAACTATTAGGGTACAGCCTCTAATTTTGTGAACTCTTGAATTGGTCCACAAACATATACTGCTTTTTTCTACTATAATTTCATCCTCATGTAAGTAAAGTCAATATATTAGTCATGTTCTTAGTACTTGTAGGCTCCCCTACTGATGATCTGGATGATGTTGATGTGGCAATATCTGATATACCTTCAGAACCAACATTCAAATTTATAATTGATGATGCATGTTGTTACTTTTGCCCAAGGAATGGGTCTACACGGAATGATGTATTGATATCTGCTGTCCCCAGAACACCAATGGGGGTATGATCCTGTACCCCACAACATAAGATCTGAGAAATTAAATTGTTGTTCAAATGATCGTTCTATGATGTCACCACGTCATATGCCATAATATTGTTAATACTTCCATAAAACACAAAACTCTATTTTTTTTGTGAGTGTCTGAAATATGGTTGATTTTGCATTTGTTTATACTTGAATCTGGAAACAAGTACCAGTGAAAGTATCAGAAGGCGCAAAGTCAATGCAAGACAGGACAGACCCAGTGCATAGAAGCTCCCACACAAGGTGGGGTCTGGGGAGGGATTATAGGAACCTAGTCTTACCCCTGCAAAGTGCAATGCAGAGAGGCTGGTTCGAACCCAGGACCTCTTGGCACAAGTGGGGAGGACTTCACCACTGCGCCAGGCCTGCCCTCTAAAGTCAATGCAAGACATGTTAAAAAAAAAAAGTAATAATCGTAATTGAAAATTCAAGAAAATGAAGTGAGAGCATACCTCATAAAGTAACCATGTTCAGCCGCAATGCCAAGCTCAGGGCAAGAGTTGAACCACTTCTCAAGGCTACTCCTACCTCTTCCACTTACAATGAAAACAACATTCTTCTTATCAGCACAAAGAGCATTCATGATGTTAACAACAGTCTCATTTGGAGTTCGATTGATCGTAGTTTGTGGTACTAGAGTTCCATCATAGTCCAGAAGTATAACCCTGCTGTTCGACTTCTTGTAATCAGCAACAATAGAATCCACTGTAAGCTTTTTGAAGTTGCGGTCTAGAGCAACCACTCTAAATCCAAATCCAAGTCCAATACCCCAGCACCTCCTCCTAAAATGGTCCCTGCAGCTTCTCTCCAGATCATGAATATAGCTCTTAGACCAATAGGCAACATCATGTGTGCAGACATATCGATAATGCTTCTCATGGCGCAATTGCTTTTCATTCTCTGACAAAGCAATGGACTCGTTCATTGCCTCTGCTGTTGTATCAATGTTCCAAGGGTTCACCCGGATTGCTCCACTCAATGATGGCGAGCAACCTATGAATTCTGACACAACTAGCATACTTTTCCTCTTTGGTGCATCACCACCATCCAAACCAGGAATCCCCTGTCTACACACAATGTACTCATATGGTGTGAGGTTCATCCCATCCCTCACTGCAGTAACAACGACGCACTCAGCCAGAGTGTAATATGCCATCCTTTCCACACTCGACAATGTCCTATAAACAAGCTCCACAGGACTATACCCCGACCGCCCAAACTGTTGATTAATCCTCGTGCAACTTTCCTCGATCTCAGCCTTTAATCCTTGCACGTCCTTCCCACTACCACCCCTTGGGTTTGCAATCTGCACTAGCACTGCTCGGCCCTGCCATTTTGGGTGTGTCTTGAGCATATGCTCAAACGCAAGAATCTTCAGGTTAATCCCCTTGAATATGTCCAGATCATCCACACCAAGCAAGACAGTCTTCCCATGAAACTGCTTCCGTAGCTCTGCAACACGCGACTCGAGATCAGGAAGCTGGAGCTGCGATTTAAGCTGCACCATGTTAATCCCAACAGGCATGATCTTTATCCCCACAGTGCGGCCAAAGTAATCGAGCCCAATGTAGCCTCTCTTGGATTGGTACTCGATTCCGAGCATGCGGCTGCAGCAAGAGAGGAAATGGCGGGCGTAATCAAAGGTATGGAAGCCAATGAGATCACAGTTGAGCAAGGATTTGAGGATCTCGTCACGGACGGGCAGGCTACGGTAGAGCTCCGATGATGGGAATGGGCTGTGCAGGAAGAATCCGATGCGGAGGCGGTTGAATCGGCGGCGCAGGAAAGAGGGGAGCGCCAGGAGGTGGTAGTCGTGGATCCAGATGTAGTCGTCGTCGGGGTTGAGGACCTCGATGACGCGCTGCGAGAAGAGTTTGTTCGCAAGGACGTAGGCCTCCCAGTTGGAGCGGTCGAAGCGGCCACCGTGGTCGGAGGTGAAGGGGAGCATGTAGTGGAAGAGCGGCCACAGGGTCTGCTTGCAGAAGCCGTGGTAGAAGCGGTCGGAGAGGTCCTTGGGGAGGAAGGCCGGTACGCAGCGGAACCTGTCGAGGAGCGCCTGCGCGACGTCTTCCTGCTCAGCGGCTGGCACGTCGGCGCGGAGGGAGCCGACGTAGAGGACCTCCATGTCCTCGGGGAGGCCGTCGCGGAGGTGGAGCAGGAGCGAGTCTTCGTCCCAGCAGAAGGTCCAGCCGCGGCCGTCGGGTCGGCGCTCGCAGCGCACGGGGAGCGTATTGGCGACAACGATGATGCGGTCGTTGGCGAGCGACGACTGCACGTCCGAAGCTACGCTCCCCGCGCGCTCCTCGTCGAGCTCCGCCAGCGTGCCCGGCGTCGTCAACGTCCTCTGCATCCGCCTCGGCCGCGGCGGCCGCCCGCCGCCACCCCCGCTGGAGCCCCCGTAGTCGAGTGCCGAGAGATTCCCATTGGCGAGATCGAGCAGGTTGGTGTAGGATCGCGAGAACATGGTGGCGAGACGATCGAAGCCCGCTCGTTCGTGCCCTCGCCGCCTCGAACGAGTAGCTGGATCGATCCAATCCAATCTAGTTGGCCTCAGACCCGATCCTCCCGATGCTCCTCCCCCGCCTGAGCCCTAGGAGCGGCGCCGGAAGATGCGGCGTGCAGGAGGTGACGAGGGCTAGGTGAGAGCCCAGGGAGGAGGGCACGGGGGAGGTGCGTGCGACACGCAGCTCTCAAACGGGGCAGATATTTTATTCGCAAAAGGAGAGGCAAGTCCGTTCCATCTGGGCCGCGCAGAGACTGATCGGACGGACGGTGTTCACGAGGCGACGTGGAAGGCCTCCGCCAGCAGCTGCGGCGACGCACACATGCGGGAATGCCTATGCCGCCCACTGCCACCGGGCCTAGACCTCTCACTGGGCCCACGGGGCCAACCAAGATGGAACAATGGCTCGAGCAT
>NC_041389.1:219679197-219691130 GCF_002162155.2 Triticum dicoccoides | reverse complement strand
GAGGCACGCCTGACGCGGACAAAAGCTGAAACAGCCTCGTCTTCGCAGCTACTCCCTCCGTTCGGGGAGGAAGGAGGCACGCCTGACGCGGACAAAAGCTGAAACAGCCTCGTCTTCGCAGCTACTCCCTCCGTTTGAAATTACTTGTCTTAGAAATGGATATATCTAGAACTAAAATACGTCTAGATACATCCATTTCCGCGACAAGTAATTCCGAACGGAGGGAGTAGGTGATAACGGCCGTGGGCCCGTGTTTGCATAAGCCCACGTACTCCCTGTGTTTTTTTTCAAAAGTACACCAACGGCGTACCATATTTTTATAGAAAAGAGAATGTTAATTATAAGAGCGGTGTATTGTAGATGTGAACATCCACGTAGGCTCGAAACCACCTTACACCAAAGAAAAACAAAAGTCACTCTCACGAAGGGGTCTAAACCACCGACACCTAGTCCTGCCTCGCTCCATGCTTTGATCTCGTCTAGGGCTAAGTCTACCAAGTGCCTCGCCGTCCGCTGCTGTTGCTGCCTATTGAAGACCCTAGCGTTTCGTTGCTTCCAGATCAGCCAAGCGGTGCCAATCACAAGAGAGTCGAAACCTCGCTGTGCCTTGCCTGAGAATTTTCATCTTTGGGGAAACCACCAGTCTTGGAATCTGCCCGTGGTGTTGGGGATGTACTCCATGTGTTTTTTAACGCGGTATAACTGAAATCGTTCACGTACTCGAGCACACACTCTTTTTTTCGTGAATACGCAAAGCATGTGTATCATTCCATTAATAGAAGAAGATCAGAACGAGTACAATATGTGATACAACACGTGGCACGGATGCAAGAGGCGTGAACATGGTGATCTGAGGAGAGAAGCAAGGGAAGCTTGGCCCAAAATGAGAAAAAGACAGCAAAACTCGCCATCATGAGAAGTAGCGCAAACCACCAACAAGACGACCAACAACCTCATATCCAGGCCCGAGGATGCCACGAGCAAAGAAGACGACGTCTTCAAGAAGGAGAACGACGCCGAGACGCCGCCGTTGTCCGATCCAGATAGCCAGATCTAGGGTTTCCCCCGCAGCTTGAAGAGGGGCTCAGAACCGGCCGTGACAACGCCTCCAAGAAGGGAACGACACCCGTGGGTGTCGCCGCTGCCAGCATCGAATGCAGAGATTTTGCCCTAGGCATGCACGAGCATACACTCACTCATATGAAAGCATGTCCGGCGAGTACTAATGGAGCCGGAGTCTCTAAGTGCACATGTGCTGAAAGCTAAGCACAAAACCTAAAACAACTAAGCTCACATATGTGCACCAACAACTCATGCTAAGCAAGATAAACCAACTAAGTGATAGCAAGATATATGACATGAAACAATATGGCTATCACAAAGTAAAGTGCAAAAGTAAAGGGCTCGGGTAAGAGATAACCGAGGCACATGGAGATGACGATGTATCCCGAAGTTCACACCCTTGCAGATGCTAATCTTCGTTTGAAGCGGTGTGGGGGCACTATGCTCCCCAAGAAGCACTAGGGCCATTGTAATCTCCTCACGCCCTCGCACAACGCAAGATGTCGTGATCCCACTAAGGGACCCTTGAGTGGTCACCGAACCCGTACAAATGGCAACCCTTGGGGGCGGTCACCGAACCCGTACACTTTGGCAACCCTTGTGGGCGGACACCGGAACCCATACAAATTGCTCGGGGCAATCCCACAACCTAATTGGAGACCCCGACGCTTGCCCGGAGCTTTACACCACAATTATTGAGCTCCGAGACACTAACAACCATCTAGAGCACCCAAGCACCCAAGAGGAACAAGCTCTAGGGTACCAAGCACCCAAAAGTAACAAGATCTCAAACTTCACTTCCATGTATCACCATGAAGAACTCAAACCAATGGCCAAATGCAATGGCAAGGGCACACAGAGTGCCCAAGTCCTTCTCTCCCAAATCCCACCACAATAACTAATGCTATGGAGGAAAATGAGAGGAAGAATGAGGAAGAGAACATGAATAACTCAAAGATCTAGATCCAAGGGGTTCCCCTCACATAGAGGATAAAGTGATTGATGGAAACGTAGATCTAGATCTCCTCTCTCTTTTCCCTCAAGAACTAGCAAGAATCATTAGAGATATTGAGAAGGTCAACAATGGGGGGAAGAACACGAGGTAGAAGAATTAGATCCATTGGGGAAGAAGACCCCCTTTTATAGGACACCACGAATCTGCCCATTATGTTGCAGAAAACACAGGAGCAGTACAACCGCTAGGCGTACCAGTACAACCGGGAAACATGGGTACCCTGCAGAAACCTTACTAAGCAGTACAACCGGTGGCGCGGGCAGTAGTACCGGTTGAAACGAGTAACCAGAACAACCGCTCCATCACCGCTCAACAACCGCTTTAAAACAAAGAGGAGTCACCCCCGAGCGGTAGTTGTGACAGTGGTTGCACCGGTGCAACCGCCAGGACTGAGGACAGGTGGTGGCTAAGTCCCGAGCGGTACAACCGCTCCGAACACCGGTAGTTCCGCTCAAAACTAGTTGACCGGACCAACCGGGCCACCACCACCCAAGAACCACCCCACGACAGAGCCAAGTCCGGTGGTAGGGCGTTAGTGAGCCCTGATACGTCTCCGTCGTATCTACTTTTCCTAATGCTTTTCCTCTTGTTTTGGACTCTAATTTGCATGATTTGAATGATGCTAACCCGGACTGACGTTGTTTTCAGCAGAACTACCATGGTGTTGTTTTTGTGCAGAAATAAAAGTTCTCGGATTAGCACGAAACTTTTTGGAGATTTTTATGAAATAAAAGAAAAAAACTGGAGCCAAGAACCACTGGAGGGGGGCCCCTGAGTGAGCACAACCCATGAGGGCGCGCCCCCCTCCTAGCGCGCCCAGGTGGGTTGTGCCCACCTGGTGGCCCCGCAGACCCTGATTCTAACGCTATAAAATCATATTTCTGGAGAAAAAAATCAGGGAGAAAGAATTATCGTGTTTCATGAGACGGAGCCGCCTGTCAGTGTCAAAACCGGCGGATCTTGGGTAGGGGGTCCCGAACTGTGCGTCTAGGCGGATGGTAACATGAGACAAGAGACACGATGTTTTTACCCAGGTTCGGGCCCTCTCGATGGAGGTAAAACCCTACTCCTGCTTGATTGATATTGATGATATGGGTAGTACAAGAGTGGATCTACCACGAGATCAAGGAGGCTAAACCCTAGAAGCTAGCCTATGGTATGATTGTTGTTGTGTCCTACGGACTAAAACCCTCCGGTTTATATAGACATCGGAGAGGGCTAGGGTTACACAGAGTCGGTTACAATGGTAGGAGATCTACATATCAGTATTGCCAAGCTTGCCTTCCACGCCAAAGAAAGTCCCATCCGGACACGGGACGAAGTCTTCAATCTTGTATCTTCATAGTCTTGGAGTCCGGCCGATGATGATAGTTCGGCTATCCGGACACCCCCTAGTCCAGGACTCCCTCAGTAGCCCCTGAACCAGGCTTCAATGACGACGAGTCCGGCGCGCATATTGTCTTCGGCATTGCAAGGCGGGTTCCTCCGAATAATTCATAGAAGATTGTGAACACCAGGACAGTGTCCGGCTCTGCAAAATAAATTACACATACCACCGTAGAGAGAATAATATTTACACAAGTTCAATCTGCTGACATACTTCGTGACGTGACGTCACCCATGGCCAAGCCTTTACTCGAATCGTTTTTGTCATACCACCTCAGCGCGTTTAGCGAAGCGGTTTCCTTGGCACGTCTTGTCGAAGCAGAGATCATGTTCCCCTTATTCCGGGATTATCATCGATACGGACATGGGTAACCCAACCGCGCCATAGATTGTGGCGCTTGGGAGATAAGCGAGTTTTACCAGGCTGGTGGGGACGCATAGTTTTGTCCGCCCATATATAAGGGGATAAGGATCCACCTTTTTTACCTACGCCTTCTTCCTCCTTTGCTTATCCATCTCCGCGCACTCGAGCTCCAGCGCCCAAGTCCGCACATCTCACCTCGACCTTCTCCAGCCATGTCCGGAGCGGGAGGCAAGTGGATGGCCTCCTCCATTACGGAGGGGCACATCAAGAAGCTGCGCAGCGCTGGATATCTGTCTAACAACATCGCGCACCGGCTCCCCGATGAGGGGCAGCTCATCCCCACCCCCAGGCCCCATGAGAGGGTGGTATTCCTTCCCCATTTCCTCCGCGGACTGGGCTTCCCACTCCACCCCTTTGTCCGGGGGCTCATGTTCTACTACGGCCTGGATTTCCACGATCTGGCCCCAAATTTTATCCTCAATATCTCGGCGTTTATCGTCGTGCGCGAGGCCTTCCTCTGCATCCAGCCCCACTTCGGCTTGTGGCTAAAGACCTTCAATGTCAACCCGAAGGTTGTGAAGGGCAGCCAAGCGGAATGCGGAGGCGCCATGGTGGGCAAAATGCCCAACGTCACTTGGCTTGAGGGCGCCTTCGTGGAATCCATCAAAGGGTGGCAATCGGGGTGGTTCTACATCACCGAGCCGCGTGACCCTAAATGTGTTGGGGAACGTTGCAGAAAATTAAAAAATTTCCTACGGTTTCACCAAGATTCATCTATGAGTTCATCTAAGCAACGAGTCAAGGGAGTGAGTTTGCATCTACATACCACTTGTAGATCGGGTGCGGAAGCGTTCAAGGGGATGGTGATGATGGAGTCGTACTCGCCGTGATTCAGATCACCGATGACCAAGTGCTGAACGGACAGCACCTCCGCATTCAACACACGTACGGGACGGGAGACGTCTCCTCCTTCTTGATCCAGCAAGGGGGAAGGAGAGATTGATGATGATCCAGCAGCACGACGGCGTGGTGGTGGATGCAGCAGAACTCCGGCAGGGCTTCGCCAAGCTGCTGCGGGAGGAGGACGAGGTGTAGCAGGGGGAGGGAGGCCCCAATGCACAGGGGTGCGGCTGCCCTCCCCCTGCCCTCCTTTATATAGGCCCCCAGGGGGGCACCGGCCCTGGGAGATCCAATCTCCCAAGGGGGCGGCGGCCGGGGGGGGAACTTGCCCCCCAAGGCATGTGGTGCGCCCCCCCACCCACCCTAGGCTTTCAACCCTAGGCGCAGGGGGTGGGCCTAGGGGGGTGCACCAGCCCACTATGGGCTGGTTCCCCTCCCACTTCAGCCAATGGGGCCCTCCGGGATGGGTGGCCCCACCCGGTGGACCCCCGGGACCCTTCCGGTGGTCCCGGTACATTACCGGGTGACCCCGAAACTTTCCCGATGGCCGAAATACCACTTCCTATATATAATTCTTTACCTCCAGACCATTCCGAAACTCCTCGTGACGTCCGAGATCTCATCCGGGACTCCGAACAACATTCGGTATGCTGCATACTCATATTCATACAACCCTAGCGTCACCGAACCTTAAGTGTGTAGACCCTACGGGTTCGGGAGACATGCAGACATGACCGAGACGACTCTCCGGTCAATAACCAACAACGGGATCTGGATACCCATGTTGGCTCCCACATGCTCCTCGATGATTTCATCGGATGAACCACGATGTCGAGGATTAAACAACCCCGTATACAATTCCCTTTGTCAATCGGTACGTTACTTGCCCGAGACTCGATCGTCGGTATCCCAATACCTTGTTCAGTCTCGTTACCGGCAAGTCACTTTACTCGTACCGTAATGCATGATCCCGTGACCAACCACTTGGTCACTTTGAGCTCATTATGATGATGCATTACCGAGTGGGCCCAGAGATACCTCTCCGTCATACGGAGTGACAAATCCCAGTCTCGATCCGTGTCAACCCAACAGACACTTTTGGAGATACCTGTAGTGCACCTTTATAGTCACCCAGTTACGTTGTGACATTTGATACACCCAAAGCACTCCTACGGTATCCGGGAGTTACACGATCTCATGGTCTAAGGAAGAGATACTTGACATTGGAAAAGCTCTAGCAAACGAACTACACGATCTTGTGCTATGCTTAGGATTGGGTCTTGTCCATCACATCATTCTCCTAATGATGTGATCCCGTTATCAACGACATCCAATGTCCATAGCCAGGAAACCATGACTATCTGTTGATCAACGAGCTAGTCAACTAGAGGCTCACTAGGGACATATTGTGGTCTATGTATTCACACGTGTATTACGATTTCCGGATAATACAGTTATAGCATGAATAAAAGACACTTATCATGAACAAGGAAATATAATAATAATAATACTTTTATTATTGCCTCTAGGGCATATTTCCAACAGTCTCCCACTTGCACTAGAGTCAATAATCTAGTTACATTGTGATGAATCGAACACCCATAGAGTTCTGGTGTTGATCATGTTTTGCTCGCGAGAGAGGTTTAGTCAACGGATCTGCGACATTCAGATCCGTATGTACTTTGCAAATTTCTATGTCTCCATCTTGAACATTTTCACGGATGGAGTTGAAGCGACGCTTGATGTGCCTGGTCTTCTTGTGAAACCTGGGCTCCTTGGCAAGAGCAATAGCTCCAGTGTTGTCACGGAAGAGTTTGATCGGCCCCGACGCATTGGGTATGACTCCTAGGTCGGTGATGAACTCCTTCACCCAAATTGCTTCATGCGCTGCCTCCGAGGCTGCCATGTACTCCGCTTCACATGTAGATCCCGCCACAACGCTCTGCTTGCAGCTGCACCAGCTTACTGCTCCACCATTCAACATATACACATATCCGGTTTGTGACTTAGAGTCATCCAGATCTGTGTCAAAGCTAGCGTCGACGTAACCCTTTACGACGAGCTCTTCGTCACCTCCATAAACGAGAAACATGTCCTTTGTCCTTTTCAGGTACTTCAGGATATTCTTGACCGCTGTCCAGTGTTCCTTGCCGGGATTACTTTGGTACCTTCCTACCAAACTTACGGCAAGGTTTACATCAGGTCTGGTACACAGCATGGCATACATAATAGATCCTATGGCTAAAGCATAGGGGATGACACTCATCTCTTCTTTATCTTTTGCCGTGGTCGGGGATTGAGCCGAGCTCAATCTCACACCTTGCAACACAGGCAAGTACCCCTTCTTGGACTGATCCATTTTGAACTTCTTCAAAATCTTATCAAGGTATGTGCTTTGTGAAAGACCTATGAGGCGTCTCGATCTATCTCTATAGATCTTGATGCCTAATATATAAGCAGCTTCTCCAAGGTCCTTCATTGAAAAACATTTATTCAAGTAGGCCTTAATGTTTTCCAAAAGTTCTATATCATTTCCCATCAAGAGTATGTCATCTACATATAATATGAGAAATGCTACAGAGCTCCCACTCACTTTCTTGTAAACGCAGGCTTCTCCATAAGTCTGCATAAACCCAAACGCTTTGATCATCTCATCAAAGCGAATGTTCCAACTCCGAGATGCTTGCACCAGTCCATAAATGGATCGCTGGAGCTTGCATACTTTGTTAGCGTTCTTAGGATCGACAAAACCTTCCGGCTGCATCATATACAGCTCTTCCTTAAGATGTCCGTTAAGGAATGCCTTTTTGACGTCCATCTGCCATATCTCATAATCATAGTATGCAGCAATTGGTAACATGATTTGGACGGACTTCAGCTTCGCTACGGGAGAGAATGTCTCGTCGTAGTCAATCCCTTGAACTTGTCGATAACCCTTAGCGACAAGTCGAGCTTTATAGATGGTAACATTACCATCCACGTCCGTCTTCTTCTTAAAGATCCATTTGTTTTCTATCGCTCGCCGACCATCGGGCAAGTCTGTCAAAGTCCATACTTTGTTTTCATACATGGATTCTATCTCGGACTTCATGGCTTCAAGCCATTTGTTGGAATCTGGGCCCGCCATCGCTTCTTCATAGTTCGAAGGTTCAACGTTGTCTAACAACATGATTTCCAAGACAGGGTTGCCGTACCACTCTGGTGCGGAACGTGTCCTTGTGGACCTACGAAGTTCAGTAGCAACTTGATCTGAAGTACCTTGATCATCATCATTATTTTCCTCTTCAGTTGGTGTAGGCATCACATGAACGTTTTCCTGAGTTGCACCACTTTCCCGTTCGAGAGGTAGTACTTCATCGAGTTCTACTTTCCTCCCACTTACTTCTTTCGAGAGAAACTCTTTTTCCAGAAAGCATCCGTTCTTGGCAACAAAGATCTTGCCCTCGGATCTTAAGTAGAAGGTATACCCAACGGTTTCCTTAGGGTATCCTATGAAGACGCATTTTTCCGACCTGGGTTCGAGCTTTTCAGGTTGAAGTTTCTTGACATAAGCATCGCATCCCCAAACTTTTAGAAACGGCAGCTTAGGTTTCTTCCCAAACCATAATTCATACGGTGTCGTCTCAATGGATTTAGACGGTGCCCTATTTAAAGTGAATGTAGCTGTCTCTAGAGCGTATCCCCAAAATGATAGCGGTAAATCGGTAAGAGACATCATAGACCGCACCATATCAAATAGAGTGCGATTACGACGTTCGGACACACCATTATGCTGAGGTGTTCCAGGCAGCGTGAATTGTGAAACGATTCCACATTTCCTTAAGTGTGTACCAAATTCGTGACTTAAGTATTCTCCTCCACGATCTGATCGTAGGAACTTTATCTTTCGGTCACGTTGATTCTCTACCTCATTCCAAAATTCCTTGAACTTTTCAAAGGTCTCAGACTTGTGTTTCATTAAGTAGACATACCCATATCTACTCAAGTCATCAGTGAGAGTGAGAACATAACGATATCCTCCGCGAGCCTCAACGCTCATTGGACCGCACACATCGGTATGTATGATTTCCAACAAGTTGGTTGCTCGCTCCATTGTTCCGGAGAACGGAGTCTTGGTCATTTTGCCCATGAGGCATGGTTCGCCTGTGTCAAATGATTCATAATTGAGAGACTCTAAAAGTCCATCAGCATGGAGCTTCTTCATGCGCTTGACACCAATGTGACCAAGGCGGCAGTGCCACAAGTATGTGGGACTATCGTTATCAACTTTACATCTTTTGGCATTCACACTATGAATATGTGTAATACTACGCTCGAGATTCATTAAGAATAAACCATTGACCATAGGGGCATGACCATAAAACATATCTCTCATATAAATAGAACAACCATTATTCTCGGATTTAAATGAGTAGCCATCTCGTATCAAACGAGATCCAGATACAATGTTCATGCTCAAACTTGGCACCAAATAACAATTATTAAGGTTTATAACTAATCCCGTAGGTAAATGTAGAGGCAGCGTGCCGACGGCGATCACATCGACTCTGGAACCATTCCCGACGCACATTGTCACCTCGTCCTTCGCCAGTCTCCGTTTATTCCGCAGCTCCTACTGTGAGTTACAAATATGAGCAATGGCACCGGTATCAAATACCCAGGAGTTACTACGAGTACTGGTAAGGTACACATCAATTACATGTATATCAAATATACCTTTGGTGTTGCCGGCCTTCTTATCCGCTAAGTATTTGGGGCAGTTTCGCTTCCAGTGACCCTTCCCCTTGCAATAAAAGCACTCAGTCTCAGGCTTGGGTCCATTCTTTGACTTCTTCCCGGCAACAGGCTTACCGGGCGCGGCAACATCCTTGCCGTCCTTCTTGAAGTTTTTCTTGCCCTTGCCCTTCTTGAACTTAGTGGTCTTATTGACCATCAACACTTGATGTTCTTTCTTGATCTCAACCTCTGCTGTCTTCAGCATTGAAAATACTTCAGGAATGGTCTTCACCATCCCCTGCATATTGTAGTTCATCACAAAGCTCTTGTAGCTTGGTAGGAGCGACTGGAGGATTCTGTCAATGACCGCCTCATCTGGGAGGTTAATGTTTAGCTGGGTCATACGGTTGTGCAACCCAGACATTTTGAGTATGTGCTCACTGACAGAACTGTTTTCCTCCATCTTACAACTATAGAACTTGTCGGAGACATCATATCTCTCGACCCGGGCATGAGCTTGGAAAACTAGTTTCAACTCTTCGAACATCTCATATGCTCCATGATGCTCAAAACGCTTTTGGAGCCCCGGTTCTAAGCTGTAAAGCATGCCGCACTGAACGAGGGAGTAATCATCAGCACGAGACTGCCAAGTGTTCATAACGTCTTGGTTCTTTGGGACGGGAGCGTCACCTAGCGGTCCTTCTAGGACATATTGTTTCCTGGCAGCTATGAGGATGATCCTCAGGTTCCGGACCCAGTCCGTATAGTTGATGCCATCATCTTTCAGCTTGGTTTTCTCTAGGAACGTGTTGAAGTTCATGTTGACATGAGCGTTGGCCATTTGATCTATAAGACATATTTGCAAAGGTTTTAGACTAAGTTCATGATAATTAAGTTCATCTAATCAAATTATTACAATGAACTCCCACTCAGATTAGACATCCCTCTAGTCATCTGAGTGTTACACGATCCGAGTCGACTAGGCCGTGTTTGATCATCATGTGAGACGGACTAGTCGTCGTCGGTGAACATCTTCATGTTGATCGTATCTTCCATATGACTCGTGTTCGACCTTTCGGTCTCCGTGTTCCGAGGCCATGTCTGTACATGCTAGGCTCGTCAAGTTAACCCTAAGTGTTTTGCATGTGTAAAACTGTCTTACACCCGTTGTATGTGAACGTAAGGATCTATCACACCCGATCATCATGTGGTGCTTCGAAACGACGAACTGTAGCAACGGTGCACAGTTAGGGGAGAACACTTCTCGAAATTGTTGTAAGGGATCATCTTATTTACTACCGTCGTTCTAAGTAAACAAGATGCATAAACATAATAAACATCACATGCAATTATATAGTTGTGACATGATATGGCCAATATCATATAGCTCCATTGATCTCCATCTTCGGGGTTCCATGATCATCTTGTCACCGGCATGACACCATGATCTCCATCATCATGATCTCCATCATCGTGTCTTCATGAAGTTGTCACGCCAACGACTACTTCTACTTCTATGGCTAACGCGTTTAGCAATAAAGTAAAGTAGTTTACATGGCGTTCTTCAATGACACGCAGGTCATACAAAAATAAAGACAACTCCTATGGCTCCTGCCGGTTGTCATACTCATCGACATGCAAGTCGTGATTCCTATTACAAGAACATGATCTCATACATCACAATATATCATTCATCATTCATCACAACTTCTGGCCATATCACATCACATGACAATTGCTGCAAAAACAAGTTAGACGTCCTCTAATTGTTGTTGCATCTTTTACGTGGCTGCAATTGGGTTCTAGCAAGAACGTTTTCTTACCTACAAATAACCACAACGTGATTTTGTCAACTTCTATATACCCTTCATAAGGACCCTTTTCATCGAATCCGCTCCAACTAAAGTGGGAGAGACAGACACCCGCCAGCCACCTTATGCAACTAGTGCATGTCTGTCGGTGGAACCGGTCTCGCGTAAGCGTACGTGTAAGGTTGGTCCGGGCCGCTTCATCCCACAATACCGCTGAAGCAAGAAAAGACTAGTAGTGGCAAGCAAGTTGACAAGATCCACGCCCACAACAAAATTGTGTTCTACTCGTGCAATAGAGAACTACGCATAGACCTAGCTCATGATGCCACTGTTGGGGAACGTTGCAGAAAATTAAAATTTTTCCTACGGTTTCACCAAGATTCATCTATGAGTTCATCTAAGCAACGAGTCAAGGGAGTGAGTTTGCATCTACATACCACTTGTAGATCGGGTGCAGAAGCGTTCAAGGGGATGGTGATGATGGAGTCGTACTCGCCGTGATTCAGATCACCGATGACCAAGTGCTGAACGGACAACACCTCCACGTTCAACACACGTACGGGACGGGAGACGTCTCCTCCTTCTTGATCCAGCAAGGGGGAAGGAGAGGTTGATGATGATCCAGCAGCACGACGGCGTGGTGGTGGATGCAGCAGAACTCCGGCAGGGCTTCGCCAAG
>NC_041389.1:219626486-219678735 GCF_002162155.2 Triticum dicoccoides | reverse complement strand
CAATGCACAGGGGTGCGGCTGCGCTCCCCCCTGCCCTCCTTTATATAGGCCCCTAGGGGGGGGGGCGGCCCTGGGAGATCCAATCTCCCAAGGGGGCGGCGGCCAGGGGGGGAACTTTCCCCCCAAGGCATGTGGTGCGCCCCCCCACCCTAGGGTTTCAACCCTAGGCGCAGGGGGTGGGCCTAGGGGGGCGCACCAGCCCACTATGGGCTGGTTCCCCTCCCACTTCAGCCCATGGGGCCCTCCGGGATGGGTGGCCCCACCCGGTGGACCTCGGGACCCTTCCGGTGGTCCCGGTACATTACCGGGTGACCCCGAAACTTTCCCGATGGCCGAAATACCACTTCCTATATATAATTCTTTACCTCCGGACCATTCCAAAACTCCTCGTGACGTCCCGAATCTCATCCGGGACTCTGAACAACATTCGGTATGCTGCATACTCATATTCATACAACCCTAGCGTCACCGAACCTTAAGTGTGTAGACCCTACGGGTTCGGGAGACATGCAGACATGACCGAGACGACTCTCCGGTCAATAACCAACAGCGGGATCTGGATACCCATGTTAGCTCCCACATGCTCCTCGATGATTTCATCGGATGAACCACGATGTCGAGGATTAAACAACCCCGTATACAATTCCCTTTGTCAATCGGTACGTTACTTGCCCGAGACTCGATCGTCGGTATCCCAATACCTTGTTCAGTCTCGTTACCGGCAAGTCACTTTACTCGTACCGTAATGCATGATCCTGTGACCAACCACTTGGTCACTCTGAGCTCATTATGATGATGCATTACCGAGTGGGCCCAGAGATACCTCTCCGTCATACGGAGTGACAAATCCCAGTCTCGATCCGTGTCAACCCAACAGACACTTTTGGAGATACCTGTAGTGCACCTTTATAGTCACTCAGTTACGTTGTGACGTTTGATACACCCAAAGCACTCCTACGGTATCCGGGAGTTACACGATCTCATGGTCTAAGGAAGAGATACTTGACATTGGAAAAGCTCTAGCAAACGAACTACACGATCTTGTGCTATGCTTAGGATTGGGTCTTGTCCATCACATCATTCTCCTAATGATGTGATCCCGTTATCAACGACATCCAATGTCCATAGCCAGGAAACCATGACTATCTGTTGATCAACGAGCTAGTCAACTAGAGGCTCACTAGGGACATATTGTGGTCTATGTATTCACACGTGTATTACGATTTCCGGATAATACAGTTATAGCATGAATAAAATACAATTATCATGAACAAGGAAATATAATAATACTTTTATTATTGCCTCTAGGGCATATTTCCAACAAAATGGGCAGCGGCCCCCGAATTTAGATCTGGCATCCCCATGCAGCTCACCTCCTGGAAAGAGAAGGGCTTGCTATGGGGTAGTTGGGAAGAGCTGACGGGACTCCAGTCCTGTCTCCAAACCCTGGTGAACAAGAAGCTCAAGCTTGTCAACGTGATCCAGGTCATGCTCGTCCGCCGGATTCTGCCATGCCAGCAACGGGACTTCAATTTGTGGGAGTTTGATCCGGCACAGCACCGGACCTTGAGCGGGCTCTTCGACACTACGTACAAAGAGGCCTGGAGGGTGCTGTTCAAGGGCGCCGAAGCTCCCGCATCCGCTATCGAAGATCGCGGATTCAGCTCGCAGCGTCCGGCTGGCGAGGTAAGCCATGTTATCCTTTATGGGACACTTTCTATTCATGTTTTGACTTTATGCGGGATCTAAACTCCCAATACCTTTAATAGGCCTGGCAGGCGACGTCCGGACAGGTTAACTGTCCGGCTCCCCTTCCAGAAGACCCAGCGGATGCCCGTTTGACAGGGCTGCTGGTCCCGGCGCTTTACGTAGTGCCGGAGAAGAAGGCCAAGAAGAAGGCCACGGGAACCCAAAGGAGTTCCCGGCGTCAGGTGGTATCGGACTCATCATCCGATGACTCCGAGGCGGACTCCTCCCACGAGGACGAGGAGGAGGAGAAAGAGGCCTCTCCCCCAGCGGGGGGAGAGAAGAAGAGGAAGGCCTCCCCAACGAGGGAGGCCGAAGGGTCCAAGAAGGACCCTTCCCCCGGACTGTTCCGCCAACGTCGGCGACAGCGACGAGGAGTGGCCCTCAAGAGCCAAGCCCCTGGTGAGATCGTATGTATCTGGACTCCTAGATGGTTTATAATTTTTCTTTTTGTCGCATGGCGTCTTTCTAACGCCGCATACAACCCTGTAGTCCGCCCAAGGATGATCTTCCTGCTTCGTCGAGCGGGTCCTTGGGCACGTCGGATATGGATTCTCTTCCGACCGCCTCCACCCCCCGTGATGCTGATGACGCCGAGGTGGGATCCTGGGAAGGGACCCACCAGGAGGAGGAGGCCCTGGAGGTGCCACAGGGCAACCTCCCGGACTTTGTACCGGACTCCGCACCGGAACCTGCAGTGGTTCCGGAGTCCGGCGGGCGGCCCCTTCGTAAGAAGGGCAAGACTGTGACACCGGCGGCCTCCGTCCAACCGGAGGCGCCGGATAACTTGCTGGAGGCGCTCAATGGTGCTTCCATCGAAGAAGAACACCGCACTGTCATGAGTGCGGTGATTCAGAAGGTTCAGCTCGCCAAGAGCGGGCTGACCGAAGCCTGCAGCAGCCTTCTAACAGGCTTTGAGGTAAGATTTTTAAGATATGTAATATAATACCGCATAGACAGTAGCCCCTGATGCTCGGTTCGGTGTTCAGAAACAAAAGCCGGACTGAGGATCTAAAAAGATATACGCAGGAGTCTTAAAAAATATGTCCATATGGGAATGCAGGTTGCGCTGCTGACCTCTGCCGCACTGACTGCGGAGGTCAATACCTTGAAGCAGAGCCTCGAGCGGTCCGAGAGCGAGCTCGGCCGTGCCAAGAAGCAGCTCGAGGACAAGGAAGGTGAGTAACACCGTATTGAAGTTGTACCTTACAAAAAAGGATTTGGTTGCAAGAGAAATAACAAGGATAACATGGGTACTCTAGGGGCCACGAACGAGGTTGCCACCCTGAAGGAGGCGGTGTCCGTGGCCAAACGCAATGCGGCCGCGGAACGAGCCGAGCGAGAGAAGCAGGAGGCGCGGGTGGCGGAGGTACAGCAAGAGCTCCAAGCTCTCGTGGAAAAGCACGAGAGTTTGGAGCATGACTCGAAGACTCGAGAGTCCGAGCTTGCGTCGGCTCTTGAGAGTGCCAAAGCCGCTAAGGCCGATGCCCACAAGGCCCTCCAGGAAATCGAGGATTTGAAGAAAATAGCGGCGGGTAAGGCATTCTTCATGCAAAACAAGCATGTTAAAGTGAATTACCTGTTACTTACCCGAATTCGGAGCTCTCCAGGAGCGTTCGCAGATCTGCCCCGCAGCATGTCCGATGCTGCCGCTTTCTACAGAGCCGAGGAGGGGAGCTCGACGGAGAAGGTATTCTGGTCTCAGTATGCTGAGGACGGACATCCGATGCCCCTTAGCGACCAGCTGAAGCAGCTGGTCGAGCTCCACAAGGTGGCCGAACTGGCCATGAAGGGCCTTATAGTTTGGCTATGGCCCAAAGAGGCCATGCCTGGGAGATACTTCGGCCTGGTGCGGCGGCTGGTGGATGCGTGTCCCTGGGTTGAAGTCGTCAAGCACTCCGCCTGCATTGAAGGTGCCCGTCGGGCCCTTGCCCGTGCTAAAGTGCACTGGGGCAAGATGGATGCTGAGAAGCTTGTGACGGACGCGCCACCACCGGGCAAGGAGTATCGCACACCCGAGATGTATTATAAGGGTGTCCTGAAGGGTGCCCGCATTATTGCGGGTGAGTGCTCCAAGGATGTAATATTTGAGTAGACTCGCATTTTGTTATCCTGTGCGCCGAAAACTTTGTTCGTATGCGCTAAGCAACGCTTGTTAATTTAAAATATTACCTTCTGTGCGGCCGTTTATCAAATCTAAGAGATGGCAAGTCGTCGGCTTCAGCCCCCATGCCACGAGTGCTGGGGTGTTCGGGATAAACTTGAGCGCTCTTGTTCCCATTTTTGGGTCCATCTAGGGAGGCGCTCAACACAACGAACAAGGCAACCGGACTTATAGTGCTTGAACACTCTCACTTAGCCATAGAATTCTATAATTTTAAATTTCAGCGAAGCCCCTGGTATTCGGAAGGCCGAATTTGGGGCATTATCCACGCCTGGGCCGGACAAAGCCGGTTCCTCGCTCTAAGCGGAATAAGTCTTTAGGGACTCGAAAAAACCTCTCGAACAGCGACCGGCTCTCGCCTCATCATGACGATCAGTTTTAGCTTTCTCCACTGAGGCGCTCGCCCAGCTCAACTGGGGCGCAATCGCAGTGGTTCTCCGAGTGCTACCTTAGCCGATACAACGGAACATAAGGTACCGAAACATGGGAGCCGGGCAAACCCAACTATTGACCCAAGACATGATTCGGAGCCGATGCATATAATGCTATAAGTTCGGGGTGCCGCACTTGTGAAAGTGTTCGGACTTATCACACCATAATATGGGGAACTTAAGCCCCTGGTGTATTTAGCCGTACCAAAGTGTACGGATGCAACATGTCATAAATGAACATATGTATAAGGAAGGAATGCAATTACAAGCAAAAAAGCGATGCATTGTTTATTCAAGAAATACTGCCATGAATGCAGAATGATACAAATAGTGCGGTAGGCAAGGGATGGGACTATTAAACATGTCCCCCTCCAGGGGTAGGCTGCGGAATGGTGTATAAAACAGATTTAATGCTCGTAATGGAGACCACCTGGATACTCGTCGTAGCCTTTCTCCTTCCCTGGCTGTTGCATCGTGAGTTCGGCAGGTCTACTGCCGGACAGGGTCTCTGGTGAACGGAGTCCTGTGGGTAAGAAAAAAGAAAAAAGGAAAAAAAGATGACACACTTGGGAGCCCCTGGTGTGGTTAAGCCGCACTCTAGGCCTGTCGTGGTCGTGCCCCTCCCCCTATGCCCATGCTATCTCCAAAGCGTAATGATGTACGTGAAGGACCAGTCTTGCAATTTTGCAAGGGCTGGGGTTGGGGCCGCATTGCTACGCGTGCTCGGAACGTGCCAGGTGGTCTTGTTGTAGGTTACTCCGGGCGTGTTTAGCCGTGTCCGGTCGCTTAACGGCCAGACTCGAGAATTGCCTTAAGAGGCTGCACTGTACTTCTGCCGCGAGAGCCGCTGTATGTTCCTCCGTTCGGAGAGAGCGTTCCGTGTTTCCGTTAACCGTGATGACTCCTCGAGGGCCTGGCATCTTGAGCTTGAGGTATGCGTAGTGCGGCACCGCGTTGAACTTTGCAAACGCGGTCCGTCCGAGCAGAGCATGATAGCCGCTGCGGAACGAGACTATGTCGAAGATTAACTCCTCGCTTCGAAAGTTATCCGGGGATCCGAAGACCACTTCCAGTGTAACTGAGCTTGTACAATTGGCCTCTACACCTGGTATGACACCTTTGAAGGTCGTCTTTGTGGGTTTAATCCTTGAGGGGTCTATGCCCATCTTGCGCACTGTATCCTAATAAAGCAGGTTCAGGCTGCTGCCGCCGTCCATCAGGACTCTGGTGAGGTGAAATCCATCGACGATTGGGTCTAAAACCAATGCAGCGAATCCGCCGTGGCGGATGCTGGTGGGGTGGTCCCTTCGATCAAAAGTGATCGGGCAGGAGGACCATGGGTTGAACTTCGGGGCGACTGGCTCCATCGCATATACATCCCTGAGCGCACGCTTCCTCTCCCTCTTGGGTATGTGGGTTGCGTATATCATGTTCACCGTCCGCACTTGTGGGGGGAAACCCTTCTGTCCTCTATTGTTCAGGGGTCGGGTCTCTTCCTCGTCATCGCTATGCAGCCCCTTGTCATTGTTTTCGGCAATTAACTTGCCTGCCTGCTTGAATACCCAACAATCCCTATTGGTGTGATTAGCTGGCTTTTCGGGGGTGCCATGTATCTGGCACGAGTGGTCGAGTATTCGGTCTAAATTGGATGGACCCGGAGTAGTTCTTTTGAATGGCTTTTTCCGCTGACCGGGTTTGGAGCCTCTGAATCCAGCGTTGACTGCCGTATCCTCAGTGTTATCGCCGTTAACGTGGCGTTTGTTCTTGTTGCGACGCAACCTGCCATTGCGGTCCTTGGTGTCCGGACTGCCAGAATTTTTGCTGAGGTTGTTACTGCGGGCTAGCCAGCTGTCCTCTCCCGCGCAGAAGCGGGTCATCAGTGATGTGAGGGCTGCCATGGATTTCGGCTTTTCCTGTCCTAGGTGTCGGGCAAGCCAATCGTCGCGGATGTTATGTTTGAAGGCTGCGAGGGCCTCTGCATCCGGACAGTCGACGATTTGATTTTTCTTTGTTAAGAACAGTGTCCAGAATTGTCTGGACGATTCGTCTGGCTGCTGAATTATGTGGCTTAGGTCATCGGCGTCTGGTGGTCGCACATACGTGCCCTGGAAGTTGTCAAGGAATGTGGCTTCAAGGTCCTCCCAACACCCAATTGATTCTGCTGGCAAGCTGTTAAGCCAATGCCGAGCTGGTCCTTTAAGCTTGAGTGGGAGGTATTTGATGGCGTGAAGATCGTCACCGCAGGCCATGTGGATATGAAGGAGATAGTCTTCGATCCAAACCGTGGCTCTGTTGTGCCATCGTAGGATTCAATGTTCACGGGTTTGAACCCTTCGGGGATTTGATGACCAATTACTTCATCTGTGAAGCATAGTGGGTGTGCGGCGCCTCTATATTGGGCTATATCACGACGTAGCTCAAGCAAGCTTTGTCTACTGTGTTCGGCCCGGCCGGAGTTGTTGTATCCGGCGCGACGGTCGTCGTCGCGCATCATGGGGCACCCACGCGATCCGTAGATCGATCTTGATTGTCTTGCCTTATCCTCCAATATGTCTCGCAAGTCCGGCGCATTCTCCCGTGGCTTCGTACTTTTCGAGCGATGTCGGGGTACGGTTCTAGTGGAGGGCCTAGAGGCCTCTCTGTCGCGGCCACGAGGTGGTCGGTCAGCCGTATTGTGCGCTGGTGATGTAGGTTTATATGCCTCCTCCTCTAATCGGGGGAGCAGCTTGCGTTTGGGGTAGCTTTTGGAGGGGCGTTCGAGTTCATACTCTTCGGCCGCAAGGACTTCAGTCCATCTGTCGGCTAGCAAATCTTGGTCAGCTCTAAGCTGTTGCTGCTTTTTCTTGAGGCTGCTTGCCGTGGCCATAAGCCTGCGTTTGAAACGCTCTTGTTCGACGGGATCCTCTGGCACGACGAATTTGTCGTCGTCGAGGCTTGCCTCGTTTCCAGAGGGAGGCATGTAATTATCATCCTCTACCTCTTCGCCTGCCGCTCTCTCATGAGGGCTGGCTTCTCCGTCCTCCTGTGCTAAATCTTGCTGGAGGGGGTTGTCTTCGGCACTGTTTTGGGTGTTATTATCTCCGGTGCCGGAATCTCCATTCTTGCTGTGGAGGGATTTAGAGCGGCGGCGCTGACGCCGGCGCTTAGGCTGTTTCTTGGAGGAGTCTTCCTCCACTGTTTCCTCGCCATTCCCATCCTTTGGGATGTCCACCATGTATATGTCATATGACAAGGTGGTCTTCCAGTGCCCCGTAGGCGCTGGTTCTTGGTCGTCTCCGGCATCATCGTCCATACCGTCGATGTCTTCGGAGTCGTAGTCTAGCATGTCGGTTAGATCGTCGACAGTGGCTACAAAGTGGGTGGTGGGTGGGCTTTGAATTTCTTCGTCGTCCGCATCCCAACCGTCCTAACCGTGACCCGGCCAGGGCTCTCCTGATAACGAGAGATACTTTAGTGAATTCAGGATGTCGCCAAAAGGCGAGTGCTGAAAGATGTCCGCGGTGGTGAACTCCATGATCGGCGCCCAATCGGATTCGATCGGTAGGGGCGCAGGAGGTTCGGAGTCCGGCGAGGAGTCCGGCACCTCGGAGTCACGAGCTTCACAAGGGACAAGGTCGGTATTCGGCTCCATCGCCGTAGATGTAGCAGCTCCCGAGGCGGTGTCTAGCCACCCATCCTCGATCTGTGCAGTCAGCTCCGAATTAAGGGTCGGAGCAGACTCGTGTGCGGCCTTCGGGGCACTATCCGGCAGCAGAGCTAAATCATGCCCATCGAGACAGTGCGGCGCGCTCGGCTGTGGCTCGAATCCATCAAAGATCAAGTCTCCGCCGATGTCAGCCGTGAAGTTCAAACTTCCGAATCTGACCTGATGGCCAGGGGCGTAGCTTTCAATCTGCTCCAGACGGCCAAGCGAATTGGCCCGCAGTGCAAGGCCGCCGAATACGAAGATCTGTCCGAGGAGAAAAGTCTCACCCTGGACTGCGTCGTTGTTGTTGATGATCGAAGGAGCCATCGAGCCTATCGGTGATGACACAGAGGAACTCTCAATGAAAGCACCAATGTCGGTGTCAAAACCGGTGGATCTCGGGTAGGGGGTCCCGAACTGTTCGTCTAGGCGGATGGTAACAGGAGACAAGGGACACAATGTTTTTACCCAGGTTCGGGCCCTCTCGATGGAGGTAAAACCCTACTCCTGCTTGATTGATATTGATGATATGGGTAGTACAAGAGTGGATCTACCACGAGATCAAGGAGGCTAAACCCTAGAAGCTAGCCTATGGTATGATTGTTGTTGTGTCCTACGGACTAAAACCCTCTGGTTTATATAGACACCAGAGAGGGCTAGGGTTACATAGAGTCGGTTACAATGGTAGGATATCTACATATCCGTATTGCCAAGCTTGCCTTCCACGCCAAGGAAAGTCCCATCCGGACACGGGACGAAGTCTTCAATCTTGTATCTTCATAGTCTTGGAGTCTGGCCGATGATGATAGTTCGGCTATCCAGACACCCCCTAGTCCAGGACTCCCTCACCGCCGCCGCCTCCTGTTCTTTATTGGGAGGCTAGATCTATAGTCTGTTTGGGGCTCCGACGAGGGGGATCTTCGGTCTTCGTCATCACCAACCATTGTCCATCGCCAATTCCATGATGCTCCCCCCCGGGAGTGAGTAATTCCTTCGTAGGCTCACTGGTCGGTGAGGAGTTGGATGAGATTCATCATGTAATTGAGTTAGTTTTGTTAGGGCTTGATCCCTAGTGTCCATTATGTTCTGAGATTGATGTTGCTTTGACTTTGCCATGCTTAATGCTTGTCACTTTGGGTCTGGGTGCCATGATTTCAGATCTAAATTGGTTATGTTATCACCATTATATCTATGTTCTAGATCCGATCTTGCAAGTTATAGTCACCTATTACGTGTTATGATCTGTAAACCCCGGAGTGACAGTAGTCGGGATAGTTTTAGGTGATGACCGTAATTTGAGGAGTTCATGTATTCACTATATGCTAATGCTTTATTCCGGTTCTCTATTAAAAGGAGGCATGTCCCTTAGTTTCCATATGGACCCCGCTGCCACGGGATGGTAGGACAAAAGATGTCATGCAAGTTCTTTCCATAGCACGTATGACAATTTACGGAATACATGCCTACATTATATTTATGAACTGGAGCTAGTGCAGTATCGCCCTAGGTTATGACTGTTATATGATGAATATCATCCAACGAATTCACCGATCCAATGCCTAAGAATTTCTATTATATTGTTCTTGCTAAGTTACTATTGCTGCTGGTACCATTACACTTGCTACAAAACCATTGCTATCACTATTACTGTTACTATTGCTATTGCCACTACTATCAAAACTATCATATTACTTTGCTACTGATCACTTTGCTGCAGATAATTAATCTCCAGGTGTGGTTGAATTGACAACTCAGCTGCTAATACTTGCAAATATTCTTTGGCTCCCCTTGTGTCGAATCAATAAATTTGGGTTAAATACTCTACCCTCAAAAATTGTTGGGATCCCCTATACTTGTGGGTTATCAAGACCTTTTTCTGGCGCCGTTGCCGAGGAGCATAGCTATATTTGTTTAGTCACTTGGGATTATTATCTATTTATCATTATGAAGAATCTGAAGGATACCAGGACTAAGATATTTCCCTCTACACTTGATTCGCCTTCTATTTTGAGTAAAATTGTAACACCACCACATGCTATTAATCCTGATATGTCGCAAGTTATTGATGATGCTACCTCTATGAATGCTACTCATGATGTTGCTAGTACCTTGCTTGATGATGGTGTGCCACTAGGTGATTTTCTTGATGAACGAATTGCTAGAGCTAAAGAGAATGAAATTACTGAAACTGATGAGATCATTGAAACTGATGAAATACTTGAAACTGAAAATCTTGAAACACATATTAGACCTAGCTACAGTTTCATTCTTGACATAAGGAACTATAGAAAGTTCATCTCCATAAGCATAATTCATATTGGCATCTTGGCCACAAGCATAGCAAGTATCAATTTCATAAAAAAGGATATTTCAAACAAATCCAAGGGATCATAGCATCCATACTTTGGTAAGCACGAAGGTAAATTAAACAATGTATGAGCCGAAGAGTTATGCTCATTAGAAGGTGGGCACGGTAGCTAATCTGTTCTGCCTCCTTTTGTTCTTCGCTCTCGTCATCATCTTTTTCATCCAGTGAGATCACAGTGCCATCAATTTCTTCTTCCATAGATTCCTGCAAAATACTAGTCTCTTCTTGGACAGCAGAGGCGTCCTCAATATATTCTTTAACATAAACATTAGAAGCATAGTTTTCATAGCAATATTTAAGTATGGAAAAAAAATTAGATTTGTAAAGAGTAGCTGAAGGAATTATGCCCTGGAGGCAATAATAAAGTTGTTATTTTATATTTCCTTATTCATGATAAATATTTATTATTCATGCTAGAGTTGTATTAACCGGAAACTTGATACATGTGTGGATACATAGACAAAACAACGTGTCCCTAGTATGCCTCTACTAGACTAGCTCGTTGATCAAAAGATGGTTAAGTTTCCTAGCCATGGACATTAGTTGTCATTTGATAACGGGATCACATCATAAGAATGATGTGATGGACAAGACCCATCCGTTAGCTTAGCATAATGATCGTTCAGTTTTATTGCTACTGCTTTCTTCGTGTCAAATATATATTCCTCCGACTATGAGATTATGTAACTCCCGGACACCGGAGGAATGCCTTGTGTGCTATCAAATGTCACAACATAACTGGGTGATTATAAAGATGCTCTATAGGTATCTCCGAAGGTGTTTGTTGGGTTGGCATAGATCAAGATTAGGATTTGTCACTCTGAGTATCGGAGAGGTATCTTTGGGCCCTCTCGATAATGCACATCATATGAAGCCTTGCAAGCAATGTGACCAATGAGTTAGTTACATGATGATGCACCACGGAACGAGTAAAGAGACTTGCCAGTAATGAGATTGAACTAGGTGTGGAGATACCGACGATCGAATCTCGGGCAAGTAACATACCGATGACAAAGGGAATAACTATATTGACATTGCGGTTCGACCGATAAAGATCTTCGTAGAATATATAGGAACCAATATGAGTATCCAGGTTCCGCTATTGGTTATTGACCGGAGAGGTGTCTCGGTCATGTCTACATAGTTCTCGAACCCGTAGGGTCCGCACGCTTAACGTTCGATGACGATTGGAATTATATGAGTTATGTGTTTTGGTGACCAAAGGTTGTTCGGAGTCCCGGATGAGATCACGAACATGACAAGGAGTCTCTAAATGGACGAGAGGTAGAGATTGATATATTGGAAGGTTACATTCGGACACCAGAATGGTTTTGGGAAGTTTCGGAGTACCGGAAGGTTACCGGAACCGCCCCGGGAAAGTTAATGGGCCACATGGGCCTTAGTGGAGAAGAGAGGGACGGCCATAGGAGGTGGTGCGCACCCCCTTGCCAATCCGAATTGGACAAGGGGTTGGGGCGGTGCCTGATGACACACAAGTATAGGGGATCTATCGTAGTCCTTTCGATAAGTAAGAGTGTCGAACCCAACGAGGAGCGGAAGGAAATGATAAGCGATTTTCAGCAAGGTATTCTCTGCAAGTACTGAAATAAGTGGTAACAGATAGTTTTGTGATAGGATAAATTGTAACGAGCAACAAGTAACAAAAGTAAATAAAGTGCAGCAAGGTGGACCAATCCTTTTTGTAGCAAAGGACAAGCCTGGACAAACTCTTATAATAGAAAAAGCGCTCCCGAGGACACATGGGAATATCGTCAAGCTAGTTTTCATCACGCTCATATGATTCGCGTTCGGTACTTTGATAATTTGATATGTGGGTGGATCGGTGCTTGGGTGCTGTTGTTACTTGAACAAGCATCCCACTTATGATTAACCTCTATTGCAAGCATCTGCAACTACAACAAAAGTATTAAGGTAAACCTAACCATAGCATGAAACATATGGATCCAAATCAGCCCCTAACGAAGCAATGCATAAACTAGGGTTTAAGCTTCTGTCACTCTAGCAACCCATCATCTACTTATTACTTCCCAATGCCTTCCTCTAGGCCCAAATAATGGTGAAGTGTTATGTAGTCGACGTTCACATAACACCACTAGAGGTTAGAAAACATACATCTTATCAAAATATCGAATGAATACCAAATTCACATGACTACTAATAGCAAGACTTCTCCCTTGCCCTCAGGAACAAACGTAATTACTCACAAAGCATATGCATGTTCATAATCAGAGGGGTAATAATATGCATTAAGGATCTGAACATATGATCTTCCACCAAATAAACCAACTAGCATCAACTACAAGGAGTAATCAACACTACTAGCAACCTACTAGCACCAATCCCGGACTTGAAGAGAAGAATTGGATACAAGAGATGAACTAGGGTTTGGAGATGAGATGGTGCTGGTGAAGATGTTGATGGAGATTGCCCTCTCCCAATGAGAGGAGCGTTGGTGATGACGATGGTGATGATTTCCCCTCCCGGAGGGAAGTATCCCCGGCAAAACAGCTCTGCCGGAGCCCTAGATTGGTTCCGCCAAGGTTCCGCCTTGTGGCAGCGGAGTCTCATCCCGAAAGGTTGCCTGCTATTTTTTTCTCATCGAAATACTTCATATAGGAGAAGATGGGCGTTAGAGAGCCACCAGGGGGCCCACGAGGTAGGGGGCGCGCCCAGGGGGCACCCTCGTGAGCAGGGTGTGGGCCCCCTGGCCTTCATCTTTGGCGATGATTTTTCTTTATTTATTTTAAGGTATTCCGTGGAGTTTCAGGACTTTTGGAGTTGCGCATAATAGGCCTAAAATATTTGCTTCTTTTCCAGCCTAGAATTCCAGCTGCCGGCATTCTCCCTCTTCATGTAAACCTTGTAAAATAAGAGAGAATAGCCATAAGTATTGTGACATAACGTGAAATAACAGCCCATAATGCAATAAATATTGATATAAAAGCATGATGCAAAATGGACGTATCAACTCCCCCAAGCTTAGACCTCGCTTGTCCTCAAGCGAAAAGCCGATAACAATGAATATGTCCTCATGTTTAGAGGTAGAGGCGTCGATAAAAATAAATTACGGACATGAAGGCATCATGATTATTTCTATAACAGCAACATAAATAGATTTTGTCATATGATTTCTCATGTTCAAACGATGATCTTTTCACAAAGCGAAAGTATGAATCAAAAACCTTATTGAGCACCAACAATTATAATCTCAATCACTGAAGCAATTGCAATTTATCATAACATCGGAAAGAGTCAATGTCAGAGCTTAAAAGCAAGTCCACATACTCAACTATCACTTAGTCCTTCATAATTGCTAACACTCACGCAATACTTGTGGTTACGGAGTTTTAATCGGACACAGAGAAAGATAGGGGCTTATAGTTTTGCCCCACAACTTTTTACCTCAAGGGTAATGTCAACAATAATAATTCATGCTCCCCCACATCCAATTAGATATATATATCATGTTCTTTCCAACATGCTGAGCTTGCCAAAGGATAAAATAAAAAGGGAAAGGTGAAGATCACCGTGACTCTTGCATAAGGTAGAGGATAATAATAAAAGATAGGCCCTTCGCAGAGGGAAGCAGAGGTTGTCATGCGTGTTTAGGGTTGATGCACAAAATCTTAATGCAAAAGAACATCACTTTATATTACCCCTTGTATGTGAACCTTTATTATGCAGTCCGTCGCTTTTATTGCGTCCACAACAAGTTCGTACAAAGCTTATTTCTGTGCACTAATAAGTCATGCATATTTAGAGAGCAATTTTTATTGCTTGCACTAACGACAACTTACTTGAAGGATCTTACTCAATCCATAGGTAGATATGGTGGACTCTGATGGCAAAACTGGTTTAAGGGTATTTGGAAGCACAAGTAGTATTTCTACTTGGTGCCGAGAATTTGGCTAGCATGAGGGGAAAAGGCAAGCTCAACACGTTAGAGGATCCATGACAACATACTTTATCTCAGATATAAGAAAACATAACTTATTATGTTATCTTCCTTGTCCAACCTCAACTCTTTAGCATGTCATATTTTAATGAGTGCTCCCAATCATAAAAGATGTCAATGATAATATATCTATATGTGAAACCTCTCTCTCCTTATTACTTCCTATTAATTGCAACGATGACCAAAGCTATATTTGCCAACTCCCAACAACCTTTAATCATCATACTCTTTCTATCTGAAGTCATTACTTTCACTAAGATCAATATGAACTCTTTGATTCTTTTTATTCTTTTTCTTCTAATCACCCAAGATCATGGCAAAATAATCAAGCCCTTGACTCAACACTAATCTTTGTTATATAGCTCACGGACTCGATTACAAAGAAGGATCATAAAGCAAAACTCAAAACTAGATCATGCCATGACTTTATTCTACTAAATCAAGATACTACTAAAAGGATCGAACTAAGAAAAACGATAAAGATAGGAGTTGTGATGGTGATACGATACCAGGGCACCTCCCCCAAGCTTGGCAGTTGCCAAGGGGGAGTGCCTATACCCATGTGATTATTTCTCCTTCTTTGTTGTTGGCGTAATATTCTTGGTGATGATTCCCCTCAGAATACGGTTCTCCTCCTCGAGCTTATTGACTTGCTGCTTGAGGTCCATTATTTCCTTGCGAAGCTTTCCTGTAACGGCTAAAGCTCCTTGCACCCAAGGGTGTTGCATAGCTGCGGCAGAACCAGAGACACTCCTCCTCATATTTTCATAGGAAAGAAATTTAACATTGGAAGGGATAACCGAGTTTGGAATAGCTGAGCTCTGTAGTTCCCCCATCGTAAACCCAGCTCGGAGGCGAGAGGTGACTTCTTGATCTTCCACGGCATCTACTCTCATCAGGTCAGCCTCCATCTCTTCCTCTGTTGCCGGCCCAAAGTGGCCAGCGTTGCTGTTTGCCCTTGGTTCCGGTGCCGGGTTAGATATCCGGCTCTCCCTGACTGACTCTTGAGAAGACATCTTGCTCTAATCTGCAGCAACAACAACTCGAAACAAAAACAGAGGATATTCCGTGATACGGGAGTCAAAACCTTCGGGAGAATATATAATGAATTTTTACCGACCAAAATACGTATCGTGCAAGGAAACGGAGTCCGGAGGGCACACGAGGTGCTCACGAGGTAGGGGGGCGCGCCCAGGGGGGGTAGGGTGCGCCCTCCACCCTCGTGGAGGCCTCGTGTCCTCTCCGGACTGCTACTTATTTTTCTATTTTTCTAAATATTCCAAAACGGAGAAATATTGCCCTAAAATTGTTCTGGAGTCGGTTTACTTACCGTACCACATACCTATTCCTTTTTAGAGTCTGCAACATTCTGGAAAGTGTCCTTTATGTATTCCTCCTGGGTTACGGTTTCAATAATATTAGTTTCAACATTTATAGGATTACCTGAGATATAGTGTTTGATCCTTTGACCGTTTACCACCTTCGGATTTGTGCCTTCGAAGTTGTTGATTTTTATGGCACCGGAACGATAGACCTCCTCGATAACGTAAGGACCTTCCCATTTATAGAGAAGTTTTCCTGCAAAAAATCTTAAACGAGAGTTGTATAGAAATACATAATCACCTACATTAAACTCACGCTTTTGTATCCTTTTGTCATGCCATCTTTTAACCTTTTCTTTAAACAACTTGGCATTTTCATAAGCTTGGGTTCTCCATTCATCAAGTGAGCTAATATCAAATAACCTCTTCTCACCGGCAAGTTTAAAATCATAGTTGAGCTCTTTAATAGCCCAGTATGCCTTATGTTCTAGTTCGAGAGGTAAGTGACAAGCTTTTCCATAAACCATTTTATACGGAGACATACCCATATGATTCTTATATGCAGTTCTATAGGCCCATAATGCGTCACCCAATTTCTTGGACCAATTCTTTCTAGACCTATTAATAGTCTTTTGCAAAATTAATTTGAGCTCTCTATTGCTCAATTCTACTTGACCACTAGACTGCGGGTGATATGGAGATGCAATTCTATGATTAACGTCATATTTAGCAAGCATCTTATGGAAAGCACCATGAATAAAGTGTGAACCACCATTAGTCATTAAATATCTAGGGACTCCAAACCTCGGAAAAATAACTTCCTTAAGCATTTTAATAGAAGTGTTATGATCAGCACTACTAGTTGGAATAGCTTCTACCCACTTAGTAACGTAATCAACAACAACTAAAATATGTGTATATCCATTAGAGGCAGGAAAAGGTCCCATATAATCAAAGCCCCAAACATCAAATGGTTCAATAACAAGTGAATAATTCATAGGCATTTCTTGACGTCTACTAATATTACCAATTCTTTGACATTCATCGCAAGACAAAACAAACTTACGAGCATCCTCGAAGAGAGTAGGCCAATAAAAACCGGATTGCAATACCTTATGTGCAGTTCTATCTCCAGCGTGGTGTCCTCCGTAAGCCTCGGAGTGACACTTGCGTAGGATCTGTTCCTGTTCATGCTCAGGTACACAACGTCTAATAACACCATCTACTCCTTCTTTATAAAGATGTGTGTAGCCTTATTTAATTTACGGAAATCAATTACCATCCTATAACATGTGATAATTCTTTGCGGAATCAATTCATCTTTATCATTAGGGACAACAGTAATACCTCCCTTCTTAGGGACACAATGGACAGGGCTTACCCACTGACTATCAGCAACAGGATAAATTATACCTGCCTCCAGAAGCTTGACTATTTCCTTTCTTACCACTTCTTTCATTTTAGGATTCAAATGTCGTTGAGGATCACAAACTGGTTTGGCATCAGCTTCCAAATTTATTTTATGTTGACATAGAGTGGGACTGATGCCCTTAAGATCATCCAGAGTATATCCAATAGCGGCACGGTGCTTCTTCAGAGTTTTCAATAATATTTCTTCTTCATGCCCTGAAAGGTTAGCGCTAATAATGACAGGATATATTTTCTTTTCATCAAGATAAGCATATTTAAGATTATCAGGCAACGGTTTAAGCTTAAACACGGGATCACCCTTGGGTGGAGGAGGATCCCATAGGATTTCAACAGGCAAATTGTGTTGCAGAATAGGTTCCTATTTAAAGAATACTTCATCTATTTCCCTTCTTTCATTCATGAACATATCATTGTCATGGTCTAGCAAATAGTGTTCTAAAGGATCACTAGGAGGTACGGCAATAGAAGCAAGACCAATAATTTCATCCTTACTAGGCAATTCTTCCTCATGATGTTGTTTACTAAATTTAGAGAAATTAAACTCATGAACCATATCATCCAAGCCAATAGTAACAACATTCTTTTCGCAGTCTATCTTAGCATTAACAGTATTCAAGAAGGGTCTACCAAATATAATGGGACAAAAGCTATCTTGTGGAGAACCAAGAACAAGAAAATCAGCGGGATATTTGGTTTTTCCACACAAGACTTCAACATCTCTAACAATTCCCACTGCAGATATAGTATCTCTATTGGCAAGTTTAATTGTAACATCAATGTATTCTAACTCAGCAGGTGCAATATCATGCATAATTTCTTTGTATAAGTCAATGGGTATAACACTAGCACTAGCACCCATATCACACAAGCCATGATAACAATGATCTCCTATTTTAACAGAAATAACAGGCACGCCTACCACAGGTCTATGTTTATCTCTAGCACAAGGTTTAGCAATTCTAGCAGTTTCACCACAGAATTGAATAACATGCCCATCAATATTATCAGACAAGAGATCTTTAACAATAGCAATATTAGGTTCTACTTTGACTTGCTCAGGAGGTGTATAAGTTCTAGTATTGCTTTTACGAACAACAGTTGAAGCTTTAGCATGATCCTTCATTCTAACAGGGAAAGGTGGTTTCTCAACATAAGAAGTGGGAACAATAGGATCATTATAAGTGACAATCTTTTCTTCAACTTTAATAGGTGCAGCTACTTTTACTTCAATGGGAGGATGATATTTAAACCACTTCTCCTTGGGGAGATCAACATAAGTAGCAAGAGATTCACAGAAAGAAGCTACTATCTCGGAGTCAAGTCCATATTTAGTGCTAAACTTACAGAAAATATCGGTATCCATAAAAGATTTAACACAATCAAACTTAGGTGTCATACCTGACTCCTTACCTTCGTCGAGGTCCCAATCTTCAGAGTTGCATTTAATTCTATCCAATAAATTCCATCTAAATTCAATAGTCTTCATCATAAAAGAGCCAACACAAGAAGTATCGAGCATGGTGCGATTGTTATCAGAAAGCCGAGCATAAAAACTTTGCATAATCACTTCTCTTGCAAGCTCATGATTGGGGCATGAATATATCATTGATTTAAGCCTCCCCAAGCTTGAGCGATGCTTTCTCCTTCGCGAGGCCAAAAATTATATATATAATTGCGATCACGATGAATAAGATGCATAGGGTAATACTTTTGATGAAAGTCCAATTTCAACTTTTATAGTTCCATGATCTCATATCATCACATAGCCTATACCATGTCAATGCGTCTCCCTTTAAAGATAAAGGGAAGGCCTTCTTCTTAACAACATCATCGGGTATACCTGCAAGCTTAAATAGTCCACAAACATCATCCACATAGCGTAGATGTTCATCAGGATGCTTTGTTCCATCTCCTGTAAAAGTGTTAGCTAGCAGTTTTTCCATCATACCCGAAGGAATCTCAAAAGGAGTTTCATTTTCAATAGGTTCAGTAGGTTGAGTAGGTTGAGGTGCAACTCTTTGATCTACTGGATGGGGTGAAGATACCCTGAACAAGCCCCTCAGACAATTACTTTCCATAGTAACAAGTGACAGAAAATTTCAGCACACTAAATAAACTTTTCCTTACCAAATTCCACCTACCAAAGGCGCTTCACTCCCCGGCAACGGCGCCAGAAAAGAGTCTTGATGACCCACAAGTATAGGGGATCTATCATAGTCCTTTCGATAAGTAAGAGTGTCGAACCCAACGAGGAGCAGAAGGAAATGATAAGCGGTTTTCAGCAAGGTATTCTCTGCAAGTACTGAAATAAGTGGTAACAGATAGTTTTGTGATAGGATAAATTGTAACGAGCAACAAGTAACAAAAGTAAATAAAGTGCAGCAAGGTGGCCCAATCCTTTTTGTAGAAAAGGACAAGCCTGAAAAAACTCTTATAATAGGAAAAGCGCTCCCGAGGACACATGGGAATATCGTCAAGCTAGTTTTCATCACGCTCATATGATTCGCGTTCGGTACTCTGATAATATGATATATGGGTGGACCGGTGCTTGGGTGCTGTTCTTACTTGAACAAGCATCCCACTTATGATTAACCTCTATTGTAAGCATCCGCAACTACAACAAAAGTATTAAGGTAAACCTAAGCATAGCATGAAACATATGGATCCAAATCAGCCCCTTACGAAGCAACGCATAAACTAGGGTTTAAGCTTCTGTCACTCTAGCAACCCATCATCTTCTTATTACTTCCCAATGCCTTCCTCTAGGCCCAAATAATGGTGAAGTGTTATGTAGTCGACGTTCACATAACACCACTAGAGGTTAGACAACATACATCTTATCAAAATATCGAACGAATACTAAATTCACATGACTACTAATAGCAAGACTTCTCTCTTGTCCTCAGGAACAAACGTAATTACTCACAAAGCATATTCATGTTCATAATCAGAGGGGTAATTGTTGGAAATATGCCCTAGAGGCAATAATAAAATATTATTATTATATTTCCTTGTTCATGATAATTGTCTTTATTCATGCTATAACTGTATTATCCAGAAATCGTAATACACGTGTGAATACATAGACCATAATATCTCCCTAGTAAGCCTCTAGTTGACTAGCTCATTGATCAACAGATAGTCATGGTTTCCTGGCTATGGACATTAGATGTCGTTGATAACGGGATCACATCATTAGGAGAATGATGTGATGGACAAGACCCAATCCTAAGCATAGCACAAGATTGTGTAGTTCGTTTGCTAGAGCTTTTCCAATGTCAAGTATCATTTCCTTAGACCATGAGATCGTGTAACTCCCGGATACCGTAGGAGTGCTTTGGGTGTACCAAACGTCACAACGTAACTGGGTGACTATAAAGGTGCACTACAGGTATCTCCGAAAGTGTCTGTTGGGTTGACACGGATCGAGACTGGGATTTGTCACTCTGTATGACGGAGTGGTATCTCTGGGCCCACTCGGTAATGCATCATCATAATGAGCTCAAAGTGACCAAGTGTTTGGTCACGGGATCATGCATTATGGTACGAGTAAAGTGACTTGCCGGTAACGAAACTGAACGAGGTACTGGGATACCGACGATCGAGTCTCGGGCAAGTAACGTACCGATTGACAAAAGGAATTGTATACGGGGTTGATTGAATCCTCGACATCGTGGTTCATCCGATGACATCATCGAGGAGCATGTGGGAGCCAACATGGGTATCCAGATCCCGCTGTTGGTTATTGACCGGAGAGCCGTCTCGGTCATGTCTGCGTGTCTCCCGAACCCGTAGGGTCTACACACTTAAGGTTCGGTGATGCTAGGGTTATTAGGAAGACTTGTATGTGATTACCGAATGTTGTTCAGAGTACCGGATGAGATCCTGGATGTCACGAGGAGTTCCGGAATAGTCCGGAGGTGAAGATTTATATATAGGAAGTGCTGTTTCGGCCATCGGGAAAGTTTTGGGGTCACCCGGTATTGTACCGGGACCACCGGAAGGGTCCCGGGGGTCCACCGGGTGGGGCCACCCATCCCGGAGGGCCCCGTGGTCTGAAGTGGGGAGGGGACCAGCCCCTGGTGGGCTGGTGCGCCCCCCTGGGGCCCCCTCTGCGACTAGGGTTGGGAACCCTAGGGAAGGGGGCGCCTCCACTTGCCTTGGGGGGCACTCCACCCCCCTTGGCCGCCGCCCCCCCTAGAGATCCCATCTCTAGGGCCAGCTACCCCCCCTGGGGGCCTATATAAAGGAGGGGAGGGAGGGCCTCCGCACCCCTGAGTCTTGGCGCCTCCCTCCCCCTGCTACACCTCTTCCTCCTCCCGCAGTTGCTTGGCGAAGCCCTGCCGGAGTACCGCATCTCCACCACCACCATGCCGTCGTGCTGCTGCTGGAGCCTTCTTCCTCAACCTCTCCTTCCCCCTTGCTGGATCAAGAAGGAGGAGACGTCATCCGCTCCGTACGTGTGTTGAACGCGGAGGTGCTGTCCGTTCAGCACTTGGTCATCGGTGATTTGGATCACGGCGAGTACGACTCCATCATCCCCGTTCTCTTGAACGCTTCCGCTCGCGATCTACAAGGGTATGTAGATGCACTTCTATCACTCGTTGCTTAGATGAACTCATAGATGGATCTTGGTGAAACCGTAGGAAATTTTTAAATTTTCTGCAACGTTCCCCAACAGTGGTATCAGAGCTAGGTCTATGTGTAGTTCTCTATTGCACGAGTAGAACACAATTTTGTTGTGGGCGTAGATGTTGTCAACTCTCTTGCCGCTACTAGTCTTATTTTTCTTCAGCGGTATTGTGGGATGAAGCGGCCCGGACCGACCTTACACGCACGCTTACGTGAGACAGGTTCCACCGACTGACATGCACTAGTTGCATAAGGTGGCTAGCGGGTGTCTGTCTCTCCCACTTTAGTTGGAGCGGATTCGATGAAAAGGGTCCTTATGAAGGGTAAATAGAAGTTGACAAATCACGTTGTGGCTTTAATGTAGGTAAGAAAACGTTCTTGCTAGATCACCTATAGAAGCCACGTAAAAAACTTGCAACAACAATTAGAGGACGTCTAACTTGTTTTTGCAGCAAGTGTCTTGTGATGTGATATGGCCAAAGTTGTATGAATGATGAATGATATATATGTGATGTATGAGATCATGTTCTTGTAATAGGAATCATGACTTGCATGTCGATGAGTATGACAACCGGCAGGAGCCATAGGAGTTGTCTTTATTTTTCATGACTTGCGTGTCATTGAAGAACGCCATGTAAATTACTTTACTTTATTGCTAAACGCGTTAGCCATAGAAGTAGAAGTAGTCGTTGGCGTGACAACTTCATGAAGACACAATGATGGAGATCATGATGATGGAGATCATGGTGTCATGCCGGTGACGAAGATGATCATGGAGCCCCGAAGATGGAGATCAAAGGAGCTATATCATATTGGCCATATCATGTCACTACTATATAATTGCATGTGATGTTTATTATGATTATACATCTTGTTTACTTAGAACGACGGTTGTAAATAAGATGCTCCCTTATAATAATTTCAAGAAGTGTTCTCCCCTAACTGTGCGCCATTGCTAAAGTTTGTCGTTTCGATGCACCACATGATGATCGAGTGTGATAGATTCTTACGTTCACATACAACGGGTGTAAGACAGTTTTACACATGCAAAAACACTTAGGGTTAACTTGACGAGCCTAGCATGTACAGACATGGCCTCGGAACACAGAGACCGAAAGGTCGAACATGAGTCGTATGGAAGATACGATCAACATGGAGATGTTCACCGATGATGACTAGTCCGTCTCACGTGATCATCAGACACGGCCTAGTCGACTCGGATCGTGTAACACTTAGATGACTAGAGGGATGTCTAATCTGAGTGGGAGTTCATTGAAATAATTTGATTAGATGAACTTAATTATCATGAACTTAGTCTAAAACCTTTGCAAATATGTCTTCTAGATCAAATGGCCAACGCTCATGTCAACATGAACTTCAACGCATTCCTAGTGAAAACCAAGCTGAAAGATGATGGCAGCAACTATACGGACCGGGTCCGGAACCTGAGGATCATCCTCATAGCTGCCAAGAAAGCATATGTCCTAGATGGACCGCTAGGTGAAGCACCCATCCCAGAGAACCAAGACGTTATGAACGCTTAGCAATCATGTGCTGATGATTACTCCCTCGTTCAGTGCGGCATGCTTTACAGCTTAGAACCGGGGCTCCAAAAGCGTTTTGAGCAACACGGGGCATATGAGATGTTCGAGGAGCTGAAAATGGTTTTCCAAGCTCATGCCCGGGTCGAGAGATATGAAGTCTCCGACAAGTTCTACAGTTGTAAGATGGAGGAAAATAGTTCTGTCAGTGAGCACATACTCAAAATGTCTGGGTTGCACAACCGCCTGTCCCAGCTGGACATTAACCTCCCGGACGAGGCGGTCATTGACAGAATCCTTCGGTCGCTCCCACCAAGCTACAAGAGCTTTGTGATGAACTACAATATGCAGGGGATGGTGAAAACTATTCCTGAAGTATTTTCAATGCTGAAGTCGGCAGAGGTAGAAATCAAGAAAGAACATCAAGTGTTGATGGTCAAGAAAACCACCAAGTTCAAGAAGGGCAAGGGAAAGAAGAACTTCAAGAAGGACGACAAAGATGTTGCCGCGCCTGGTAAGCCAGTTGCCAGGAAGAAGTCAAGCAATGGACCCAAGCCTGAGACTGAGTGCTTTTATTGCAAGGGGAAGGGTCACTGGAAGCGGAACTGCCCCAAATACTTAGCGGACAAGAAGGCCGGCAACACCAAAGGTATATTTGATATACATGTAATTGATATGTACCTTACCAGTGCTCGTAGTAACTCCTGGGTATTTGATACCGGTGCCGTTGCTCATATTTGTAACTCATAGCAGGAGCTTCGGAATAAGCGGAGACTGGCGAAGGACGAGGTGACGATGCGCGTCGGGAATGGTTCCAAGGTCGATGTGATCGCCGTTGGCACGCTACCTCTACATTTACCTACGGGATTAGTTTTAAACCTCAACAATTGTTATTTAGTGCCAAGTTTGAGCATGAACATTGTATCTGGATCTCGTTTGATACGAGATGGCTACTCATTTAAATCCGAGAATAATGGTTGTTCTATTTATATGAGAGATATGTTTTATGGTCATGCCCCGATGGTCAATGGTTTATTCTTAATGAATCTCAAGCATAATATTACACATATTCATAGTGTGAATACCAAAAGATGTAAAGTTGATAATGATAGTCCCACATACTTGTGGCACTACCGCCTTGGTCACATTGGTGTCAAGCACATGAAGAAGCTCCATGCTGATGGACTTTTAGAGTCTCTAGATTATGAATCATTTGACACATGCGAACCTTGCCTCATGGGCAAAATGACCAAGACTCCGTTCTCCGGAACAATGGAGCGAGCAACCAACTGGTTGGAAATCATACATACCGATGTGTGTGGTCCAATGATCGTCGAGGCTCGCGAAGGATATCATTATGTTCTCACTCTCACTGATGACTTGAGTAGATATGGGTATGTCTACTTGATGAAACAGAAGTCTGAGACCTTTGAAAAGTTCAAGGAATTTCAGAATGAGGTAGAGAATCAACGTGACCGAAAGATAAAGTTCCTACGATCAGATCGTGGAGGAGAATATTTAAGTCACGAATTTGGTACGCACTTAAGTAAATGTGGAATCGTTTCACAACTCACGCCGCCTGGAACACCTCAGCGTAACGGTGTGTCCGAACGTCGTAATCGCACTCTATTGGATATGGTGCGGTCTATGATGTCTCTTACCGATTTACCGCTATCATTTTGGGGATACGCTCTAGAGACAACTACATTCACTTTAAATAGGGCACCATCTAAATCCGTTGAGACGGCACCGTATGAATTATGGTTTGGGAAGAAACCTAAGCTGTCGTTTCTAAAAGTTTGGGGATGCGATGCTTATGTCAAGAAACTTCAACCTGAAAAGCTCGAACCCAAGTCGGAAAAATGCGTCTTCATAGGATACCCTAAGGAAACCATTGGGTATACCTTCTACTTAAGATCCGAGGGCAAGATCTTTGTTGCCAAGAACGGATCCTTTCTGGAAAAAGAATTTCTCTCGAAAGAAGTAAGTGGGAGGAAAGTAGAACTCGATGAAGTACTACCTCTTGAACAGGAAAGTAGTGCAGCTCAGGAAAATGTTCCTGTGATGCCTACACCAACTGGAGAGGAAAATAATGATGATGATCAAGGTACTTCGGATCAAGTTGCTACTGAACTTCGTAGGTCCACAAGGACACGTTCCGCACCAGAGTGGTACGGCAACCCTGTCTTGGAAATCATGTTGTTAGACAATGGTGAACCTTCGAACTATGAAGAAGCGATGGCGGGCCCAGATTCCAAAAAATGGCTAGAAGCCATGCAATCCGAGATATAATCCATGTATGAAAACAAAGTATGGACTTTGACAGACTTGCCCGATGATCGGCGAGCGATAGAAAACAAATGGATCTTTAAGAAGAAGACGGACACGGATGGTAATGTTACCATCTATAAAGCTCGACTTGTCGCTAAGGGTTATAGACAAGTTCAAGGGGTTGACTACAATGAGACATTCTCTCCCGTGGCGAAGCTGAAGTCCGTCCGAATCATGTTAGCAATTGCCGCATACTATGATTATGAGATATGGCAGATGGACGTCAAAACGGCATTCCTTAACGGACATCTTAAGGAAGAACTGTATATGATGCAGCCGGAAGGTTTTGTCGATCCTAAGAATGCTAACAAAGTATGCAAGCTCCAGCGATCCATTTATGGGCTGGTGCAAGCATCTCGAAGTTGGAACATTCGCTTTGATGAGATGATCAAAGCGTTTGGGTTTATGCAGACTTATGGAGAAGCCTGCGTTTACAAGAAAGTGAGTGGGAGCTCTGTAGCATTTCTCATATTATATGTAGATGACATACTCTTGATGGGAAATGATATAGAACTTTTGGAAAGCATTAAGGCCTACTTGAATAAGTGTTTTTCAATGAAGGACCTTGGAGAAGCTGCTTACATGTTAGGCATCAAGATCTATAGGGATAGATCGAGACGCCTCATAGGTCTTTCACAAAGCACATACCTTGATAAGATTTTGAAGAAGTTCAAAATGGATCAGTCCAAGAAAGGGTTCTTGCCTGTGTTGCAAGGTGTGAGATTGAGCTCGGCTCAATGCCCGACCACGGCAAAAGATAAAGAAGAGATGAGTGTCATCCCCTATGCTTCAGCCATAGGATCTATTATGTATGCCATGCTGTGTACCAGACCTGATGTAAACCTTGCCGTAAGTTTGGTAGGAAGGTACCAAAGTAATCCCGGCAAGGAACACTGGACAACGGTCAAGAATATCCTAAAGTACCTAAAAAGGACAAAGGACATGTTTCTCGTTTATGGAGGTGACGAAGAGCTCGTCATAAAGGGTTACGTCGATGCTAGCTTCGACACAGATCTGGATGACTCTAAGTCACAAACCGGATATGTGTATATGTTGAATGGTGGAGCAGTAAGCTGGTGCAGCTGCAAGCAGAGCGTTGTGGCGGGATCTACATGTGAAGCGGAGTACATGGCAGCCTCGGAGGCAGCGCATGAAGCAATTTGGGTGAAGGAGTTCATCACCGACCTAGGAGTCATACCCAATGCGTCGGGGCCGATCAAACTCTTCTGTGACAACACTGGAGCTATTGCCCTTGCCAAGGAGCCCAGGTTTCACAAGAAGACCAGGCACATCAAGCGTCGTTTCAACTCCATCGGTGAAAATGTTAAAGATGGAGACATAGATATTTGCAAAGTACATACGGATCTGAATGTCGCAGATCCGTTGACTAAACCTCTCTCGCGAGCAAAACATGATCAACACCAGAACTCTATGGGTGTTCGATTCATCACAATGTAACTAGATTATTGACTCTAGTGCAAGTGGGAGACTGTTGGAAATATGCCCTAGAGGCAATAATAAAAGATTATTATTATATTTCCTTGTTCATGATAATTGTCTTTATTCATGCTATAACTGTATTATCCGGAAATCGTAATACACGTGTGAATACATAGACCATAATATGTCCCTAGTAAGCCTCTAGTTGACTAGCTCGTTGATCAACAGATAGTCATGGTTTCCTGGCTATGGACATTAGATGTCGTTGATAACGGGATCACATCATTAGGAGAATGATGTGATGGACAAGACCCAATCCTAAGCATAGCGCAAGATCGTGTAGTTCGTTTGCTAGAGATTTTCCAATGCCAAGTATCCTTTCCTTAGACCATGAGATCGTGTAACTCCCGGATACCGTAGGAGTGCTTTGGGTGTACCAAACGTCACAACGTAACTGGGTGACTATAAAGGTGCACTATAGGTATCTCCGAAAGTGTCTGTTGGGTTGACACGGATCGAGACTGGGATTTATCACTCCGTATGACGGAGAGGTATCTCTGGGCCCACTCGGTAATGCATCATCATAATGAGCTCAAAGTGACCAAGTGTTTGGTCACGGGATCATGCATTACAGTACGAGTAAAGTGACTTGCCGGTAACGAGACTGAACAAGGTATTGGGATACCGGCGATCGAGTCTCGGGCAAGTAACGTACCGATTGAAAAAGGGAATTGTATACGGGGTTGATTGAATCCTCGACATCGTGGTTCATCCGATGACATCATCGAGGAGCATGTGGGAGCCAACATGGGTATCCAGATCCCGCTGTTGGTTATTGACCGGAGAGCCGTCTCGGTCATGTCTGCGTGTCTCCCGAACCCGTAGGGTCTACACACTTAAGGTTCGGTGACGCTAGGGTTATTAGGAAGACTTGTATGTGATTACCGAATGTTTTCCGGAGTCCCGGATGAGATCCCGGACATCACGAGGAGTTCCAGAATAGTCCGGAGGTGAAGATTTATATATAGGAAGTGCTGTTTCGGCCATCGGGAAAGTTTCGGGGTCACCCGGTATTGTACCGGGACCACCGGAAGGGTCCCGGGGGTCCACCGGGTGGGGCCACCCATCTCGGAGGGCCCCGTGGGCTGAAGTGGGGAGGGGACCAGCCCCTGGTGGGCTGGTGCGCCCCCCTGGGCCCCCTCTGCGCCTAGGGTTGGGAACCCTAGGGGAGGGGGCGCCTCCACTTGCCTTGGGGGGCACTTCACCCCCCTTGGCCGCCGGCCCCCCTTGAGATCCCATCTCTAGGGCCGGCTACCCCCCCCCCGGGGGCCTATATAAAGGAGGGGGAAGGGAGGGCAGCCGCACCCCTGAGTCTTGGCGCCTCCCTCCCCCTGCTACACCTCTTCCTCCTCCCGCAGTTGCTTGGCGAAGCCCTGCCGGAGTACTGCATCTCCACCACCACCACGCCGTCGTGCTACTGCTGGAGCCTTCTTCCTCAACCTCTCCTTCCCCCTTGCTGGATCAAGATGGAGGAGACGTCATCCGCTCCGTACATGTGTTGAACGTGGAGGTGCTGTCCGTTCAGCACTTCGTCATCGGTGATTTGGATCACGGCGAGTACGACTCCATCATCCCCGTTCTCTTGAACGCTTCTGCTCGCGATCTACAAGGGTATGTAGATGCACTCCTATCACTCGTTGCTTAGATGAACTCATAGATGGATCTTGGTGAAACCGTAGGAAATTTTTTAATTTTCTGCAACGTTCCCCAACAGTAATAATATGCATAAAGGATCTGAACATATGATCTTCCACCAAATAAACCAACTAGCATCAACTACAAGGAGTAATCAACACTACTAGCAACCTACTAGCACCAATCCCGGACCTGGAGAGAAGAATTGGATACAAGAGATGAGCTAGGGTTTGGAGATGAGATGGTGCTGGTGAAGATGTTGATGGAGATTGCCCTCTCCCAATGAGAGGAGCGTTGGTGATGACGATGGTGATGATTTCCCCTCCCGGAGGGAAGTGTCCCCGGCAAAACAGCTCTGCCGGAGCCCTAGATTGGTTCCGCCAAGGTTCCGCCTCGTGGCGGCGGAGTCTCGTCCCGAAAGGTTGCCTGCTAATTTTTTCTCATCGAAAGACTTCATATAGGAGAAGATGGGCGTCGGAGAGCCATCAGGGGGCCCACGAGGTAGGGGGGCGCGCCCAGGGGGGCCACCCTCGTGAGCAGGGTGTGGGCCCCCTGGCCTTCATATTTGGCGATGATTTTTCTTTATTTATTTTAAGGTATTTCGTGGAGTTTCAGGACTTTTGGAGTTGCGCAGAATAGGCCTCAAATATTTGCTCCTTTTCCAGCCCAGAATTCCAGCTGCCGACATTCTCCCTCTTCATGTAAACCTTGTAAAATAAGAGAGAATAGCCATAAGTATTGTGACATTACGTGAAATAACAGCCCATAATGCAATAAATATTGATATAAAAGCATGATGCAAAATGGACGTATCAGTGCCCCCCCTTTCCCTCTCCTACTCCCTCTCCCTTTCCCCCTTTGCTACTCCGAAAAGAAGGAAAAAAGGGGGGGTGTCGGTTTCAAAACCGACAGATGTCGGGTAGGGGGCCCAAGCTATATGTCTGAGGACCGATGGTAACTATGGACAAAGGACACAAACTTTACCCAGGTTCGGGCCCTCTTAATGGAGGTAAAAACCCTACTCCTGCTTGATTATGTTCTAAGGGTATAAGGGTTACAAGAGTTGATCTACCACGAGATCGTGTTGGCTAGACCTAGATTGACTAGCCTAGCAATGTTGTCATCCTGCCTCCGATCTAACCCTCCGGTCTATATAGACACCGGAGGGGCTTAGCATTGTACAAAGTCGGTTTAACAGAAAGGAAATAACATATCCGAACACCTAAACTTGCCATCCACGCATACGGGAGTCCCTGCCGGACACGAAAGGTGGTCTTCTGCCTTGTAGCTTGACGGTCCGTCAGTTCGGCCCATATCCAATAGGCCGGACACCCGAGGACCCCCTAGTCCAGGACTCCCATAGTAGCCCCTGAACCAGTCTTCAATGATGACGTGTTCGGCACATGGATTATCTTCGGCATTGCAAGGCATGTTCCTTGAGTAGTACACATCGGCTTTCCTCCGTAAAAGAATTGTGTCCGGCCTTGCGTAGTAAACACAACCCTTAGCCGCGAAGGTAGGATATATAAAAATAAAGAATAATGTCTTTTACTGACAACTTTTTCCGGCGAAGCGTCAGACTTGACCCTTCGACATTTTGAATCATTTTCACACCCCGTGTTCCGTGTTTCAAGTCCAAGCCCCATTGGCCCGTCCTGTCAAAACAGAGATCGTGCCCACTTAGTACGGGATTGCTCATCAATAGAATTTGGGTAATCCAATCGTTTACGGTGCATGCTTTCATTGGGAATAGGCGAGCCTTAAGGCGCAAGTGGGGGGACGGTTGGCATTTTTACGGCCTATAAGAGGGCAATAGATTTCTCTTCTCTTCCCCACGCCTTCCAGTCTCCTCTGCCTTCCAACCTCCCAAGCTCTCAGCTCCTGAAAAGCTTTTGTCTTTCTCACCATCACTACCACCTCCTCTGACCATGGCTGGATCCGGTTCCAAAGGCAAGTGGGAGGCCTCCTCCATTAAGGAGAAGGAGATAAAGGATCTTCGGAGTGCGGTATACCTCACCGCCAACATCGCGCACAGGCTCCCCCCCATGGGTCAAATCATTCCCACTCCGAAGGCCGGCGAACGGGTCATCTTCCTTCCTTATTTCCTTAGAGGGTTAGGTTTTCCACTCCACCCATTCATCCGTGGACTTATGTTCTACTACAGGCTAGATTTCCATGATCTAGCCCCGAATTCCTTCCTCCACATCTCAGCGTTCATCGTCGTGTGTGAGGCTCTCCTCCGCATCCACCCACACTTCGGCCTGTGGCTCAAGGTCTTCAATGTGAAGCCAAAGGTGGTCGACGGGCAGCACGTGGACTGCAGCGGAGCTATGATCAGCAAGCTGCCTAACGCCACGTGGCCGAAGGGGGCCTTCATGGAGATCGTCAAGATCTGGCAACAGGAGTGGTTTTATATCACTGAGCCGCACCACACTAAGTGGGTGGCAATTCCGGAATTCAGATCTGGACCCCCCATGAGGCTTGTCTCCTGGACCGCGAAGGGCCACGACTGGGGGTCTTAGACGGAGGTGCAGACGCTGCAAATGCATATCACCAACGTGCTGAGCAAAACCGTTGGTCTAACCAATGTGGTGCAAATCATGCTCTTCCGCCGCATCCTCCCCTGCCAGCGCCGGGCTTCCCGCATGTGGGAGTTTAATCCAGAGGAGCCGCGGACTCTGCAGCATTTCCTCGGCACAACGCACGAGGGAATCTGGAAGCTGCTCTTCAAGGCGCAGAAGAGCTGGCCCATGGAGACCGAAGACATCGGCCTCAACGCCAAGAATCCGGCCACTCCGGTAAATGTTTTAACTTTCGAAGACATACCTAATTTATGTATCAAATCAACACAAAAACTCATCAGTCCACCTTTTTACAGGGCTGGACCAAGAGTCGGAGCGGATTAAGAGTCCGGCTCCGTTGTCCGAAGACCCAGTCACTCCTCAGCTAGAGGAGATGCTAGTCCCGGCGCCCTATCAGGTGCCAAAGAAGAAGATCAAGAAGAAGGGCAAGGGGCCCAAGGACGGGCCCCGCCACAAGGGTCCTTCGGACACAATGTTCGGAGAGACCGAGGCCATATCCTCTCACAAGTAAGACGAGGATGAAGAGGAGGAGAAGGAGGAAGTGGAGAGCAACTCCACACTCAAGACGAGGAGGGGAAGAGGATAGCCTCCGAGAACCTGGAGGGAGCGACGCCAAAGAAGGGGAGGGTGATTCTCTCAGATAGTTTGGACTCAGAGTCCGAACACAAATCAAAGAGGATCCAAAGGGAGAAGCCCCTGGTAGAAACGTAAGTATTGAAAACTTACTTGTTCAGTTATTGCTTAATCTGCCTCTATCATATCAAATCTTTTCTTTGCTTTTCAGCCCTCCACGCGAGATCCCGATTCCCTCCTTTCGGAGGGGAACTCTCTAGCACCTGGAGAGGCGGAGATCGACAGACCATCGCGCGTCTTCTCCCCCTACCATGGAGGACACTGAGGTGTCGTCCCAAAGGGCATCTCCTGGCCGAGGAGGAGCAGACGAGGGCGTCCAAAAGGCGCCCGAGGACAACACCTCAGACGCCGTAGAGCGGGGCACGGCGACCCCCATGACCACCGAGGGTGGGGGGCCTCAATAGTCCGGGCCCTCACCGAACACCATCCTGGAGACCAGTACGGCTCTGGGTTCGGACCAACACCCTCCTTCAAAAGAGGGGGAGGAGCAGCAGCTCCATCGGCGACCTCTGTCAACCCAGAGGCCGCTGACACTCTCCAGGAAGCACTGCAACATGCGTCCATCATGGAGGAACACCGCACCCTGATGGGTGCGGTTATGGAAAAGGTTCAGTCTGCAAAGAGCGGACTGACCGAAGCCTTCAATAGCCTATTGAAGATCTTTGAGGTATGCGATGTAATACTCTTTACAAGTTTTTTTCGTATATATATATGAGGCGGAAACCATGTATAGACAGTAGCCCCTGAGACTCTATCCGGATTAGAACAATCCCAGATAGAGGATCAAATACAAATTGATAATGCATCGTATATATTGTTGGACATGCTTGTATGCTGGCGGCTACTGCCCAGTCCATGGAGGTTGCCGAGCTCAATCAGAAGCTTCGGCTATCCGATGAGGAACTTGACCCCATCAACAAGCGGTTTAACGAAACCCAAGGTATGCGGCACTACTACATACCCGAAAGTGATATGTGTGTTAATCGTTTAAACCGACTAAAATGTTATAGATATACTCACTGTTGGCGCAGCCGAGGTAGAGTCCCTCAAGAGCGCCCTCGCCCAAGCCAAGAAAGAGGCAGAGGTGAGCAAGGCGGTCGCTGACAAAGCAACCAAGGAGTTAGAGGTGGAGCAACCACCCGTGAAGACATGAGGCGCGGGTGGGGGAGGTCGAACAGGAGCTCAAGGATGCCATCGCCAAGTGCGAGTCCTTGGACCAGAAGAGTTCGGAACAAGCCTCCGAGCTCACCAAAGCGCTGGAAAGCGCAAAAGAGGCCCGGGTTGAGGCCCAAGGCGCTCGCCAAGTGATCCAAAAGGCGAGGCAAATAGCGGCTTGTAAGGCCTTTCTCATGCAGAGTAAATTTACAAGGAAGAGATATATTTTGCTGACCCGGTGAGGGAGTCCTGGACTAGGGGGTGTCTGGATAGCCGGACTATCATCGTCTGCCGGACTCCAAGACTACGAAGATACAAGATTGAAGACTCCGTCCCGTGTCCGGATGGGACTTTCCTTGGCGTGGAAGGCAAGCTTGGCGACACGGATATGTAGATCTCCTACCATTGTAACCAACTCTGTGTAACCCTAGCCTCCTCCGGTGTCTATATAAACCGGAGGGCTTTAGTCCGTAGGACACAACATACATTACAACAATCATACCATAGGCTAGCTTTAGGGTTTAGCCTCCTTGATCTCGTGGTAGATCCACTCTTGTACTACCCATATCATCAATATTAATCAAGCAGGACGTAGGGTTTTACCTCCATCGAGAGGGCCCGAACCCGGGTAAAACATCGTGTCCCTCGTCTCCTGTTACCATCCGCCTAGACGCACAGTTCAGGACCCCCTACCCGAGATCCGCCGGTTTTGACACCGACATTGGTGCTTTCATTGAGAGATCCTCTGTGTTGTCACCGATAGGCTCGATGGCGTCTTCAACCAACGACGCTGTCCAGGGTGAGACCTTTCTCCCCGGACAGATCTTCGTATTCGGCGGCTCCGCACTGCGGGCTAATTCCCTTGGCCATCTGGAGCAGATCGAAAGCTACGCCCCTGGCCATCAGGTCAGATTCGGAAGCCTAAACTTCACGGCCGACATCTGCGGGGACTTGATCTTCGACGGGCTCGAGCCAAAGCCAAGCGCGCCGCACTGTTGCGATGGGCATGATCTAGCTCTGTCGCCGAACAGTGCCTTGGTGGCCGCACACGAATCCGCTTCGGCCTTTAGTCCGGAGCCGATCGCCCAGATCGAGGATCGGTGGATGGACACCACCTCGGGGGCTTCAACTTCCACGGCGATGGAGCCGAACACTAATCTTGTCCCTCGCGAAACTCGTGATTCCGAGGTGCCGGACTCCCTGCCGGACTCCGGACCTCCCACGCCCCCACCAATCGAATCAGATTGGGCGCCGGTTATGGAATTCACCGCCGCGGACATCTTCCAATACTCACCCTTTGGCGACATCCTAAATTCGCTAAAGCATCTCTCGTTGTCGGGAGAGTCCTGGCTGGACTATGGTCAGGATGGTTGGGGTACGGACGACGAAGAAATTCAGAACCCACCCACCACCCACTTTGTAGCCACTGTCGACGATCTAACCGACATGCTAGACTACGACTCCGAAGACATCGACGCTATGGACGACGATGCCGGAGACGAACAAGAACCAGCGCCTACAGGGCACTGGAAGACCACCTCGTCATACGATGTATATATGGTGGATACCCCAAAAGAGAGCAATAACGAGGGCCAACGGGCCGCGGTAGAAGATAACCCCACCGACAAACAACCAAAACGGCGGCGCAAATGCCGCCCTAAGTCCCGCCTCGACAACAACAATGCTCCTAAGGACCCTGCAATACAGCAGGGCACACAAGTGGACGACGAACATGCAGATAAGCAACCGTCCAAACAGGACGAGTCAGATAATCAGTCCAGGCCCGGCGAAAACAACAGTCCGGACGATCTCACGCCGGACACGCCGCCAGAGAGTAAAAACCTTCGGAAAAGACTCGTCAGCACTGCAAGAAGCTTGAAGAAGGAAAAACGGAAGCTCAAAATAGCAGAAGACACACTCAGAATGAGGTGGAGCAAAGTGCTCAAAACCGCGGATAAATACGGCAATGGTCACCAGCCAAAGAGCTACCCAAAGCGCAGGCAATTACCAGAATTTGACGAAGAGGACATAGAGCCCCCACAGCCAAAAAATGAAGAGGCTGCCTGGCTGGATAGACGGCCAGATGATAGGCCAAATTCTGAAAGCGGCGGCGCACATAAACCGACTAATGAACCTGGAAAGACAGAGGGCCCAACAAGGTCCATTTACGGGCCAAAGAAGAAGGCCCCAGGAAGCAATGCAACACGTCAAGTGTCCGAAGATAGCGGCACACCCAAATACAGGGGCGCTGCACACCCACTATGTTTCACCAATGAGGTGCTGGACCATGAATTCCCAGTGGGATTCAAACCCATAAACATAGAAGCCTACGATGGAACAACAGACCCTGGAGTCTGGATAGAAGATTATATACTTCACATACACATGGCCAGAGGAGATGATCTCCACGCCATAAAATACCTACCCCTCAAGCTCAAAGGGCCAGCCCGTCATTGGCTTAAAAGCCTCCCAGAAAACACTGTTGGAAGTTGGGAAGAGCTCGAGGACGCGTTTAGAGCAAATTTCCAAGGGACTTATGTCCGCCCTCCGGATGCAGATGATCTAAGTCATATAACTCAACAGCCCGGAGAATCAGCGCGCAAATTCTGGAATAGGTTCCTCACAAAAAAGAACCAAATAGTCGACTGTCCGGACGCCGAAGCCTTAGCAGCTTTCAAACACAATGTCCGAGACGAATGGCTTGCCAGACACCTCGGCCAAGAGAAACCGAGGACAATGTCCGCGCTAACAAGCCTCATGACCCGCTTCTGCGCGGGAGAGGATAGCTGGCTAGCAAGATGCAGCACCAGCGACCCAAGTACATCCAAAATGAGAGATGGAAACGGAAAATCACGGCGCAGGAAAGAACAGCGCCGGAACAAAGAGAAAAGCCCAAAGAGCACGGCAGTCAACACCGGATTCAAAAGCTCGCGGCCAAACAACAAAACACCGCCTCTTAAGGATGATAGCGACGAACTATCCAACTTAAACAAGATCTTGGGTCGGATATGTCAAATCCACAGTACCCCCGGAAGGCCTGCAAACCATACCCATCGAGATTGTTGGGTTCTCAAACAGTCCGGCCGATTAAATGCCGAACACAAGGGGCTCGACGCGTCAATCGAAGACGATAAACCCCACCAGCAGAGCACCGGAAAGCAAAAGACCTTCCCACAAGAGGTCAAAGCAGTAAACTCACTTCACGTGATAATACGGAAAAATAGTGCGGCACCCTCCAAAAAGAGCCTCGCACGGTCCAGCCCAGCAGACCATAGAGATTGGATATCAAAACCAATCATTTTCAACCACCTGGATTATTCCAGAAGCGTTCGAAACGCAGGACGGACTGCCCTGATATTGAATCCTATAATCGACGGACTACAATTTACTAAAGTCCTGATGGACGGAGGATGGGGATAGACCCTACGAAAATTCGCAGGATGGGGATAGACCCTACGAAAATTCGACACAGCCGCACTTCCTTCAAAGGAGTGACGCCAGGCCCTTACGCCAAGTGCACAAGCTCCCTATTACTAGAAGTTGTGTTCGGATCACCGAACAACTTCCGACGCGAAAAACTAATTTTTCATATCGTCCCATTTGAAAGTGGATATCAAGCACTCTTGGGACGAAAGGCTTTTGTCCGTTTTAACGCCATACCACATTACGCGTCTCTTACACTCAAGATGCCCGGTCCACGTGGCATCATTTCAGTGCGAGGGTCACTTAAAGACCCCGAACACGGATAGACGAATCCGGCATAAGTAGGCTAGGGGCTTCCTAGCCGCACACCCCTCCGCAAGGGGCTGCGCGCACAAATGACAGCGAGTTCATACAGGCTCCGCTTTATTCTTTTATATTTCTTCTTTCACATATACCTTTTTCGCACTAGCTGTTTTCAAACTAAGTTCCTCTCTTTTTACAGATGAACAACGTGCACACCCGTCCAGGATAACGGCACAGCGGAGACACAGGTGCAGACGTGCAGTAGGGACCCGTTGCGAGGATTCTTTTCAGATTAAGACCCTGCGTAAACCTTTTTTACTGTCTCTTGTTGTTATTCTTCCTTGGTTTCTTCCTATAACCAAAGTGGAGCCTGACGTTTTGGCATTGGCCGCGCCAAAGGACCATGCCCGTACCTGGACACAAGGGGCTTAGGGCATCGTTCTGCCCATTATTATAAAGACCGAACACCTTAGGGAGTGTTCGGCGTCTCGAGTTAGGCATTATATGCATCAGCTCCGAATCATGTCTTTGGTCAAATGTTGGGTTTGCCCGGCTCCTGTGTTTTGCTGCCTTACGTTCCGTATCATCGGCTAACGCGGCACCAGGAGAACTACTGCGATTGTGCCCCAGTTCGGCTGGGCGAGCACCTCAGTAGAGAAAGCCGAAAACTGACTGTCATGATATAGCGACAGACTGGTCAACCACTCGATCGACTACCGGAGTGTTTAGAATTCCCCGCTTTGACGAAGGACCGTTTCCCGGTCAGGCACACACGCGCCCCGAACTCGGAGAAGCGCGGTGCCCCAAGGGGCTATATCGTAGCCCCACCCTCGAACTCCACTGGCTAAGTGAAAGTGATAAAGCATTATAGTCCGGATTGCCTCGTTTGCTACGCTACCACCTCCTTAACAGGACCGAGACGTCGGATTAAGTGTGAAAACGCGCTATTTTTGCGAACACCCCCGCACCTTGTGCGTGGGGGCTGAAGCCAAAGACTGCAATCTTTCAGGTTATACAAATGTATACGTAAACGGCCGCACAAGAGATATTTTACTACTTGGGACGCACAAGTATAAAAAGCAGTTATAGCATAATCATTGTTTTACAAGCTAAAACGTTCATCTGAATGAGACATTTTTTGAGCACTGCGACTCTATTACACGAGCGCCATGCATAACTTCCCCAAAATAGTGCTCGGCGGGTAACCGACTTTCGTCCGAACCCTGGGCGGCAATAGCGGTGGCATCCATCTCTGTCCAATGTGTCTTCACACGGGCAAGAGCCATCCGCGCGCCTTCGATGCAGGCCGACCGCTTTATCTCCTTGATATGCGGCACCGCTCCAAGAAATTGCTGCAATAAGCCGAAATAGCTCGTCGCCTTGGGCCTCTCCGGCCAGACATGAGTCACAATATCAGTCATGACAAGTCCGGACAATCCATTTAGCTCAGCCCATTCGGCCAACCGATTGGTCAACGAAAGTGAACGATCTGGACTATGGAATTGAGACCAAAATAGCTCTTCCGTCTGGTGATCCTTCTGGCTCCGGAAGTGCTCAACGGCATCAGCCGCACTTGCTGCTAAGTCCATATACGGATCCTCCAGACCCCAAAGCTGGCCAAGTTGAGCATACTTTTGATTCGTAAACCGGCGACGCAACAGAAACGGCTTGCCAGCCACAATATCTCCGGCCTGGCGCAACTCCTCCTTCATAGCCTGCATTGCAGAACGGGCATCTTTGGCCTCGGTGGTGGCTTTCTCCAGGTCTTCCCGCTCCGATAAGTGCTCCTTTTCAAGAGCCTCCTGGCGGTCGGCAGCATCTTTCAATTTCTCGGCCAATTCGGCCACTGTTTCCCTGCTTAGGCAGTGTGCAGCCTTTTCGGCTTTCAACTCCTCGGCCGCCCTCGAGGCAGCTGCATCACTCCTTTGGGCTTGCTCCTTAGCTTGAGCAAGTTCGGCCCGAAGGCTCTCCACAGCAGCAGCACCGTCTGTATCATAGCATATAATTTATCAGAGGAGGGCTTTGACCCCCTTAATAAAAGCGACTGTGGAGAACTTATTTACCTTGCGACTCGTCAAGTCGCCGGTTGACAAGCGCGATGTCCGCATCCGCCACGTCAAGCTGCTGCATTAACTCGGCAACTCTACTAGTCCGGCCAGCCCTCGGACTATCCGCCACCTACATAGGAATGGCGACATTCATTACTTGCGATTTTGATCCTCGGCACGCTGTCATTTTCGACAACCTACCGAGTCTCAGGGGCTACTATCTATACAGGGCACACTTTTATGTGCAAAACTGTCAAAAAAAGGTGCGTCATTTTTGCGTACCTAAAATCCCGCCAGCAAACTCTTAGCGGCATTACACAATCCGCTCTCGGCGGACGAAATCCTTCCAATCACCCTACGCATCAAAGCACGGTGATCTTCTGAGATGGACGCCCTCTCAAGCAGATTCTTCAGTTCTCCCGGCCGGATACTAGTAGGCGCCGAACTCTCCGGCCCCGCCGGACTCTGGGATACCCTCCGTGACGATACTTCAGGCTCGCCTGCCCTATCTGATGGCGCAGCAGACGAAGGCGTTTCGCTCTCCATCATCTCCGGAAGAAGATCCCCCGAGGACGAACTCATCTGAGAAGGCTGCAAATCCGAACTGTAGATTAAAATTTCGGTTATCCACAGAAACACAGATGGAGGTATTTTCTTACTAATAAACTCCCCTTTTCCTACTCACGGCTCGCTGGAGGGCTGATCCTTTAGAGACGATTGTACGTCCGGGTTCTCCCCGGACGCCGGACCCCCCGGTGAAGATTTCTTCCCCCGTTTAGGGGCTTTGGCCTCCGGATCTTCGGAGGCGGTCCTCTTCTCCCCCTGGAAGGAGGGATTTTTGATTCCCCCCCTCTTCAGATGCCCCTTTGGGCGAAATAATAGCTCCTCTATTTTCCCCATCGCTCCCTTCTACGGGCGCGGCCTCCAACATTCTGACCAGCACGGGCTCCAGTGCGGTCTCGGGGAGGGGAGCCAGACACCTTATCAGCTTCGGTCGCGCTATCCACTCCTGATGAAGAGTAATGGGTCAGGAGGCGAACTCTAGAAAAGCAGATAAACAGAACGTCCGGACTCTGAGCTATTTACCTGAGTATCCGGGCGATTGCAGCTTAGGCCTACGTCCTGGTCTGTTCCGGACACGCTGCCTACGGTCCGAAGAACAACTTGTGCATCTCCACGGGTGTCGCACCCATGAAGTGTTGGAGAATTCGAGGTCCCTTCGGATTGAACTCCCATAGACGGAGAGGACGGCGTTTGCAGGGCAGAATACACCTGATTAGCATAACCCGCATCACCACGACCAGATTGATCTCCCTCGCCTGGAGGTCTTGAATCCGGCCCTGCAAGGAGGGCACGTCTTCGGAAGGCCCCCAATTGAGCCCTTGGTTGACCCACGACATCAGTCGGCGTGGAGGTCCCGGGCGGAATGAAGGCGGTGGCTTTTGCTTGCTGCCCTTCGGAGCGTTGATATAGAACCACTCCTGCTGCCACAGTCCGAGTTCCTCTTGGAAGGAACCCTCGGGACACGGGGCATCGGCCCTTCTGCTTATGGCCGCCCCGCCGCACTCCGCTTGACGCCCCCCGATCATCTTCGACTCCACATTAAAGGTTTTCAGCCACAGGCCGAAGTGGGGAGTGATGCGGAGGAAGGCTTCGCAGACGATAATGATTGCGGAAATATGGAGGATGGACTCCGGGACCAAGTCGTGAAAATCCAGCCCATAGTAGAACATGAGCCCTCTCACGAAGGGGTCCGTCGGGAAGCCTAAACCCCGACGGAGGTGGGATACGAAGACAACGTACTCACCGGGCTCGGGAGCAGGCACGGCCTGCCCTTGGGCAGGCAACCTGTGCGAAATCTCGTAGGCCAGGTACTTGGCCCCATGCAGCTTTAACACGTCCTCCTCCATGACGGAGGAGGGCATCCACCGACCCTGGAGGTCGGAGCCGGACATGGTTGAGAATCCGAAGCGCTCGAATCCGGGGCTCTGGGTGTTGGAGCTAAGAGCAAGGAGGAGATTCGATGCGAGATTGAAGAAAAGAAACGAGCCTTGGTCCTCTTATAAAGGGGAAAAATACCAAGAGTCGTCTCCGTGACCGTTCGGGATTCCCCTTCGATAGAGGAGGCGTGGCGACGGGCACGGTTGGGTTACCCACGTCCGTATTGATGAGAATCCCGGAATAAGGGGAACACGATCTCTGCTTCGATAAGACGTGCCAAGGAAACCGCTTCGCTAGAGGTGCTGAGGTGGTATAATAAAAAACGATTCAAATAAAGGCTTGGAAGCGGCGTGATGTCATGCCGCATAAAACGTCAGCAGATGGGATTTATGTGCATTATTCTCTCTACGGTGGAATGTGGAATTTATTTTGCAGAGCCGGACACTATCCTGGTGTTCATGATCTTCTCTGGATTATTCAAGGAAGGAACCCGCCTTGCAATGCCGAACATTATGCGCGCCAGACTTATCGTCATTGAAGCCTGGTTCAGGGGCTACTGAGGGAGTCCTGGACTAGGGGTGTCCGGATAGCCGGACTATCATCGTCCGCTGGACTCCAAGACTACAAAGATACAAGATTGAAGACTCCGTCCCGTGTCCGGATGGGACTTTCCTTGGCGTGGAAGGCAAGCTTGGCGACACAGATATGTAGATCTCCTACCATTGTAACCGACTCTGTGTAACCCTAGCCTCCTCCGGTGTCTATATAAACCGGAGGGCTTTAGTCCGTAGGACACAACATACATTACAACAATCATACCATAGGCTAGCTTTAGGGTTTAGCCTCCTTGATCTCGTGGTAGATCCACTCTTGTACTACCCATATCATCAATATTAATCAAGCAGGACGTAGGGTTTTACCTCCATCGAGAGGGCCCGAACCTGGGTAAAACATCGTGTCCCTCGTCTCCTGTTACCATCCGCCTAGACGCACAGTTCGGGACCCCCTACCCGAGATCCGCCGGCTTTGACACCGACACCCGGGTTTGGAGTTCTCCAGGCGCATTTGCAGATCTACCAAGGAGCATTGCCGACGCTGCCGAGTTCTTCCGCGCTGAAGAGGAGAGCTCCAGGGAGAAGCTATTCTGGTCGCAATACCTTGCGCCAGAGTATCCGGCGCCCCTCAGTGATCAGCTGAAGCAGCTGACGGAGCTGGACCGGGTGGCCGGACTAGCCATGAGGGACGTAATAGTCCGTCTTTGGCCAGCCAAACCCATACCCAACAGCTACTTCAGACTTGTGAAGCGGTTGGTCGAGGCGTGTGCTCAGGTGGACGCCATCAAGCGGTCGGCCTGCATAGAAGGTGCCCGGTGTTGGGGAACATAGTAATTCAAAAAAATTCCTATGCACACGCAACATCATGGTGATGCATAACAATGAGAGGGGAGAGTGTCGTCCACATACCCTCGTAGATCATAAGCGGAAGCGTTATGACAACGCGGTTGATGTAGTCGTACGTCTTCACGATCGACTGATCCTAGTACCGAATGTACGACACCTCCGCAATCTGCGCACATTCAGCTCGATGACGTCCCTCGAACTCACAATCCAGTAGAGCTTCGAGGGAGAGTTCCGTCAGCACGACGGCGTGATGACGGTGTTGATGAAGCTACCGACGCTGGGCTTCGCCTAAGCAGCGCTACGATATGACCGAGGTGGATTATGGTGGAGGGGGGCACCGCACACGGCTAAAGATCAATGATCAACTTGTCTATGGGGTGCCCCCTCCTTCGTATATAAAGGACTGGAGGAGGGGGAGGGGCCGACCCTCCTAGGCGCTCCCCAAGGGGAGTCCTACTCCCACCGGGAGTAGGACTCCAACCCTTCCAAGAGTAGGAGTAGAAGAGAGGGAAGGAGGAGAGAGGGGGAAGGAAAGGGGGGCGCCGCCCCCTCCTTGTCCAACTCGGACTAGAGGGGAAGGGGGCGCGCGGCCTGCCCTGGCCGCCCCTCCTCTTCTCCACTAAGGCCCAATAGGCCCATTACACTCCCCGGGGGGTGTAGGTAAGCCCCCGATACTCTGGTATTTTTCCGAACTTGCCCGGAACACTTCCGTAGTCCAAACATAGTCATCCAATATATTTATTTTGATGTCTCGACCATTTCGAGACTCCTTGTCATGTCCGTGATCATATTCGGGACTCCGGACTACCTTCGATACATCAAAACACATAAACTCATATACCGATCGTCACCGAACATTAAGCGTGCGGACCCTACGGGTTCGAGAAATATGTAGACATGACCGAGATACGTCTCCGGTCAATAACCAATAGCGGAACCTGGATGTTCATATTGGCTCCTACATATTCTATGAAGATCTTTATCGGTTAAACCGCATAACAATATATGTTGTTCCCTTTGTCATCGGTATGTTACTTGCCCGAGATTCGATCGTCGGTATCTCCTCATTACTGGCAAGTCTCTTTACTCGTTCCGTAATGCTTCATCCTGCAACTAACTCATTAGTCACATTGCTTGCAAGGTTTATAGTGATGTGCATTACCGAGAGGGCCCAAAGGTACCTCTCCGACAATCGGAGTGACAAATCCTAATCTCGATCTATGCCAAGTCAACAAGTACCATCGGAGACACCTGTAGAGCACCTTTATAATCACCCAGTTACATTGTGATGTTTGGTAGCACACAAAGTGTTCCTCTGGTAATCGGGAGTTGCATAATCTCATAGTCATATGAACATGTATAAGTCATGAAGAAAGCAATAGCAGCAAACTAAAATGATCAAGTGCTAAGCTGACGGAATGGGTCAAGTCAATCAGATCATTCTCCCAATGATGTGATCCCATTTATCAAATGACAACTCATGTTAATGGTTAGGAAACTTTAACCATCTTTGATCAACAAGCTAGTCAAGTAGAGGCATACTAGTGACACTATGTTTGTCTATGTATTCACATATGTATTATGTTTCCGGTTAATACAATTCTAGCATGAATAATAAACATTTATCATGATATAAGTAAATATAAATAACAACTTTATTATTGCCTCTAGGGCATATCTCGTTGAGTCTCCCACTTGCACTAGAGTCAATAATCTAGTTCACATCACCATGTGATTTAACACCAATATTCACATCTGTATGTGATTAACACCAATAGTTCACATCGTCATGTGATCAACACCCGAAGGGTTTACTAGAGTCAATAATCTAGTTCGCATTGCCATGTGATTAACACCCAAAGAGTACTAAGGTGTGATCATGTTTTGCTTGTGAGAGAAGTTTAGTCAACGGGTCTGTCACATTCAGAGCCGTATGTATTTTGCAAATATTTAATGTCTACAATGTTCTGCACGGAGCTACTCTAGATAATTGCTCCCACTTACAATATGTATCCAGAATGAGACTTAGAGTCATCTGGATCGGTGTAAAAGCTTGCATCGATGTAACTCTTTACGACGGACTCTTTATCACCCCTATCACCGAGAAACATTTCCTTAGTCCTTACTAAGGATAATTTTGACCACTGTCCAGTGATCTACTCCTAGATCAAAATTGTACTCCCTTGCCAAACTCTGGCCAGGGTACACAATAAGTTTGGTACACAGCACAACATACTTTATAGAACCTATGACTTTGTCATAGGAAATGACTTTCATTCTTTTCTATTTTCTGCCATGGTCGGGCTTTGAGTCTTACTCAACTTTACACCTTGTAATACAGACAATAATTCCTTCTTTGACTGATCCATTTTGAACTCTTTCAAAAACTTGTCAAGGTATTTACTCTGAAAAATCTTATCAAGCGTCTTGATCTATCTCTATAGATCTTGATGCCCAATATGTAAGCAGCTTCACTGAGGTCTTTCATTGAAAAACTCTTTTTCAAGTATCCGTTTATGCTATCCAGAAATTCTATATCATTTCCAATCAACAATATGTCATCCACATATAATATTATAAATGCTACAGAGCTCCCACTCACTTTCTTGTAAATACAGGCTTCTCCAAAAGTCTGTATAAAACCATATGCTTCGATCAACTCATCAAAGTGTATATTCCAACTCCGAGAGGCTTGCACCAGTCCATAAATGGATCACTGGAGCTAGCACACTTTTGTTAGCACCCTTTGGATCGACAAAACCTTCTGGTTGCATCATATACAACTCTTCTTTAAGAAATATCCATTTAAGGAATACAGTTTTTATATCCATTTACCAGATTTCATAAAAAATGGCAATTGCTAACATGATTCAGACGGATTTAAGCATCGCTACAGTTGAGAAAATCTCATTGCAGTCAACACCTTGAACTTGTCGAAAAAACCTTTTATGACAAGTTGAGCTTTGTAGATAGTAACACTACTATTAGGGTCCGTCTTCCTCTTGAAGATCCATTTATTTAATATGTCTTGCCGACCATCGGGCAAGTCCACCAAAGTCCACACTTTGTTCTTATACATGGATCCCATCTCAGATTTCATGCCCTCAAGCCATTTCGCGGAATCTGGGCTCATCATCGCTTCCTCATAGTTCGTAGGTTCGTCAAGGTCAAGTAACATGACCTCCAGAACAGGATTACACCACTCTGGTACGGATCTTATTCTGGTGACCTACGAAGTTTCGTAATAACTTGATCTGAAGTTACATGATCATTATCATCAGCTTCCTCACTAATTGGTGTAGGGATCACAGGAACTGATTTCTGTGATGAACTACTTTCCAATTCAGGAGAAGGTACAACTACCTCATCAAGCTCTACTTTACTCCCACTCACTCCTTTCGAGAGAAACTCCTTCTCTAGAAAGGATCCATTCTTATCAATGAATATCTTGCCTTCGGATCTATGATAGAAGGTGTACCCAACAATTTCCTTTGGGTATTCTATGAAGACGCACTTCTGCGGTTTGGGTTCGAGATTATAAGGTTGAAGCTTTTTCACATAAGCATCGCAGCCCCAAACTTTAAGAAATAACAACTTTGGTTTCTTCCCAAACCACATTTCATAAGGCACCGTCTCAACGGATTTTGATGGTGCCCTATTTAAAATGAATGCAGCTGTCTCTAATGCATAACCCCTAAAACAATAGTGGTAAATCGGTAAGATACATCATAGATCGCACCATATCCAATAAAGTGCGGTTACAATGTTCGGACACACCATTACGCTGTGGTGTTCCATGTGGCGTGAGCTGTGAAACTATTCCACATTGTTTTTAAATGAAGGCAAAACTCGTAACTCAAATATTCTCCTCTACGATCAGATTGTAGAAACTATATTTTCTTGTTACGATGATTCTCCACTTCACTCTGAAATTCTTTGAACTTTTCAACTATTTCAGATTTGTGTTTCATTAAGTAGATATACCCATATCTGCTCAATTCATCTATGAAGGTCAGAAAATAACGATACCCGCCGCGAGCCTTAACACTCATCGGACCGCATACATCGATATGTGTTATTTCCATAATCAAGTGATTCCAAAAGCCCATCAGCATGGTGTTTCATCATGCGCTGTACACCAATATGACCTAAACGGCAGTGCCACAAATAAGTTGCACTATCATTATCAACTTTGTATCTTTTGACATCAATATTATGAATATGTGTATCACTATGATCGAGATTCAATAAACCATCAACATTGGGTGTATGACCATAGAAGGTTTTATTCATGTAAACAGAATAACAATTATCCTCTATCTTAAATGAATAACCATATTGCAATAAACACGATCTAATCATATTCATGCTCAATGCAAACACCAAATAACATTTATTTAGGTTGAACACTAATTCTGAAAGTATAGGGAGTGTGCGATGATGATCATATCAATCTTGGAACCACTTCCAACACACATCGTCACTTCACCCTTAACTAGTCTCTGTTCATTCTGCAACTCCCATTTTGAATTACTAATTTTAGCAATTGAACCGATATCAATTACCCAGGGGTTGCTATGAACACTAGTAAAGTGCACATCAATAATCTGTATATCAAATATACCTTTGTTCACTTTGCCATCCTTCTTATCCGTCAATATTTGGGGTAGTTCCGCCCCAAGTGACCATTTCCTTTGCAGTAGAAGCACACAGTTTCAGGCTTTGGTCCAGCTTTGGGCTTCTTCACGGGAGTGACAACTTGTTTGCCATTCTACTTGAATTTCCCTTTCTTTCCCTTTGCCCTTTTTCTTGAAACTATGGTCTTGTCAATCATCAACACTTGATGCTCTTTCTTGATTTCTACCTTCGTTGATTTCAGCATCACGAAGAGCCTGAGAATCACTTTCGTCATCCCTTGCATACTATAGTTCATCTCGAAGTTCTAGTAACTTGGTGATGGTGACTAGAGAACTCTGTCAATCACTATTTTATCTGGAAGATTAACTCCCACTTGATTCAAGCGATTGTAGTACCCAGACAATCTAAGAACATGCTCACTAGTTGAGCAATTCTCCTCCATCTTTTAGGCAAAGTACTTGTCAGAAGTCTCATGCCTCTTAACACGGACATGAGTCTGAAATACCAATTTCAGCTCTTGGAACATCTCATATGCTCTGTGATGTTTCAAAAATGGTTTTGAAGTCCCGGTTCTAAGCCGTAAAGCATGGTGCACTAAACTATCAAGTAGTCATCATACTGAGCTTAGCTAAACGTTCATAACGTCTGCATCTGCTCCTGCAATAGGTCTTTCACCTAGCGGTGCTTTAAGGACATAATTCTTCTGTGCAGCAATGAGGATAAACCTCAAATCACGAACCCAGTCCGCATCATTGATACCATCATCTTTCAACTTAGTTTTCTCTAGGAACACATATAAAAACATAGGGAAGCAACAACGCGAGCTATTGATCTACAAAATAATTTGAAAAATACTATCAGGACTAAGTTCATGATAAATTAAAGTTCCATTAATCAAATACTTAAGAACTCCCACTTAGATAGACATCCCTCTAATCATCTAAGTGATCACATGATCCAAATCAACTAAACCATGTCCGATCATCACGTGAAATGGAGTAGTTTTCAATGGTGAACATCACTATGTTGATCATATCTACTATATGATTCACGCTCGACCTTTCGGTCTCAATGTTCCGAGGCCATATCTGCATATGCTAGGCTCGTCAAGTTTAACCCGAGTATTTATGCGTGTGCAAAACTGGCTTGCACCTGTTGTATGTGAACGTAGAGCTTATCACACCCAACCATCACGTGGTGTCTCAGCACGACGAGCTTTGGCAACGATGCATACTCAGGGCGAACACTTATACCTTGAAATTTAGTGAGAGATCATCTTATAATGCTACCACCAATCAAAGAAAAATAAGATGCATAAAAGATAAACATCACATGCAATCATTATAAGTGATATGATATGGCCATCATCATCTTGTGCCTTTGATCTCCATCTCCAAAGCACCATCATGATCACCATCGTCACCGGCGCGACACCTTGATCTCCATCGTAGCATCATTGTCGTATCGTCAATGATTGCTTCTACGACTATCGCTACCGCTTAGTGATAAAGTAAAGCAATTACATGGCGATTGCATTTCATACAATAAAGCGACAACCATATGGCTCCTGCTAATTGCTGATAACTCTGTTACAAAACATGATCATCTCATACAATAAAATATAGTATCATGTCTTGACCATATCACATCACAACATGCCCTGCAAAAACAAGTTAGACGTCCTCTACTTTGTTGTTGCAAGTTTTACGTGGCTGCTATGGGCTAAGCAACCGTTCTTACCTACGCATCAAAAACCACAACGATATTTCATCAAGTTGGAGAAACTGACACCCGCCAGCCACCTGTGTGCGAAGGACCGAGCATAGCCACACTCGATTCAACTAAAGTTGGAGAAACTGACACCCGCCAGCCACCTGTGTGCGAAGCACGCCGGTAGAACCAGTCTCGCGTAAGCGTACCCGTAATGTCGGTCCGGGCCGCTTCATCCAACAATACCGCCGAATCAAAGTATGACATGATGGTAAGCAGTATGACTAGTATCGCCCATAACTCACTTGTGTTCTACTCGTGCATATAACATCTACGCATAAACCTGGCTCGGATGCCACTGCTGGGGAACGTAGTAATTTCAAAAAAATTCCTACGCACACGCAAGATCATGGTGATGCATAGCAACAAGAGGGGAGAGTGTCGTCCACGTACCCTCATAGACCGTAAGCGGAAGCGTTATGACAACGCGGTTGATGTAGTCGTACGTCTTCAGGATCGACCAATCCTAGTACCAAACGTATGGCACCTCCGTGATCTGCACACGTTCAGCTCGGTGACGTCCCACGAACTCATGATCCAGTAGAGCTTCGAGGGAGAGTTCCGTCAGCACGACGGTGTGATGACGGTGTTGATGAAGCTACCGACGCAGGGCTTCGCCTAAGCACCGCTACGATATGACCAAGGTGGATTATGGTGGAGGGGGGAACCGCACACGGCTAAAGATCAATGATCAACTTGTCTATGGGGTGCCCCCCTCCTCCGTAGATAAAGGAGTGGAGGAGGGGGAGGGGCCGACCCCTCCTAGGCGTGCCCCAAGGGAGTCCTACTCCACCGGGAGTAGGACTCGAACCCTTTCAAGAGTAGGAGTAGGAAAGAGGGCAGGAGGAGAGAGGGGGAAGGGAAGGCCCCCCCCTCCTTGTACAATTCGGACTAGAGGGGGAGGGGGCGTGTGGCCTGCCCTGGCCGCCCTCCTCTTCTCCACTAAGGCCCAATAGGCCCATTACACTCCCCGGGGGGTTCCGGAAACCCCGTGGTACTCCGGTATTTGTCCGAACTTGCCCGGAACACTTCCGAAGTCCAGACATAGTCATCCAATATATCGATTTTTATGTATTGACCATTTCGAGACTCCTCGTCATTTCCGTGATCATATCCGGGACTCCGAACTACCTTTGGTAAATCAAAACACATAAACTCATATTACCGATCGTCACCGAACGTTAAGCATGCGGACCCTACGGGTTCGAGAACTATGTAGACATGACCGAGACACGTCTTCGGTCAATAACCAATAGCAGAACCTGGATGTTCATATTGGCTCCTACATATTCTACGAAGATATTTATCGATCAAACCGCATAACAATATACATTGTTCCCTTTGTCATCGGTATGTTACTTGCCCGAGATCGATCGTCGGTATCTCAATACCTAGCTCAATCTCGTTACTGGCAAGTCTCTTTACTCATTCTGTAATGCTTCATCCCGCAACTAACTCATTAGTCACATTGCTTGCAAGGCTTATAGTGATGTGCATTACCGAGAGGGCCCAGAGATACCTCTCTGACAATCGGAGTGACAAATCCTAATCTCGATCTATGCCAACTCAACAAGTACCATCGGAGACACCTATAGAGCACCTTTATAGTCACCCAGTTACGTTGTGACGTTTGGTAGCATGCAAAGTGTTCCTCCGGTAATCGGGAGTTGCATAATCTCATAGTCATAGGAACATGTATAAGTCATGAAGAAAGCAATAACAGTAAACTAAAATGATTAAGTGCTAAGCTAACGGAATGGGTCAAGTCAATCACATCATTCTCCCAATGATGTGATCCCATTTATCAAATGACAACTCATGTCAATGGTCAGGAAACTTCAACCATCTTTGATCAACGAGCTAGTCAAGTAGAGGCATACTAGTGACACTATGTTTGTCTATGTATTCACATATGTATTATGTTTCTGGTTAATACAATTCTAGCATGAATAATAAACATTTATCATGATATAAGGAAATATAAATAACAACTTTTATTATTGCCTCTAGGGCATATTTCCTTCACCTGGATGGCCTTCCCTGAGTCAACGTACAATGGGCGAAGATGAAGGCCACCGAGATTGCCACCGCGGGGCCACCTGAAGGCAAGGATCACCGGCGGACGGAAAAGTACTTCGGCGAGGTCCTCGAGGGAGATTGCATTGTAGAGGCCAGTGCTCAAAGGACATCATATTTGATTAGTAGAGTCTGTTTTGTAAGAGTCATGTACTGAACTTATGGTGTTAAATATTTATGCTTACGCTTTATGATCAGTTTATCCTCCTATTTGGCCATTTTAATTAATAAGTCTGAAAGTTTACCAGTTGTTGGCTTTTGCCCCCACGTAAACATTACAGGGGTGTTCGGGAACACATGACCACACTTTATCCAACGCTTGGCCCGATGTAGGAGGCGTCTTGCGAGGTGAACTAGGCAATCAGACTATGCAAATTTAGTACTTTCACTTGGCCATAAGAGTCCATTGGTGGTGCTAAGTATTAGCCCCCTTGTTGCGTGAACGGCAGTCCGGAGTACGACGCCTTTGCAACGCGGCTGGTCGAAGCCCAGCCCCTCGTATAACATGGCATAAATCGCGAACAACTTGTATTATAACACTAAGTCACTGGATCACTGATCCGCTCTCGCATATCATGACAGTCAATTTTCAGCTTTCTCTACTAAGATACTTAACCGGACGAACCAGAAATACAGTCGTAGTAGTTCTCCCTTTACTACCTTACCCGAACTTGCGAAACGTAAGGTGGCAAACACAGGAGCTGGGCAACGCAACTATAGACCAAAGACATCATTCGGAGCCGATGCATATAATGCAATACCCGGGACGCCAAAGAGTTCCTATGGGTGTTCGGCCTTAAGAGTTTGCGGGGTTGAATACAGCCCCTGGTATGAAGGCCATGCCGAACCACGTATGTCAGTCGAACGTAAGGGGGAACACAGATGACAAGGTAATACAAGAGACCAACCGAAAAGGTGATGATCATCTGCTTCCTTTATTGTAACATCCCAAATTTTCAATTTGGAATGTTATACATAGATCATCATTGCATGTCATATTTATTGCATTTTGGCTCGATCCTAGAAATTCTACGCAACTCAAGGACCCACGGAGAGAGTTGGGATTTCGTTATTTTCATATTTGAGTTTCCCGAAAATTTTGAAAATAGGATCATTTGATTTTATTTATTTTATCTTCAATTATTTCTATTATAAAAATATGAGAGAGGGAATAAAATGACTTTCCCAAAATAAAGAAATATTGAGGATTTGATAATAAAATCAAATATGATTTTATTTTGGAGTTTATTGCTATTTTATTTGAATTTAGGAAAAATACGCATTTTTCAAAATTGCATTTTGGCCCAAAATAAATGTTCCTCTTGTCCGGCTTGATTTTATAAGCCGGGGAAAATTTATTTCGGGATTTTTGGAGTCCGTTTAGTATTTCTTTTAATTGTTTTTCTGCGCGTAATGTTAAAAAAAAGAGGAAACCGACTCCGGGCCGGACCCGAGCGGGACACCACCCGGGGGGGGGGGCTTTATAAGCCGGGGCCCCTGCCCCCGAAGCCCATCGCT
>NC_041389.1:219586590-219626027 GCF_002162155.2 Triticum dicoccoides | reverse complement strand
TCCGGCGCCGCCGCCGGAGCCGACCGCCGCCGCCGCTCATTGACCCGCCGCCACCGCCGTTGACCCGCCGGAGGTAGACCCCGTCGCCGCCACGGTTTTCAAGAGAAAACCGCCATTTCTTTTTAGGAACCCGGTTTATTTTTTTTATAGATCGATATTTTTTTTCGGTTTACTCTATTTAGCGGACGTTCGTCCGTACGTTCGTTTTAACGAATGGTTTCCGTCGTTTCGGTGCTGACAGCGAACTTTCGTTCGTTAGTCTGTTCGTCGTTTTTCTTTTTCTCGGATTTTCCGCGATTATTTCTGATCGCGATTTCTGATCCGATTTTCGTTCTAGTATAACTTTTCGCTCGTTTACCAGACTCAGGTGATTCAAGCGCCTAGAGTTTCATCTGGAAACCCTCTCTCCATTTAAGCAACTCAAACAAGCTTTTGCTAATGTAAAATTTGACTTAGGTCCAGATTAGTAAAATGAAGCTGTTTTCTTTCGCCGTTTGAGTTTCGTTGCTTCATTTGATTTGATTCTTTTTGCAAACCGGAGTTCTTAAGTTGAACTTTCTGGTTAGATCTCTTATTTGTGTTTTACCTGTGAATTAGATGAGTGCTTATTGTATGCTTGTTTGTTTGCGATAGAGTACCCGGAGTGCGCCGCTTGCTACTTCGAATCTCTAGGTTTCACGGATCATCAGCAAGGCAAGTAACACTTTGATCATACCTCTTTACTACCCAGTTTTAATGCATTAGATCAATCCTCTTTGCATGATTAGGATCTGATTTAACATGTGGGTTTGGGAAGTAGTTGAGGTAGAACCTATTACCTGTTTTATTATCAAACCTTTGGGAGTTACTTCTACGTTTGCTATATTGCTATGCTATGCCAGTAGACGTGGATTGGGTGAGTGTTTCCATGATAGATGTGAGATTGTTAATTTAATGGTTTATTTAAGGTGGCAACTTTAATACACATCTGGGTGGACTGAGGCACTTGGGATTCCAGTGATTGCCTGTTATTTTTCTTTATGGACCGCCACCCAGGCTCAAAGGGATCATGAGATTATTCATGCTAGAAACTTCCGTGTGCAGCCGCAAGCTACTATGGGCTCTAGCATAGTTGATTAAGTCGTGTGAACTCTTACAGTGGTAGACTAGCAGATGTAGGGGAAAGTAGGTGTAACGGTCTACCCATCGTAAGGTGTAAACGCTTCTGAATGACTATGTCTCGGTCATCCGTTTCTCAAACACCATGTAGTGCGAGAATCCCAACGGAGGAGATCGAGTCTTGCAGGGAAAAGTGCACAAACCTCTGCAGACTGTATAAACTAATCATGGTTAGCCGTGTCCCCGGTTATGGATGTTTTGGGTATCTAGTACCTGGATTATCATGTGAATCTCATCATGTTACTTTAATTAATTTTCTTGGGTTTAATGATGATGCTTAATTGGGATTGAGTTGGGTGAACCTTCTCAATGTTTAACAACCACCATGATAGTTAAATAAAATTTATTCCTTTGCAGTAGGGAAAAATTGGCTTTATGCAAAACTGTAACCATAGAGCTTTCCAGCAGCCATATATGCATGTAGTATAGCATTATTATTTCATTACTCTCTATGTGTTACATTGCCAGCATATTCCATGTCCTGACCCGTTTTTGGGCTGCAACATTCATGTTGCAGACATTTCAGACGATGATTAAGGTGCCTTAGGTCGTGGTCCTATACTCAGTGATGCCGTTGGAGTTGATGGACTCGCTTATCTTCCAAGCCTTCCGATGTTATCGTTATTAGATAGCCTTAAGCCATATTTATTGTAATAAGTTCTCTTTTGAGACATTCGATGTAATAAGTGTGTGATTGCTACTCTGTTATAAATCCTTCAAGTACCATGCGTGTCAGCATTACTGATCCAGGGATGACACTAAAGCACAGAGATCAGACTGTTTGAGGTCTGGTCGCTACATTTATATCCTTATTAATACGTCGATGCGTGTTTCGACAGACAATGCCTTTCAATATTAAGGTCATGTTACATGCCTAAAGAGAAAAAGAAAAAGTTTTTCATAAGGGAAAGTCTAACAGAGGGCCTGAAAATAATAGTTCAAAAACTCCAGTGATGCCCCGTCGCACGTCTGCGCAATATCTCCTTAGTAATAAGTCCTTTGATAGGAGTATTTGATGGAAATGCCAGCCTTAAAAGGATCTCGTGAAACAACATATAGCAAGTAGGGCTCTTGATGAACCTGTAGTGAGAAAAAAAGGTATATGCAGTCCAGATTGGGTCAAGCCATACTATGGACCCTTTCCACAGTGTGCCTCCGGCGCCGCCTAGGGTATTTTTAGTGTGTAGTTGTGCATGCGCGGTACATAAGCCGCACCCTGATGGGGCGATCGGCGGAGGCCAAACTACTAATCAAGGTCTGGATCCATTGAGTTATCGCAATTATGCGCGGACCGGACTCGTTTGGATACGTCATTGGCTTTACTGGCCAACAAACTGTTTGGCTTGATAAGGCCGCCATACACGTCGGCTGTGAGGGCCGCGGTGTGCTCTTCAGTACGGAGGGAGCGTTCCATATTTCCATTGACTGTAATAACGCCCCAAGGTCCAGGCATCTTAAGCTTCAAGTAAGCGTAATGCGGGACTGCATTAAATTGGGCGAAAGCAGTTTGTCCGAGTAGTGCATGATAGCCGCTGCGGAAAGGGACGATGTCGAAGATTAACTCTTCGCTGCGAAAGTTGTCTGGGGAGCCGAATACTACCTCCAGTGTAAGTGAGCCCATGCAACGGGCCTCCATGCCCGGTATCACACCATTGAAGGTAGTGTTACTAGGCTTGATTCTTGATGGGTCAATGCCCATCTTGCGGACAGTGTCTTGATAGATCAAGTTAAGACTACTGCCCCCGTCCATAAGGACTCTAGTGAGATGATATCCGTCAATAATTGGATCGAGTACCAGGGCAGCCGACCCCCCGTGATGGATACTGGTTGGGTGATCCCTGCGATCAAAGGTGATCGGACAGGCTGACCATGGGTTAAACTTGGGGGCGACAGGCTCTATAGCGTAGACGTCCCTTAGTGCGCGCTTGCGCTCCCTTCTGGGGATGTGAGTGACATAGATTATGTTCACTGTTTTCACCTCGAGGGGAAACTTCTTCTGACCCCGGGTGTTCGGCTGACAGGGCTCATCGTCGTCTTCACTTGGAGGTCCCTTTCCCTTGTGTTCTGTATTTATTTTACCGGCCTGTTTGAAAACCCAACAATTCCTGTTGGTGTAGTTGGCAGGCTTATCGGGTGTGCCATGAATCTGGCAGGGCCTCTTGAGGATTTTATCCAAACTAGATGGACCATCTCTGTTGCCTTAGAAAGGTTTCTTCCGCCAACCGGATTTAGAGCTGCTGAATCCGGCATTGACTGCCGTATCGTCTATGTCGTCGTTGTTGTTCTGATGTTTATTTTTATTACGGCAAGGTTTACCATTGCCATCCCTGGCCTCAGAAGTGCCGGGGTCGCCCGAGCTGTTGCTTCTATGAGCCAACCAGCTATCCTCACCCGCACAGAAGCGGGTCATTAGTGTAGTTACAGCTGCCATAGTCTTCGGCTTTTCCTGCCCGAGGTGTCGGGCGAGCCATTCGTCCCGGACGCTGTGTTTGAAGGCTGCTAAGGCTTCGGCGTCCAGATAGTCCACAATCTGGTTCTTTTTAATTAGGAACCGATTCCAAAGCTTGCAATCTAATTTGCCTGGTTGCTGGATTATGTGACTCAAGTCGTCAGCATCCGGTGGCCGGACATAAGTGCCCTGAAAGTTGGCCCGAAAAGCATCTTCCAAATCTTCCCAGGTTCCAATGGATTTTTCTGGGAGGCTGTTTAGTCAGTGTCATGCTGGTCCTTTCAGCTTTAGAGGAAGATATTTAATGGCATGGAGATCATCTCCTCGAGCCATGTGAATATGGAGAAGAAAATCTTCAATCTAGACGGCCGGATCCGTTGTTCCGTCGTACTGTTCGATGTTTACGGGTTTAAACCTTTCCGGAAATTGGTGCATCTTTACCTCATCGGTGAAGCATAAAGGGTGTGCGACCCCTCTATATTGCGCAATATTGCGGCGGAGATCGACTGACATCTGAGTCCGGTTCTGATCTCGAGTATAGTAATGGTTGTCATGCCGGGCTTCATAGTCGTTGTCTCACGCCGGGGCATGGCCTCTTGATCCATAGATTGATCTAGTCTGGCCAGCTTTATTGGCTAGGTCATGTTGCAAGTCGTATGTATATCCCGCGACTGTTGTCTCCTTGCCTCTTCGGTGAGGAGGTGCGGATTGGTGTTCGGCTTGATATGCCGCTTTATCCCGTCCATGTGGTGGTCGGTCTGGTTGATCTGTCTGATTGTATTTCGACGGTATTGGCTCAAGGGCTTCGTCATCGAACTGTGGCAGCAGCTTGCGCTTAGTGTAGCTTTTGACAGGTCGCTCATGGCCGTATTCCTCAGCGGCCAGGACCTTAGTCCACCTTTCATTAAGCATGTCCTGTTCAGCTTTGAGTTGATGTTGTTTCTTTTTCAGGCTCTGGGCTGTGGCGATGAGCTGTCGCTTGAAGTGTTCTTGTTCGAGGGGTTCCTCTAGGAAGATAAAATCTTCGTCACCGAGATTGACTTCCTCTTCGGATTCAGACATATAATTGATGTCTTCCGAATCTTCGTGATCAACGTGTTCGGGGCTATACTAACCCTCTTCCCTTTCATCCCGTTCGGATGTATAATGTTGCTGTTTTACACTTGCTGAAACTGTTTCAACATTCAATCTTGTCATGTTGGTTCCTACTAATCCATGAGCTATATGTATATGATTCCATGATGTTATTTTATCTTTGTTATGTGTACTTTGATGTCATTCCCTTGGTTTCTATGTTTACTTGTTGTATCTTGTCTCTTTCTTGCTCTCAAGTTGCCATCATATTAACTCTGCTCATGCATATGCTGCTGTGTTATAAAGTTGCATTTTGCATTGATCATATTGGTTTAATATTGATGCCTATGAACCCGAACCTTAAAGGTATTTGAAGTATGTTATCCGTACATGAAGTGCATGTAAAGTTTGTGCTCATAAGATTCCTGCAGCATGTTGTTTTGATGTTTGCAAAGTGCCTAACTTGTTGTTTTGGGCAGATTGTTGTTATATCTTGTTTGGAGTGTATGTGTTGCACCGTTGCTCTGTTTTGAGCATGCTCTACATGAAACTTGCTTAGAATTGCATATAGTTTTGTATTATCATGTTGCCTCCTTGTTTTGAGAGTGTTTGCGTGATGTTTGAAAGCATTTGGCATCAATGCCATGTCTAACTTGTTTTGTTCATATCTTCTAGGCCGTAGCTCCGAATTAAATGAACTTTATATGAAACTTGACTAGAATTTCGTGTAGATCATCTTGGTGCATTTTAACTTGCTGTTTAACTACTTGAACATAAGGTTTATTCAGATCTGGACCAATTTTGAAATTTGCATATGAGGACTTACCGGATTTGTTATATGTTGTTTCCGGCCTCGTTTAAACTTGCTTTGATGTGTTGTTCTTGTTTGCATCATCTCTTGCCATGAATAGCATCATATAGCATTTGTCATGCATCATACTTGGTTGAGCATTATGTCATGTTTATGTGTTGTGTGTTTACCTTGTTGTTTGCTTCTTTCCGGTTGTGCTTCTTCTCGTTAGTTCCTGTTTCGTTACGATCGTGAGGATTCGCTCGACTATGCTTGGCTCGTCTTCATCCGTTTGTCTACTTCATGGACTCGTTCTTCTTCCTAGCGGGATTTCAGGCAAGATGACCGTCACCCTGGATCTCACTACTATCATTGCTATGCTAGTTGCTTCGTTCTATCGCTATGCTGTGTTGCCTATCACTTGTTTATCAAGCCTCCCAAATTGCCATGTCAGCATCTAACCTTTTCACCCTTCCTAGCAAACCATTGTTTGGCTATGTTACCACTTTTGCTCAGCCCCTCTTATAGCGTTGTTAGTTGCAGGTGAAGTTGAAGATTGCTCCATGTTGGACATGATTATTGTTGGGATACCACAATACCTCTTATTTAATTAATGCATCTATATACTTGGTAAAGGGTGGAAGGCTTGGCCTTATGCCTGGTGTTTTGTTCCACCCTTGCCGCCTTAGTTTCTGTCATACCAGTGTTATGTTCCTTGATTTTGCGTTCCTTACGCGGCCGGGTGTATGGGAATCCCTTGACAGTTCGCTTTGAATAAAACTCCTCTAGCAAGGCCCAACTTTGGTTTTACATTTGCCTAACAACCTATAACCTTTCCCTTGGGAGTAATTAACCCGAGGGTCACCTTTATTTTAAACCCACCCGGGCTAGTGCTTCTCTAAGTGTTGGTCCGAACCGAGCAGCCTGCGGGGCCACCTCGGAGAAACTTGAGGGCTGGTTTTACTCGTAGCTTGTCTCATCCGTTGTGCCCTGAGAACAAGATATAGCTCCTATCAGGATTTGCCGGCACATTCGGGCAGTCTTGCTGGTCTTGTTTTACCATTGGCGAAATGTCTTGTAACCGGGATTCCGAGACTGATCGGGTCTTCCCGGGAGAAGGAATATCCTTCGTTGGTCCTGAGAGCTTATAATGGGCTAAGTTGGGACACCTCTGCAGGGTTTAAACTTTCAAAAGCCGTGCCCGCGGTTATGTGGCAGATGGGAATTTTTCAATATCCGGTTGTAGAGTACTTGATAATTGACTTAATTAAAATGCATCAACCGCGTGTGTAGCCGTGATGGTCTCTTTTCGGCGGTGTCCGGGAAGTGAACATGGTTTTGAGTTATGCATGAACGTAAGTAGTTTCAGGATCACTTCTTGATCACTTCTAGCTTCTCGACCGTTGCGTTGCTTCTCTTCTCGCTCTTATTTGCGTATGTTAGCCACCATATATGCTTAGACGCCGCTGCAACATCACCACTTATCCTTTCCATACCCATTAAGCTTTGCTAGTCTTGATACCCATGGTAATGGGATTGCTGAGTCCTCGTGGTTCACAGATTACTACAACAATAGTTGCAGGTATCGGTATTGTGATGATCATGACGCGAGAGCGATGTTACTTGTTTTGGAGTTCTTCTTCTGCTTCTTCTTCGATTAGGGGATAGGTTCCAGGTCGGCAGCCTGGGCTAGCAGGGTGGATGTCATTGAGTTTCTGTTTGTGTTTCATCCGTAGTCAGATGTTGCTCTTATGTATGTTGTTATTGTATTCATGTGGCATTGTATGTCTCTTGTATGTATCCCCAACTATTATGTAATGGTACGATGTAATGATATCCACCTTGCAAAAGCGTCTCCAATATGCGCTTCTATCCTTGGTGGGACCTTCCAGTTCCTTTTGGATAAGGTCGCATATTGGGAGTGACAAGTTGGTATCAGAGCCTCGACCGACCATAGGAGCCCCTTGATTGTTCGTAGTTTGGTCGTTGTCGAGTCTAGAAGGAAACTGTTTTCAGAGTCTAGTTATATCGGAGAGTAGGAATTCTTTGTACTCCTCAGCCCCTTCGTCGCTCTGGTGACGAATCTGAAGTACTCCTCTTCCCCTTCGAACTTTCTTTAAGATCACGCGGTTAGTTATTTGTTCGTTGGTTCTCAGCTCTTTTCATCCGGTGCATTTCTCGTCAAGACGATTCGACCCTCTTTGTTTTTGCAAGTTCAATCCTTAGTTCGCTCTCAACGAAGTTGTTTCTCTGCCCTCAGTTGTCTTCTTTTCCCACCCGCCCACCCTTTTTCTTCTTGGAGCCAGAGTCCATAATCGAGTATCCATCCTACTCGTGCGAAGCCTTTGCATTCTTTCACCCGGTGTCTTCTCTTCAAGTTATTCATCGGTTCCCCCTTCCAAGTTGCCTTTGTTTTTCTCGCCCTCCCACCCCTCTTCTTCCTGGAGCCTGAGTCTCTTTCGAGCATCAATTTCATTCGTGCGGAGCCTCTTCAGTCTTTCATCATTTGTTTCAACCGGCGATTTCTTCTCTAGTTCGTCATTCTTCATCTCTTTTTCTTCTCCGATGGACTCAATTCAAGTTTTTTCGGGTTGATCATATTCTTTTCCTTGGATCAAATGTTTCCTCTTGCTCGTTCGCCTCTCGCCAGTTTATCCTTCCGGAGTGCTCAAGACATCTCAGGAGATTCGTTTGTGTTCGAATTAATTCGAGGTTATCACCTCATTCAAATATTTCAATTGTTCCGGTGCATCATCAATATGTTTAACAATCCTTTTCAATGGTGTTTTCTTTTTAGTGGGCCCTAACCCACAGGTCTTTTCCCAGGTTCTTACCTGACTCTTCTAATTATTCCGGAGCCATTCCTAATTCTTTTCGGAGTTTGACGTAAGAATGAATTTCATCAGTCAGATGCCTTTTCAAGATCAATTTCAATTCTTTTCATTGTTGGCTCAACCTCTTCACTTTTCATTCTCCCGGTGTATCTTAGTAATTTTGGTGGTGTTTCTCGCCGTCAGTTGAAGATCGAAGAAGAGTTCCTTCTAAATCTTGCCCGTTCTCTCGAAGATTCGTGCTTCTAGCTTCATGTTATCCTCTTGAATTATTCCATTTGTCAAATATTCTTTCTTACCCATCTGGAGGATGTCAAGAGTTGATTTCTGTTTCTTTTCACTGGAGGCCATCATTCTAGAGGAATTCTTCGTCCCCACACTTCAGCTATCATTATCCAATTATCCCGGCGCATCTGTCAAGTATTCTTTAATCAGCTCGTTATCTCTTCATTCTTTTGCATCTAAATCCCCTAAAGCATATTTGTTCTTCTATTTCTTCCCGGTGATTCATTCTCTTCCATCAGTCATTTTTGAATTGTTATGGTGGTTCATTCAGATTCTTTTTCCTTTGTTATCATACTTATCCATTCGTTCTTTCAATCCTACCGGTGGTTCTTTGAAGACCTTCCTAAAGGTTGCGCCATATTCCCCTTAATCCTTTTCAACAAGAATAAGTAGTATGCAAAATCCATTGCTTGTCATCAATTTCATTTGATGAAGGATAAGCATACAATAAATCTTATTCTTATTTCCTCCAAGAGATTAATCCCTTCCTTCGGAGTTTGTTCATGATGAATAATTTCATGGTTCAAAGTGCTTTCATCTTTTCTTTTCCGGAGTTCAAATTTCCACAGCCATTTCGTCGGAACCTCCATCTAAATCACCGCAAGGCTCATCTTATTCTTTCATCCTTCATTCTATCTCATCATCCTTTTGTCACCAGAGTTCTTCATGGTGGTTCGTAAATATTTAATTCATTCTTCAAGAGTTCATCAAGATTTTGTTGGAGGAGTTCAAGTATCAATTCTTCTCGTGTCTCAAAGTGCAAATAATTCTCCGTATTCTTCTGAAGTGGAGTTTTGCATTTCTTCGTTCTTCTCAGCTATTCAGACATTTGGTTGTGGTATAATTTCACCTCAAGTTTTGAGATGTTTTTGATAAGTCCACAACAAGCTTATTCTTTTGTTGTTGATTTCCTCAACAACTATGTTCTAACCTTCCTCTAAGGATGCTATCGAATTCATTCGTGGTGAAAGGTTTTGTTCTCTCATCCATTCTTTTCTTTCCATTCTTTCAATTCTTTCAGAGGCATTGCATTGTTCATCTCGCCTAGTGCCATCCCATCTTGTGAAGTCCATGTTCTATTCCTTCCATTTTCAGCCAGAGTGCTGCCGGAATTCTTATGTTCTTATTCCTTTCCTATCCTATTCTAACCAGGTGGTTTCAGAGCCTATCTTATTCCATGAGCTTTTGATTCTTGTCATATTCGTCGTTCCTCTTTCTACTCGAGTGATCTCGACCTTGTTCATCTTCTCTCTCGCACTCTTGTTTCACCTCATCCTCTTTCTCTTCCGTCTCGTCCCTAAGATCTCGGGACGAGATCTCTTGTTACTGGAGGAGAGTTGTAATGCCCTGAGTCCGATGCGCCAGGTGTCCTCCAGTCATTCGTCGTTCTTGCCAGGTCATTTTCTTGCGTGTTGCACTTTTCCATTTCATCATCTATATTTCATCTGCATGTTTTTCAAAACTTGCATCCGTTCGGGTCCTCCCAGTTCACTCCGTTGTCCAGCGAAGCCCAGCCACACTCGCATGCGCCCGCGGCACATCCGAAATAATATTTTATAAGTGGTATAAAAATGTTCTCGGAATGGGATGAAAGTTGGTGTGCGGTCTTATTATAGTGTAGTTAGACCGCCTGCCAAATTTCATCGCATTCGGAGTCCGTTTGATAGCCAAACTGTCATCCGTAGCGGAACCATTGCCGGTTTAATCATCAGACGTTTCGGTCTATGAAACTCCCGCTGGGCTGCCCTTCTCTTCTCTCTTCTCAGCCCAAGGCCTCTCTTCACAGCCCACACCCACTCTAATCCAACCCACTAAACCCCCTCCGATCCGGAGCCGTCCGATGGCGATCCGAGGCTTCGAAACGCCCCTAAAAACCCCCTAACCCTAGCAAATCTGCTATATATGGACACCCTAGTCCATTTTTGGGCATCCTAACCCTACCCCTAACATCCAGCCACAGCCTCCCACCATCCTCCTCAAATTCCGCGTTGGCCCTCTCCCCGCCGCCACTTGTTGCCGCCACCTCGCCCGCGCCGCCGCCCTCCACCTCCTCCCGCCACTTGGCGCTCTCCCACTGGCCCACCGCCGCTCCAACAGCGCCCGTGGACAACCGGAGGCTGCCACGCGCCCCGCATACCTCCTCCCACCACTGGGCCCGCCGGAGCCCATCTGCGGCCTGCCCCCGGGCCGGATCTGGGCCCGAGTCGCCCTGCCGCCTGGAGCCTCGTGCCTCCCCGAGCTCCCTGCGACCGCCGCCCGCGGCTTCGTCTTCGAGTCGCTATCGTCGTCCTCGCCGGACAACCGCCGCCGGCGCGCCCTTCGTCATCCGTGCGTGCGTTCGAGCGCACGATGCCTCCAGCGCCTCCAGCGCCCGTGTGGGCCGGCCTGCTATCCAGGGCCCATCCGCCGGCCCACCTCGCCTCCCCTCCGGCCTCTGTCGGCCCAGCCCAGCACCGACAGGACCAAGGGGCCCTAGGTGAGCTCCAGTTTGCTTAAATCCCGCCCGTGTGTAGTATAGCTAAGTCGCGCTCCCTCCGTTTTTTCCTGAAATTGACTAAGTCCCTAGTATTTCAGCATCATGCATGCATCTTCATCATGTTGTAAATTTATGCTCGGTGCTCTGTTTTGTGTGCATAATATGTCAAAATGTTCATCTCAGAGTGCTCTTCATGATGGAGTAGTTTGCATTCTTGATCCTGTTCATCTTGATGCCTTAATCTTTGTTGCAAAAATGCTAAGTAATATAAACTGCTGGAATCTGCTATTTCTTAACATCATTTGTGTATCTTGTGAGTGCTATAACTTTGTCCCTGTTGATCTTATGATGATGATTTGGTATGCACATGTTCTGATCTTCATGCTCTACATGTTGGTGTGCTTTGCATTCATGTTAGGGTGCATATTGATATCTTACTCTCTGTTGCAAAGGTGCACGTTGCTGTTAACTCTTGGAAACTGCCGTAACTTGCTGATTTGTCATTTTTGTTGCACTTTGTGTGTGCATGCTATGAGCATGACGTCTACATGTTTTAGGAGCATATTTATGCCATCTTTACATGGGTGCAATCTATGTATTTTTGTATGCCCTGTAGTGAGTGCATCAAGCTTGTGAAGTGGGCTACTCGCTGTTAACTTTCTGTCAAGTCTGTTTCTGTCATATCATGATGTCATGTTTGCTGGACGCTACCAATTAATCCATGCATATTCTGGACATGCTTAGTTGACATGTTTTGTTTCCTATGTTATGCTCTATCTTGCCGTGCCTTTTGATGCCTCATATATTTTCCGTAGCATATGTTTTCATTGGCATGGACATGCTTATATAATGTTCCAGATTTCTGTTAACTTCATGATGCCTTATTCTGAGCTTGTTATTGAGTGATACATGCCTCTTATGGAGATGATCCAATTACATGTTTTGAATTATGATATGAGCACTTTGTTCACATGCCATGGTTGTTAATTTTGGAGATTATATGCCTCTGTTCCATGCTTGCAAACATGCTATGATAATGTTGCTATTTTACACTTGCTGAAACTGTTTCAACATTCAATCTTGTCATGTTGGTTCCTACTAATCCATGAGATATATGTATAAGATTCCATGATGTTATTTTCTCTTTTTTATGTTTACTTTGATGCCATTCCCTTGGTTGATATGTTTACTTGTTGTAGCTTGTCGCTTTCTTGCTCTCAAGTTGCAATCATATTAACTCTGCTCATGCATATGCTGCTGTGTTATAAAGTTGCATTTTGCATTGATTATATTGGTATAATCTTGATGCCTATGAAGCTGAACCTTAATGATATTTTAAGTATGTTATCTGTACATGAAGTGCATGTCAAGTTTGTGCTCATAAGATTCCTGTAGCATGTTGTTTTGATGTTTGCAAAGTTCCTAACTTGCTGTTTTGGGCAGATTGTTGTTATATCTTGTTTGGATTGTATGTGTTGCACCGTTGCTCCGTTTTGAGAATGATCTACATGAAAATTGCTTAGAATTGCATGTAGTTTCATATTATCATGTTGCATCCTTGTTTTAAGAGTGTTTGCTTGATGTTTGAAAGCATTTTGCATCAGTGCCATGTCTAACTTGTTTTGCTCATATCTTCTAGGCCGTAGCTCCGAATTAAATAAACTTTATATGAAACTTGACTAGAATTTCGTGTAGATCATCTTGGTGCATTTTAACTTGCTGTTTAACTACTTGAACATAAGGTTTATTCAGATCTGGGCCAATTTTGAAATTTGCATATGAGGACTTACCGGAATTGTTATATGTTGTTTCCGGCCTCATTTAAACTTGCTTTGATGTGTTGTTCTTGTTTGCATCATCTCTTGCCATGAATAGCATCATATAGCCTTTGTCATGCATCATACTTGGTTGAGCATCATGTCATGTTTATGTGTTGTGTGTTTACCATGTTGTTTGCTTCTTTCCGGTTGTGCTTCTTCTCGTTAGTTCCTGTTTCGTTACGATCGTGAGATTCGGTCGACTACGCTTGGCTCATCTTCAAACGTTCGTCTTCTTCATGGACTCATTCTTCTTCCTAGCAGGATTTCAGGCAAGATGACCATTACCCTGGATCTCAATACTATCATTGCTATGCTAGTTGCTTCGTTCTATCGCTATGCTGCGCTACCTATCACTTGTTTATCAAGCCTCCCAAATTGCCATGTCAGCCTCAAACCTTTTCACCCTTCCTAGCAAACCGTTGTTTGGCTATGTTACCACTTTTGCTCAGCCCCTCTTATAGCATTGTTAGGTGCAGGTGAAGTTGAAGATTGCTCCATGTTGGACAGGATTATTGTTGGGATATCACAATATGTCTTATTTAATTAATGCTTCTATATACTTGGTAAAGGGTGGAAGGCTCGGCCTTATGCCTGGTGTTTTGTTCCACTCTTTCCGCCTTAGTTTCCGTCATACCGGTGTTATGTTCCTTGATTTTGCGTTCCTTATGCGGCCGGGTGTATGGGAACCCCTTGACAGTTCGCTTTGAATAAAACTCCTCCAGCAAGGCCCAACTTTGGTTTTACATTTGCCTAACAACCTATAACCTTTCCCTTGGGAGTAATTAACCCGAGGGTCATCTTTATTTTAAACCCCCCCGGGCCAGTGCTTCTCTAAGTGTTGGTCCGAACCGAGCAACCTGCGGGGCCACCTCGGGGAAACTTGAGGGCTGGTTTTACTCGTAGCTTGTCTCATCTGTTGTGCCCTGAGAACGATATATGTGCAGCTCCTTTGGGATTTGTTGGCACACTCAGGCGGTCTTGCTGGTCTTGTTTTACCGTTGCTGAAATATCTTGTAACCGGGATTCCGAGACTGATCCGGTCTTCCTGGGAGAAGGAATATCCTTCGTTGGTCGTGAGAGCTTATAATGGGCTAAGTTGGGACACCCCTGCAGGGTTTAAACTTTCTAAAGACGTGCCCACGGTTATGTGACATATGGGAATTTTTTAATATCCGGTTGTAGAGAACTTGAAAATTGACTTAATTAAAATGCATCAACCGCGTGTGTAGCCGTGATGGTCTCTTTTCGGTGGAGTCCGGGAAGTGAACATGGTTTTGAGTTATGCATGAATGTAAGTAGTTTCAGGATCACTTCTTGATCACTTCTAGCTTCTCGATCGTTGTGTTGCTTCTCTTCTCGCTCTTATTTGCGTATGTTAGCCACCATATATGCTTAGATGCTGCTGCAACCTCACCACTTATCCTTTCCATACCCATTAAGCTTTGATAGTCTTGATACCCATGGTAATGGGATTGCTGAGTCCTCGTGGCTCACAGATTACTACAACAATAGTTGCAGGTACATGTATTGTGATGATCATGACGCGAGAGCGATGTTACTTGTTTTGGAGTTCTTCTTCTGCTTCTTCTTCGATCAGGGGATAGGTTCTAGGTCGGCAGCCTGGGCTAGCAGGGTGGATTTCGTTGAGTTTCTGTTTGTGTTTCATCCGTAGTCGGATGTTGCTCTTATGTATGTTGTTGTTGTATTCATGTGGCATTGTATGCCTCTTGTATGTATCCCAACTATTATGTAATGGTACGATGTAATGATATCCACCTTGAAAAAGCATCTCGAATATGCGCTTCTATCCTTGGTGGGACCTTCGAGTTCCTTTAGGATAGGGTCGCATATTGGGCATGACAGTTATCGCCCTTGCTGTCCGGGTCCTCGACTGATGCAGCTTGGAAGGCGCGCTCGAGGGAGCACACTGCATCTTTCTCTTCGCAGGGGACTGTGATGATTCCACCGCTTCCTGGCATCTTGAGGATGTTGTAGCCATGGTGGGTCACCACAATGAACTTGGCCAGGGCGGGTACCCGAGGATGACATTGTAGGGCAGGCGGATGTGGGCGACGTCGAAGTCGATGAGCTCGGTGTGGTAGTTGTTGTGCTTCCCGAAAGTGACAGGGAGGCGGACCTGCCCTATCGGCGTAGTAGAGCCGTCGGTAACTCCTGAGAAAGGCTTGCTAGGCTGAAGTGGCACTTGAAGATTGTTGAACATCTCAACGGACAGAACGTTGAGCCCTGTGCCGCCATCGATGAGGGTCCTGGTGACTTGCACATTGCTGATGACTGGGGAACAAAGCATCAGGAGGACGCCAGTGGTAGCCGCACACTTGAGTTGATCTGCTGAGCTGAAAGTGATGGCGCACTTGGACCACCTGAGCAGGTGCGTGGCCTCAAGCTTGGGGAGGACTGCATTCACCTCGCGAGCGAACTGCTTAAAGATGCGCTGAGAGGCTGGGGCCTGGACATCGCCCAAGATGCAAGCGATAGCACGTGGCTCCTGGAAGCCCCCAGCCCCCTCGTCCTAGTGGTGGTCGTCATTCCTTCTTGGCGGCAGCGGCAGAGGAGGAAGGCCTGCGTTGCCTTGCGGGCGGTCCTCGCGAGGCTGATCCCTCCAGGCTCCCTCACGAGGCTGGTCCTGCCAGCGATCCCCACGAGGTCGGTCACGCCACTCCTGGCGAGGGCCTCGTTCGTCCCATCGTCCTCCGCCACGTCCTCCTCGTCGGCCGTAGCCCCGGTCGTGGCGCTCGGGGCGTCGACCGAAGCGACCTTCTCGAACGGCCCTGAGCTCCTGGCATTCATTGGTGTTGTGGGTGTGGAGGTTGTGGTAGGCGCATAACGGTCAGCTACCCTTGGATGACTCCGGCTGGTCTCTGCCAAGCCTTGTGTCTGGTTCTGCTGCAAGCACGGCTGCTTCTTTGCTCTTCACGTCCTTGGCCTTGGCCTTCTTCTCTTCTGGGTCAGCAGCTGGAAGCTCGAGGAGGGAGAGGTGTCCTTCCTCAGCCCTCGCGCACTTGGTCACCAGGTTGAACAGCTCCAGAGATGTGCACAACTCCTCGTGGATGGCGAGCTCCTCCTTCATCTTGAGGTCGCGAACGCCATCAGAGAACACTGAGATGATGGCCTCGTCGGTCACCTTGGGGATCTTGAGGCGGGCGTTGCTGAAGCGTTGGATGTATTTCTACAGGGTCTCTCCAGGCTGCTGCTTGATGCAGCGCAGGTCACCCGCGGCCGAAGGGCGGTCGCAATGAAACGGCTACGCATCTCGTCCCAAGAGGAGATCGAGCTGGGAGGCAGGTTCAGGAGCCAGGTCCGAGCACCATCCTTGAGCGCCATGGGAAACCACTTCGCCATGACCTTCTCATCTCTGTTGGCCGCCTCGATGCCCAGCTCGTAGAGCTGCGGGAACTCCGCGGGGTCGGCAGTACCGTCGTTGCAAGGAGGCATGTACGGCTTGAACTTGTCCGACCAGGCAACGCTACACAGCTTGGTGGTGAAGGCACGACAACCTACTGTGGCCACCGGAGCCCTTTGCTGACATGGGGCCTGCTCCTAATGGTACCCGCGCACTGCCGCCAGGGGCAGCGCGGGGTCTTGGCATGCTGGGACGCGGTCTTGTTGTGCTGGTGCAGGGAGCACGGGAGCACCTTCTTGAGGTCAAGGGATTTCTTGGCAGCTTCTTTCTTGTCGCGTGGGTGCTGGACGCGGTGGGTCACATCCAGGGGCTGTGCGCCTTGGAGCCAGGGTGCTGTCTTGGGGGAGAGGTGGTGGAGGTGCTCCCTAAGCCGCGTCGCCCATGCATGACGGAGGGCGAGGCAGCGAGAGGGACGGCGCGGGAGAGCCCCCTGCGGCGTTGATGAGCTCGGTGATGCGAGCGAGCCACTCTTCGTAGAGGTCATCGACGGGGCGGTAGTGCAGGAGCTCATGTGCCAGGAGCAACGTGGCCTGCGAGTCCGTGGGGGCGCGACGAGCGTGAGACGATGAACCAGCCGGGGTCAGCGACGGAGTGGCGGTGCGGCCTTCCCATCACACCAAAGGGTGTACTGAAGATGCCTGCTACTCGTTCCCCGCTGGGCCGGTGGTGGTGTTGGCGGCAGGCGACGGAGAACGACGAGGAGGCCCACCGACGAGAGCCGTCTGGACGACGCGGGCGGCAAAGGCAGCCCGGCGCTCGGCGCGAGCTTGGCGAGCATCTGCCATGGATGCGACGAAGCGATGGGACGCAGATCAGCGGAAAGAAGATTTCGGCGCACCCCTACCTGGCGCGCCAAATGTTGGATATCGGGGTCCAGCAAAACCCTTAAGGTTCGAACTCTGGGGTGCGCATGAAGATCTTCTCCCTACCGATACACACCCTCAGCCTCGCCGTGAATTCTAAGCTAGCACGATGAATAACACAAGAGACACAAGGTTTATACTGGTTCGGGCCACCGTTGTGGTGTAATACCCTAATCTAGTGTGTGGTGTGGTGGATTGCCTCTTGGGCTGATGATGAATAGTACAGAGGAAGAACATCCTCGCGAGGTGAGGTGTTCTTGTGGTGGTGTGTTTGAGGAGGAATCGATTCGTCTCCGTTGGCCTTGGATGAGATGCCTTGGCTCTAGATGAGATGCCTTCTACTGTGGTGGCTAGCCCTATTTATAGAGGCCCTGGTCCTATTCCCAAATATTGAGCGGGAAGGCAGCCGACAACGGCCAAGCTATCCTGACTAAAGGTGGTCTTCACCTGCCAAAGGCACTGGTGATGACGCCGTCTTGGGCTCCACGGTGGCCTCCGTCCTGCCGTCCTGCTAGTCTTGGTCTCGTTGCACCGATAAGGAAACCTTTGACTGATGCCTCGGTAGTCCGCGCATATGCTTTCCTCCTTTGCACCAAAGAGGAAACGAGGCCGCTGCGGGGGCTGGCGCCCGCCTGGTCTTGATCGTCATGGCTTGCATCAGGGGCACTGTCGGTGTCAAAACCGACGGATCTCGGGTAGGGGGTCCCGAACTGTGCGTCTAGGCGGATGGTAACAGGAGACGAGGGACACAATGTTTTACCCAGGTTCGGGCCCTCTTGATGGAGGTAAAACCCTACGCCCTGCTTGATTAATATTGATGATGTGTATTACAAGAGTGGATCTACCACGAGATCAAGGAGGCTAAGCCCTAGAAGCTAGCCTATGGTATGATTGTTGTAATGGTTGTTGTCCCCTACGGACTAAAACCCTCCGGTTTATATAGACACCGGAGAGGGCTAGGGTTACACAGAGTCGGTTACAATGGTAGGAGATCTACATATCCGTATCGCCAAGCTTGCCTTCCACGCCAAGGAAAGTCCCATCCGGACACGGGACGGAGTCTTCAATCTTGTATCTTCATAGTCTTGGAGTCCGGCTGACGATGACAGTCCGGCTGTCCGGACACCCCCTAGTCCAGGACTCCCTCAGTAGCCCCCGAACCAGGCTTCAATGACGATAAGTCCAGCGTGTATGTAGTCTTCGGCGTTGCAAGGCGGTTTCTCCTTTAAGTTCCACGTACCTGCCGAACAGTGTCCGGCTTTCTTATTAATATCGCGCTTCTTGGCTTCCACGCCCAATAATGGCCTTCTTCCACGCGTCGCACGAATGCGAAAAGCCAGGGTATCTTTTATGTTTTACCCCCTAGCTGTGCAAATAATCCGCCTATAAGAGAGGCAAGAATCCAGATCCAAATCACACCATTTCCTTCCGCGAGTACTCATAGGAGCGCTTCTGACCAAGAATCCATTCCATCATGGACCGTCGACGCGGTTCCTCTTCTCGCGCTCCCAGCCCCCTGCCAGGAGATTGGAGGAGGTGCTCTGTTCCGCACAACGAGCTGGTGAAGCTCCAAGCGGAGGGTTATCTCCCTCCGGCCTTCATGGTTCCGGTTCGAGCTGGGCTGGCCACCTACAAGGGTGGGAAGCAAGCGGAGGCCACCCCAAGTCCCAACAAAGGGGAGCGGGTATGCTTCGTCCCCTATCTGATAAGGGGGCTCGGATTTCCTGTACATCCGTTCCTCCGCGGGCTCCTGGAGTTCTACGGACTCCAGCTCCATCACCTCACGCCCGCCTCTATCCTACATGTTGCGGGTTATGTAGCTCTTTGCGAGCTATTTCTGGGCGTCGAGCCCCATTTCGCGCTTCGGAAGAGGTTGTTCTGCCTTGTACCCCGCTCTCACGAGGGGTCCATATATCAAGTGGGCGGTGTCGAAATATGGCGCATCGCCGGGACCGGATACCTATCCGGAACCCCTAAGAAGGCGTCCGAAGACTGGCCTTCGGAATGGTTTTACGTAGAAGACGCTCCGCTGCCGGACCCTGTTCGGATCGGCCTCCCGGAGTTTAGTAATGCTCCTCTGAAGAAACGCCTTAGCTGGCGCCCACGGAGCCCCCAGCTGGAGGAAGGCAAGAGCGTCCATTATTTGATGGGCCGGATAAGGTTACTGGCCCATTCCGGGTTGACCATGATTGGAGTCATGGCAACGTGCATTATGCGGGGGGTGCAGCCACTGCAATACAGGGGCCACCCTATGTGGGATTTCAACAAGAAGGACGATGCCACCCGTCATGGCCGCAAAGGGCCGGGATCGGCCGAAGACTTGGCGAAGATCCTGTCCGGCCTGTACAAGGGGGAGAAGGAGGATTTCCTCCAGACGACTCCATTAGACGGGTTCTCCATGAATAACCCTCGGCCTTGGGTAAGCGAACACTTCGTATGCCCGACCCATGCTTTCAAAGTTTAAGTTTCTTATATTATGCTTTCGACGCAGGAGCTGCGTCGGGTTGTGGAGGGTATGCTTAGTCCTGCTCCGCAACCCGAGGATCCAGAGAGATCCCAGGATCCGGCCTCCGAAGAGAACCCGGACATTAAGGTGGAACTAATCGACGGGGTGTTCCACTATCTCAGCATGGATAACGCCTTAGTCGCCATTACGGCTGACTACCCCGGACTGTGTCCGGCTTCCCAGGTGATTGCGACCGAAGTCCTGACACCATTATTTCTTCATTGCTCATTTCTGACCACCGTATACGATGGTGCTTTGCAGGAGGTGCCTTCAAGGCGGGAAGCTGAGCCCACAGCGGCTGACCAACAAGGGTCAGTCCGGCCCAGTAGGCGGAAGAGGAGCGCGGCGCGGACTGAAACGTCGCCGCAAAGGTATAGATCATGGTCCGCTATTTAGAGCAACGTTCCTAGGAAGCGTTTGAATGCTCATGACTTTTATAGGAGAAAAAGCGCCCGCCAGACTGCGGGCGTAGAGGTTGCCAACCCAGCCTCTACCAGCCAAGCTCCAGCACCTGGTCTGGATGGGGAGGCGAGCGCAAGGCGCGAGCCGGATACTCCTCCAACGGAGGATGCCGACAGACTGTCTGCCACGAAGTCTGAGGTGGAGAGCGCCATGAACCATAGGCGCCGCCGGACAGTTTTACGTGACGCGTTCTTCTCCCCCGAGGCGTTGGATGCCTTTAACGCGGGGGACATGCATCTCCGTGCTGCTCAAGATGGTTTAACCAGAGCCATGGAGCAATATGTAAAAGACATACGGGTGAGAGATTTTAATAGTTGTATATGCCAGTAGCCCCCGAGACTTAAAGTAGTTATATTTAACTGATTTAAGGATCATTTGAAATGCAAGATCTTACAAAGAAGAATACCCAACTGTCTCAGGAGCTGCAAGAGTGTAAGGCCCAACTTGAGGCCGCGCTTGCTGCCACAGGAGGAAACACAGGGGCCCCTCCTGGTAACACATTATTTTTTTAAAAGATAAGTGGTGTGCGGCGTGCGCGCAAGTCTAATAATGACATTGCAGGTGCTGCCAGACAAGATCCGGACAGGCAAGAACTACTGCGCCAGCTGATGGCCGGCGAGAGGGTGCTGAATAAGGTGCAGCAGGAAAGGAACAAGCTCTAGGATGCCCACGCCCAGCTTGGAGAAGAGCTGAAAGGTGTTCGGGCCGAGCTGTCTGGCTCCGTTAAGGAGAATCAGCGGCTTCGTCGCGGCATATATAGTAAGTTCTTGAGCGAACTCCTTTGAAAAGAAGAGTTTGGCGAGGAAGCCAATTGACAAAATATGTCTTGTAGGTATACTCACAGGTCGCCCTGAGGAGGAGATGCCCGTATCAACGGGTGATCAACTTCCCGAACTGTTGCAACTGCTCGAACGAGTTCGGCAGGCGATGAGCGGCGTTGTCTAGGCTTTGTGGCCATCCCTCTCCCTACCCGAGGGCCTTGGGGAGCTTGCGGAGAAGCTTCAGGGAGTGCGGCAGCGCTTCCGTTTATGGAAGATTTCGGCCTGCCGCCAAGGTGCCAGGGAGGCCTGGGCCATGGTGAAGATGCGGTACAAGAAGGCGGATCCCAACCACATGGCCGAGGTCAGACCGGTGGGGCCCGATGGGAAGGAGATCCCTGTGAGTTTATTGTACGACCAAGTAGAGTTGGCCGCTAAATTTTCCCAACGGGACTGTAAATTAGACAGCCTGTTAGATGGGATTGAGGAGGAATACAGTCAGTCGATTTGACAATGTATTTTAAAATGACATGTAAAATGCCTTCTAGCCGGATTGTAGATCGTTTGTCTTTGCCGACCTTTTCGCTTCAACCTCGGGACCCTAGAGTCCGGAGTGTGTCCGAATACCTTCTCGGTTAAGAAACAACCGGGGCATGCATGGAGACCAGGTGTAGGGGTCATTAGTGCTTTATCAGACAAGTGCCCAACTAGTTATGCTATATTACATGGTTAGTAAGAAACATCTTCCAGGGAGAATAGTTCCGTTAAGGGTTCCTTTCCCTGGGAGGCATGCCCTAAAGTGCATGTCCGGTCTGCGAAAAGAGCAGAAAAACATCTGGGGGCAGAGAAATAAGTAGGTAAAGAATCATCTTTCAAGTCACCGACCGAATATTCCCTTAAGAACGCTAGCTTTCGGCTTCACCCAGTCTGAGGTACACATCCGGGTGACCCGGCAGTAACAATTGCAGAGGTGCTCCCTTTACCTCCTAGCCGAACAATCGGGAACGTAGGGGTAAGCACAGGAGCCAGGCAACCCAGCTTGGCCAAAACTTAAGTCATATCAATGCATATAATGGTGAATAAAAGGTACATGTGGAAGCTTGACACATGTGCTGGGCATGAAGCCCTTATAATTAAGCTTCTAGTAAAGAAGCCCCCAGGTATAATGAGTGCGGATGGCACATCAAGTATGTGCGAACAATGCGCAAGTAGGCCCTTAAGGGCTTTTTAGGAAAAGGGTTGAGAGAAGAAAGAGAAACAAAAGACAGCTGAAGTGTAAAAATTTGGACGGGGGAAGGGGACGAACTCTTAGTCCGGCGCTAGGCATAGAATCTTGGGAGGCGGGCTGCGTTCCATGGGTTCGACTCGAGTCGGTTGTCCGACGCATTTCGTAGACGGTACGCTCCGTCGGTCAGGACTTGATCGATAATGAAGGGGCCCTCCCATTTGGTCTTGAGCTTGTCCTTTTTCTTGTCCGGCAGGCATAGAACTAGTTCGACAATGCTATAAGTCTTGGCCCGTACTTCTCTGCTTTGATATCTTCGAGCCTGCTGCTGATAGAATGCGGAACGAGCCTTGGCGACGTCGCGTTCTTCCTCCAATGCGTCCAAGCTGTCCTGCCGATCCAGCTCGGCTTCTCTTTCTTCGTACATGCGCACTCGAGGTGAGTCATGAATGATGTCGTAGGGCAGAACTGCCTCTGCGCCGTATACCATCAAAAATGGTGTGAATCCGGTAGTACGGTTGGGCGTTGTCCGCAGCCCCCAGAGTACGGAGTCGAGCTCCTCTACCCAGTGCGTGTCAGATTTCGTAAGTGACCGCACTAGTCTGGGTTTGATGCCGCTCATTATTAGACCATTTGCTCGTTCCACTAGACTGTTGGTTTGAGGATGATAGACTAAAGCGTAATCGAGCTTCATGCCCATATTTTTGCACCATGATTTAACCTCGTCGGCCGTGAAATTCATGCCGCTATCGGTGATGATGCTGTGGGGGACACCATAACGGTGTACTACCCCAGAGATAAAGTCTATCACTGGTCCGGACTCTGCCGTTTTGACTGGCTTGGCCTCTATCCATTTGGTGAATTTGTCCACCATGACCAATAGGTACCGTTGCTTGTGGGTTCCTCCTTTAAGGGGTCCAACCATGTCAAGCCCCTAGACCGCGAACGGCCAGGTAATGGGTATAGTTTTGAGGGCGGTGGGTGGCATATGGCTCTGATTAGCAAAGAGCTGACAACCGACGCATCTTTGGACTAAGTCATGAGCATCTGCCCGGGCCGTCGGCAAATAAAATCCTGTATGGAATGCCTTTCCTACAAGGGCCCGAGCTGCGGCGTGGTGTCCGCCTAGTCCGGCATGAATTTCAGCTAGGAGGTTTCGCCCTTCCTCTTCGGAGATACACCTTTGAAGGACTCCGGTTGTGCTTTTCTTATAAAGTTCTCCCTCATGGACCTTGTAGGCTTTAGATCGCCGGACAAGGCAGTGGGCCTCATTTTGGTCTTTGGGAAGTTCCTGCCTAAGCAAGTAGGCTAGGAATGGTTCTGTCCACGGGGCGATTACTGCCATTATGTCGTGGGCTGAAGGTGTTATGTTATCGGCTGAATCGCCGGTTGTGTCAGATTGCTCTGCGTCGGTTGGTGCGGCTGTTTCCGGTTTGTTATTTTCGGACTCCTCTTCCCATAGTACGGATGGCTTAAAGAGCCGTTCCAGGAAGATGTTTGGAGGGACAGCGTCACGTTTTGCACCGATGCGTGCCAGTATGTCGGCTGCTTGGTTATTATCCCGGGCTACGTGATGGAATTCAAGTCCTTCAAACCGAGCTGACATTTTCAGGATAGCGTTGCGATATGCTGCCATTTTCGGATCCTTGGCATCAAAGTCTCCATTTATTTGGGATATTACAAGGTTTGAATCCCCGCGCACCTCTAGGCATTGAATGCCCATGGAGATTGCCATCCGAAGACCATGTAAAAGGGCCTCGTATTCGGCTGCGTTGTTGGAGTCCGTGTACATTATCTGAAGTACGTATTGGACTGTGTCCCCGGTTGGGGACGTCAATACGACGCCAGCTCCCAATCCGGCCAACATTTTAGAGCCGTCGAAGTGCATAATCCAATTGGAGTATGTGCCGTACTCTTTAGGGAGTTCGGCTTCGGTCCATTCAGCGACAAAGTCAGCCAAAACTTGTGACTTTATAGCTCGCCGAGGTTTGTAAGTTATGTCGAATGGTAAGAGCTCAATGGCCCATTTTGCAATCCTGCCCGTCGCGTCGCGATTGTTTATAATGTCGTTGAGTGGTACTTCGGAGGCCACTGTTATCGAACACTCTTGAAAGTAGTGTCGGAGCTTCCGGGATGCCATGAACACCGCATACGCTATCTTTTGATAGTGCGGGAAACGGGACTTGCAGGGGGTTAACACAGTGGATACGTAGTACACTAGTTTTTGAAGAGGGAATTTATGCCCCTCTGTCTCTCGTTCGACGACGAGTACCGCGCTTACAACTTGATGTGTTGCCGCGATGTATAACAACATTGGTTCGCCCAGGTTGGGCGCAGCTAGGACCGGATTTGTTGCCAATATGGCTTTTATTTCTTCGAGTCCGGCAGTGGCAGCATCCGTCCACTCGAAGTGTTTGGTGCGCCTAAGGAGGCGATAGAGGGGCAATGCCTTTTCTCCTAGATGGGAGATAAAGCGGCTTAGAGCCGCCACGCATCCAGTCAATTTTTGTATTTGTTTGAGGTCTTTTGGAATATCTAGCTGTGACAGGGCTCAGATTTTGGCTGGGTTTGCTTCAATTCCTCTACCGGATACAATGAAGCCCAGGAGCTTTCCGGCTGGTATGCCGAAAATGCATTTTTCCGGATTCATCTTGATGTCATATGCTCTGAGGTTGTCAAATGTGAGCCTCAAGTCGTCTACTAGAGTTTCGACGTGTTTGGTTTTGACGACTACGTCGTCTATGTATGCCTCTACCGTTTTGCTGATCTGGGTGGCCAGACATGTTTGAATCATGCGCTGATATGTTGCGCCGGCGTTTTTAAGTCCAAAGGGCATCGTGTTGAAGCAGAATGGTCCATATGGAGTGATGAATGCCGTTGCGGCTTGGTCCGCTTCCGCCATCTTGATTTGATGGTAGCCGGAGTATGCATCAAGGAAGCACAGTGAATCGTGTCCTGCGGTAGCGTCGATTATCTGGTCGATGCGGGGGAGGGGGAGGGATCCTTTGGGCAGGCCTTGTTGAGGTCTTTAAAATCGACACATAGGCGCCAGGATTTGTCCTTCTTTGGTACCATTACCAGGTTTGCTAGCCAATCCGGATGTTTGATATCTCTGATGAATCCGGCTTCCAATAGTTTGGCTAGCTCTTCTCCCATTGCCTGTCTTTTGGGTTCGGAAAATCATCGAAGAGCCTGTTTGACTGGCTTGATTCCTTTTAGGATGTTTAGGCTGTGTTCTGCCAATCTGCGTGGGATTCCGGGAATATCTGAAGGGTGCCAGGCGAAAATGTCCCAATTTTCCCGAAGGAATTCTCGCAGTGCAGCGTCTACGTCAGGGTTCAACTGTGCCCCGATGGAAGCCGTCTTTGTCGGGTCCGTTGGATGGACCTGGAATTTTACTATTTCGTCCGCTGGTTTAAATGAGGTGGACTTGGATCTCTTATCGAGTATCACATCGTCCCTATTCACAGTAGAGCGCAGCACGGTGAGTTCTTCTGCCACTAGGGATTCGGATAGTGCCTCCAGGGCTAATGCCGCTGTCTTGTTTTCGGCGCGGAGTGCTATGTCCAGATCACTAACGAGAGTGATTATTCCACCGGGCCCAGGCATTTTGAGCTTCATGTACCCGTAATGGGGTATGGCTTGAAAAATTGTGAATGCCTCTCGTCCTAATATAGCGTGATATCCGCTGTTGAACGGGGCCACTTGGAACGTGACTTCTTCGGATCTGTAATTGTCCGGCGAGCCGAACACCACATCGAGTGTGATTTATACGGTGCAGCGCGCTTCCCGGCCAGGGATTATTCCTCTGAAGGTTGTGCTGCTTCACTCAATGCGGCTCCAGTCTATTTCCATTTTTCAAAGAGTTTCCTCGTAGATGAGGTTTAATCCGCTGCCGCCATCCATGAGTACCTTGGTAAGTCGAGAGCCGTCCACTATTGGACTAAGCACCAGTGCGGTTGCTGCTCGGGCTGTTCGGAATTTAGGTTCGTCGCTGGCGTTGAAGGTGATGGCTGTGTCGCTCCATGGATTTGTTGTTGCTACTTGGTAGACTTCGGCGAGGCTGCGGATTGTTCGTTTCCGCATATTATTTGATGCGAAAGTCTCGAAGACTGTTGATACCGTATCGGTATTGTTGGAGTGGTTTTCCGGGGCTAGAAGCTCCTCGCCACTTTTGGCCACCTGCCGTAATATCCAACATGCTCGAAGACTATGTGTTGGGATGGCGCCCTCTGTACTGTGAATTTTACAGGGCCCGCTAAGCCATCCCTCCAGTACGATTCCGTGCCCTTTATGGGGTTTTTGTTTTTTGGTTTTTGTATCTAGTGCCTGAGTGTAATGCACCCTTCTGTTGCGGACTAGGGTTGTATTCGGGGCCGGATTGTCCCAAAACTTATTTTCGGTTTTCCGGAAACTCTCCATCGCACAGTACTTTCGTACTATGGACGCCAGGTCGGCGAAGCGTGTAATTTCACGACGGCTGACGGCGTTCAAGATTCCCTCGTCCGTGCAATTATTGCAAAAAAATTGAGATTGCGTTTTCCTCTCGGCAGTCCTTTATCCCGTCCATAACCAGGAGGAATCTGGCCCAGTAGTGATGTACTGTTTCAGTGGGCTCTTGCCGGATTAGAGATAGATCGCATATGTCTGGGCGGGCGGGTGGAATTAAGTCCGAAACCCTACCCATCTCAAGGCTCGAAGGCCGAGAAGTTTCCAAATTTGGAAGCTTGGATTGCTGGCCGTTGTCCAACGAGTCCGGTCCGATGCCTGACTTTAAGTTCAGTGCTTGATCGAAGTCCGTCCCTCCGCGGGAATCCGGCATGGTGGGTTCGGGAGCACGGACATGACTAGTTTTCAATACAGGAGAAGAGTCGCCGCATTGTTCCTCTACCACTGCGACGTGGTGGGTGACCTGGGGAGAGTTAATCTCTCTCAGATTGGTTTTAAGCCCAATCTGATTGTAGTCTGTAGCGACTCCCAGGGCGGTGATGCGATCCAAGAGTTCGTTCGCGGACGAGAGCTCTATTGGATCCAGCCGCTCGGCGAATTCCGAGCTGACGTGAAGATTGCTTTTGACGACTTGAGAGGTCATTGTCGAAGCGGTGGCCGGACAGGCGGTCATAAGAAAACCACCTAGCCGGATAGTTTGGCCAACGGCCAAGGCTCCTTTGGCGAAAATACCGTCCTTGAAGACGGGAGGAGGCATCCTTCCTATCGGTGACGGCACAGAGGAACTCTCAATGAAAGCACCAATGTCGGTGTCAAAACAGGCGGATCTCGGGTAGGGGGTCCCGAACTGTGCGTCTAGGCGGATGGTAATAGGAGACGAGGGACACGATGTTTTACCCAAGTTCGGGCCCTCTTGATGGAGGTAAAACCCTACGTCCTGCTTGATTAATATTGATGATGTGTATTACAAGAGTGGATCTACCACGAGATCAAGGAGGCTAAACCCTAGAAGCTAGCCTATGGTATGATTGTTGTAATGGTTGTTGTCCCCTACGGACTAAAACCCTCCGGTTTATATAGACATCGGAGAGGGCTAGGGCTACACAGAGTCGGTTACAATGGTAGGAGATCTACATATCCGTATCGCCAAGCTTGCCTTCCACGCCAAGGAAAGTCCCATCCGGACACGGGACGGAGTCTTCAGTCTTGTATCTTCGTAGTCTTGGAGTCCGGCTGACGATGACAGTCTGGCTGACGATGATAGTCCGGCTGATGATGACAGTCCGGCTGTCCGGACACCCCCTAGTCCAGGACTCCCTCAGGCACCTCGTGAGGTACCCCTTGCCTTGATCTCTCCGCCTCCTCGCGAGCCTGCCTGGTGAGGCTGCTCCTGGGGAGGCCTTGCGTTGCCCGCCCCGCGAGGCTTGGCCCCTCGCGAGGGTCTTGAGATTTGGTTGATGAAGACGGGTCGTACTGGGCCACTGGTTGAGCCACGCTGCAGGCTGCAGGCAGGCAAGTCTGGGGACCCCCATTCCCAGAATGCCGACAGCCACTGCATGCGCATGGTTTGTTATTAGGCCTATTTAATAGGGTGGTTATGGAGTAAATTAACGAGATTTATTTTCTCTGCATGCACCCACCAATTAGAGGATGCGGTACTGGATGCAGACACTCACATTAAATTAAGCTTCAGAAGAAACAGTATGCATACTAACATTCAGAAGAACAAAAGTTCAGCATGTTTATGCATCTCAATGATTCACCATACTGTAACCAATACAAAGTTGTGAGAAGGTGTGGAAATAAAGAAAATCGACCGATGCTTCTCTGAGCAAAGGGCCTCCCTCTGCATGCATTAATTTCCTGGGCATGCTTGTTTCTTCTCAATGTTGCGAGCACTTTGAGCATGTTGGCAACTCCACAGCTAGCTAGCCGCCTCATCTTGCAATTGATGCTGACACATTTGCAGCAAACACATGAGGCAATAGAGATGACTCAACATGAGTCCATATTGTGCAGTTCCCCTGAAATCATATTCATTGTCCTGAATATGAAAAGATAGGAAAATAGTAGCAATACTTAAACGGTGTTGCAAAACAGTAGCACATATCAATAGTTCGGCATGACAAAACACGATCATCTGGACAAAGGGGATACTAACCTGCCTGAGGAAGATTATATATAATTTCATAAGTCCTTGGTTGATTTCCACCTTCGGCTGCACTGCTTGTTTGCTCCTCCACACATGACAGGATCGTTCTGCACTGCATTCAGCAAGTCAACGTTAGAATAAGCTAATTTCATCTTGCGGTGGTCATTGTACCTAGTTACGAATGTAGGAATACCTAGAGCACCATGAGGTTAGCTGACAGCAGGTAGATGCAGCCATATAAATTTTGTGCGGTGCTACCAAAATTGAGGTTTGTATCCCTTCCCGTTATGAGATTTCTTCTTGAAGTTGGTAGAATGTGACGGCCTGTTCTTTGCATCAAACTTGCCTTTCCCTTGAGATTTGTTCTTGTTGTTTTGGGGCTGGTTGGGCTGGAAGTTCTTCTCGTGTACCATGTGGGCACTAGAAGCTCCCTCAGTGACCCGAGCATGTGTGTCTTTTGCTCTCGCCATCTCTACAAAATCAAGAGTGCTAATGAGATCCAAAACAAAAAACTCATGTCTCTTGCTTTTCAGAGAAGTAGCAAAATCGTTCCACGAAGGTGGAAGCTTGGCAATGATGGTCCCAGCAACAAATTTGTCCGGCAACACACACTTAAAGTACTCAAGTTCCTTAGAGAGTGACTGTATCTCATGAGTCTGCTGAACAACAGAGCGCTCATCAATCATCTTGTAGTCACAGATTTGCTCCATGATGTACAACTCATTGCCAGCGCCCGAGGGCCCAAACGTGGCCTTGAGCGCAGCCCACATGTCTTTCCCGCTGTCAAACAACATATATGAATCCACAATGGAATCGTCAAGAACACTCAGCAGGGCGGCTTTGAAGAGGGTATCCATGTTCTGAAAAGCTTCCTACTGTGTAGGATTAAGATCGCCCTCAGGCTTACCCTTAGTGGCGTCATAGCAATACATGATCTGAAACCAATATAATGCTCTTGTGTGCCACCTTTTATATTGCACCCCCTTAAAAGTAGGCGGCTTCAAAAGCGCAGCAAAACCACTCGGAGTAAATTGCCTATAATAAGATTTTTGGATTGGATTATTGAATATATGAGCAATTTAGTATGAGATTTAATCCGAATCAGCAGTAAATAGATCATGACGACAATTGCAAACATCAAAGTAATGATGCAGACTAAACCAGGAGGACAGAATCACATACTGTACAGTGGGAGCAGAACCGCTGTGGTTGATGTTGTCACTCATGTCGTAGATGAAGAGGTTACCGAGGTCGGGGAAGAAGTCTATCATTGAGGAAGTCGTCGCTGGCAGTAGTCACAGGAGTGTGCTCTCCAAAAACCTGATTGCCCCTTGAGGGAGTCCTGGATTAGGGGGTATCCGGACAGCCGGACTATATACATCGTCCGGACTATTGGAGCGTGAAGATACAAGACTCAAGGATCCGTCCCGTGTTTGGATGGGACTCTCCTTTGCGTGGAAGACAAGCTTGGCGATATAGATATCATGTTTCCTTCCTTGTAACCGACTCCGTGTAAACCCTAGCCCTCTCCGATGTGTATATAAACTGGAGAGGTTGGTCTTTAGAAGGCCGATCACAATTACAATCATAATCATCATAGGCTAGCTCCTAGGGTTTAGCCTCTACGATCTCGTGGTAGATCTACTCTTGTACTACTTATATCGTCAATATTAATCATTCAGGAAGTAGGGTTTTACCTCCATCGAGAGGGCCCGAACCTGGGTAAACATTGTGTCCCTTGCTTCCTGTTACCATCAGCTTAAGACGCACAGATTGGGACCCCCTACCCGAGATCCGCCGGTTTTGACACCGACATTGGTGCTTCCATTGAGAGTTCCTCTGTGTCGTCGCTGCAAGGCTCGATGGCTCCTTCAATCATCGTCAACGACACAGTCCAGGGTGAAACTTTTCTCCCTAGACAGATCTTTGTGTTCGGCGGCTTCGCACTGTGGGCTAATTCGCTTGGCCACCTGGAGCAGATCGACAGCTACGCCCCTGGCCACCAGATCAGGTTTGGGAATCTGAACTACACGGCGGACATTCGTGGAGACTTGATCTTCGACGGATTCGGGCCTGTGCCAGGAGCGTCGGACAGTCACGACGGGCACGGCTTAGACCTGCTGTCGGACAATGCCCGGGATATCACCCCTGCAGTAGCCTCGGACCTAAATCCGGAGCAGGCTGCGTTGCCTAAGGACGGAGGGATGGACCCCGCCCCACAGGCCGTACATTCATCGGTGGTGGAGCCGAACACAGGCCTCACTTCCGAGGAAGCCTGTGACTCCGGACCCTCGGACTCGCATCCGGTTGCAGGTTCCAGCCCGCACGCTCCTGAGCCCGCCGAGCCTACTTGGGCTCCGGTAATGGAGTTTACCGCTGCGGATATCTTCCAGCACTCGCCTTTCGGTGACATGTTGAACTCATTAAAGTCTCTCTCTTTGTCAGGAGGCTCTTGGCCGAACTATGTCCGGCTCGAGTGGGAAGCAGGCGACGAAGGAATTCGTTGCCCACCCACCACCCACTTCATTGCCACGATCGATGATTTAACCAACGTGCTTGACTTCGACTCCGAAGACATCAACGGTATGGACGACGATGCAGGAGAAGTACAGGAACCGCCGCTCACAGGGCGGTGGACAGCTACCTCCTCATACGATATATATATGGTGGACACTCCGAAGGAAACCAATGGCGATGACGCAACGGAGGATAACCCCTCAGGGAGAAAAACAAAACATGGGCGTCGTTGGCGCCGCTCCAAGCCCCGCCATAGCAATACCGGCCCAGGAGACGAAAACAATCCGGATGGTGCCGAAGAGGAATACAACCCTGATCAGCCCGCCTTCGAGCAGGACGAGCAGGAGGATGAGCAGGTCAGCCCAGACGAATAGGCGACCGACGGATATCCGGAGGAGGACAATTACATGCCCCCTCCGAAGGCGAGATTAGCCTCGGCGACGACGAGTTCGGCGTGCCTGAGGATCCCGTGGAGCAGGAGCACTTCAAACGTCGGCTTATGGCCACTGCAAGGAGCCTGAAAAATAAGCAGCAGCAACTCCAGGCTGATCAAGACCTGCTCACAGATAGATGGACTGAAGTCCTGGCAGCCGAGGAATACGGACTCGAGCGCCAAACGGCTGACCGGACACCCCGTGGCCGGGATAAAACGGGATATCAGCCCGAATACCAGCCCGCACCCCCACGCCAATACACTACGGCCCGGGGCAACAGGCAAGATCTGCAAGATATACTGGAAAACAAAGTAGGACAACCAAGATCGATCTACGGATCGCGGGGGCGTGCCCCAGCATGCGACGGATACACCATAAACAAGTCCGACCGGGCCGACCACAGCCACCCAGACCAATTCGAACTGCGTAGCCACATAGCCCGGCACAGAGGCGCCGTGCACCCCCTCTGCTTCACTGATGAAGTGATGGATCATGAATTCCCAGAAGGGTTCAAGCCCGTAAACATCGAATCATACGATGGCACAACAGACCCCGCAGTATGAATCAAATATTTCCTTCTCCACATTCACATGGCCCGCGGAGACGATCTACACGCCATCAAGTATCTTACCCTTAAGCTCAAAGGACCTGCCCGACAATGGCTAAACAGCCTGCCAGCAAATTCCATTGGCAGTTGGGAAAACCTGGAAGACACATTCCTCGACAACTTCCATGGCACATATGTGCGACCACCGGACGCCGATGACTTGAGCCACATTACTCAACAGCCCGGCGAGTCAGCCAGGAAATTCTGGACTCGGTTCCTAACTAAAAAGAACCAAATAGTCGACTGTCCGGACGCCGAAGCACTGGCGGCTTTTAGGCATAATAAACGTGACGAGTGGTTCGCCTGACACCTCGGCTAGGAAAAACCCAAGTCCATGGCAGCTCTCACAACACTAATGACCTGCTTTTGCGTGGGTGAGGACAGTTGGTTGGCTCGCAGCAGCACTACGCCACATTCTGGCACTTCGGATGTCTGTGACAATAACAGCAAGCCACGGCGCAACAGACATAAGCGACGGAACAACGGCGACAACACTGAAGACACGGCAGTCAACGCCGGATTCAGCGGATCCAAGTCCGGTCAGCGGAAGAAGCCGTTTAAAAGAAACAATCAGGGACTGTCCAGTCTGGACCGTATACTGGAGCGCTCATGCCAAATTCATGGTACCCCGGACAAGCCAGCCAACCACACCAACAGAGACTGCTGGGTGTTCAAACAGGCTGGCAAAATAAACGCCGAAAACAAGGACAAGGGGCCACACATCGACGATGACGAGGAGCCCCGGCGCCCGAACATGGGGGGACAAAAGAAATCCCCCTAGGTGAAAACGGTCAACATGATCTATGCCACTCACATCCCCAAGCGGGAACGGAAGCGAGCACTACGGGACGTCTATGCGATGGAGCCAGTCGCCCCCAAATTCAACCCATGGTCAGCTTGTCCGATCACCTTTGATCGTAGGGATCACCCTACTAGCATCCGTCACGGTGGCTCATCCGCATTGGTCCTAGACCCAATCATTGACAGATTCCACCTCACGCGAGTCCTTATGGATGGCGGCAGTAGCCGGAACCTGCTTTATCAGGACACAGTGTGCAAAATGGGCATCGGCCCTTCAAGGAACAAGCCCACCAAAACCACCTTTAAAGGTGTAATTCCTGGAGTAGAGGCCCGCTGTACGGGCTCTATAACATTGGAAGTGGTCTTCGGATCTCCGGACAACTTCCGAAGCGAAGAGTTCATATTCAATATCGTCCCTTTCTGTAGTGGTTACCACACACTGCTCGGACGAACCGCATTTGCTAGATTCAATGCGGTACCACACTATGCATACCTCAAGCTCAAGATGCTAGGCCCGCGCGGGGTCATAACAGTCAACAGAAACATGGACCGCTCTCTTCGTACAGAAGAGCATACGGCAGCCCTCGCGGCAGAAGTGCAATGCGGCCTCCTCCAATAAACCACCAATCCGGCGACGACAACCCCGAGCACCGTCAAGCGAGTCCGGAGCACCCCGCAACAAGATCGCCAGGCATGCCAAGAGCGCGACTAGCAGTCCGGCCTCCGCTCAAACCCTATCAAAGCAGCATTCCTGCCATGCGTACACAACTATGCACTCAAAATACCATGGGCACAGGCGGAGGCGCAGCAGTGACTCAGTCAACAGTGCGGTATCACTACAGCATACTTTCATACAAAACCCCTTCTTTTTCTATTTCTTTCAGGACACTGCCTTAGGGCAACCCCTTCAGAGGAGCCAGATTGTCAGACTTATACAGGGGAGAAAACCAAGGAGGCACCAGGCTTTGCGCACAGAAGGAAATACCCAGGTGGAATCTATTTACGATCATTCTACCTGTTTTATCTATCTGTACGTGGCCTGCCCCTAGATAGGACATGTCAAATAGTCCTATTTATCTCCACTTAATGCATTCATTGTAAACATATGCTTAAACGTATTATTTCTCAATGGGAGATCATATATAGCGTCAGCTTATTATTCTTATTTGAGCATTTTTTTTAAATGTTTCTTTGATATTGCATCCGTACACCTTGGTACGGTCCGTTTTGCCAGGGGCTTCTTATGGCGCCCCGTATTACGGCAAGTAAAGTCCGAACACTTTAAACAGTGCGACACCCCGAACTTATAGCATTATATGCATCAGCTCCGAATCATGTGTTGGGTCCACAATTGGGTTAGCCTGGCTCCCTTGTTTTGGTACCTTACGTTCCGTTATATCGGCTAAGGTAGCGCAGGGAGAACTACTGCGATTGTGTCCCGGTTCTTCTGGACGAGCACCTCAGTAGAGAAATCCGAAAACTGACCGGCATGATGCGGCGAGAGCTGGTCGCTGTTCGAGAGGTCTTAAAATCCTTAAAGATTTTTTCCGTTTTAGGCGATGAATCGGCCTTGTCCGATTTAGGCATATATAGCGCCCCAATTCGGCCCTCCAAATTCTAAGGGCTTCGCCGAAATTTAAAATTATAGACTTCTATGGCTAAGTGAAAGTTATAAAGCCGCATAGTCTGATTGCCTTGTTCGCTGCGCCGGATACCTCCTTAAGGGACCAAAAATTTGGATAAAGAGTATCCGGGTTTTTCCAGGCACACCCCGGTACTAGTTACGTGGGGGCAGAAGCCGACGACTGGCCTACTTTTCAGAATTTTATAAACAACCACACAGAAGGTAATATTTTAAATCAAACAGTGCTACATCGCACAAATAACTTCGTCTTTAAATTACAACAGCGGCAGATGTACATTTAGTCAAAGATCTTGTCCCTGGTACATTCATCGGCCACGAGATGAGCGCCCTTCATAACGCCATCATAGTACTTCTCGGGATAGCGATGCTCCTTGCCCTCCGACGGCCATCCATCACCAGCTTCTCCACATCCAGCTTGCCCCAATGCACCTTCGCGCGGGCAAAGGCCCGATGGGCACCCTCAATGCAAACCGATCGCTTGATAACTTCAAGCCGCAGACAGGCATTCACCATCCGCTTAATCAGGCCGAAGTATCTAGTGGGCAGGGGCTCACCAGGCCACATCCGGACTATGAAATCTTTCATAGCCAGTTCGGCCGCCTTGTGGAGTTCGACCAACTGCTTCAGTTGGTCACTCAGAGGCATTGGGTGTTCGGCCCCAGCATACTGGGACCAGAACAACTTCTCCGTTGAGCTCCCCTCCTGGGCACGGTAGAACTCCGCGGCATCTGATACGCTGCGTGGCAGATCTACGAATGCCCCTGGAGAACTCTGAATTCGGGTATATACTTTTGGCAACTTTTATACTTTTTTTGGGACTAACATATTGATCCAGTGCCCAGTGCCAATTCCTATCTGTTGCATGCTTTATGTTTCGCAGAAATCCCATATCAAACGGAGTCCAAATGGGATAAAAATGGACGGAGAATTATTTTGGAATATTTGTGATTTTTGGGAGGAAGAATCAACGCGATACGATGCTCGAGGTGGCCACGAGATAGGGGCCCACGCCCACTTAAAGTGGGCACGCCCTCGTGGGCCACTCGTAAGGCAGTTGATGCCCTTCTTTGGCCGCAAGAAAGCTAATTTTTGGAAAACGATCTGGGCGAAGGTTTCAATCCAATCGGAGTTACGGATCTCCAGATATAAAGGAAATGGTGCCAGGGCAGAATTCCAGAACGCAGAAACAGAGAGATAGATCCAATCTCGGAGGGGCTCTCGCCCCTCCCATGCCATGGGAGCCAAGTACCAGAGGGGAAACCCTTCTCCCATCTAGGGAGAAGGTCAAGGAAGAAGAAGAAGAAGGTGGGCTCTCTCCCCCTTGCTTCCGGTGGCGCCGGAACGCTGCCGGGGGCCATCATCATCACCGCGATCTTCACCAACACCTCCATCATCTTCACCAACATCTCCATCACCTCCCCCCATCTATACTCAGCGGTCCACTCTCCCGCAACCCGCTGTACCCTCTACTTGAACATGGTGCTTTATGCTTCATATTATTATCCAATGATGTGTTGCCATCCTATGATGTCTGAGTAGATTTTCGTTGTCCTATTGGTGATTGATGAATTGCTATGATTGATTTAATTTTCTTGTGGTTATGTTGCTGTCTTATTGTGCCCTCCGTGTCGCGCAAGCGTGAGGGATTCCCGCTGTAGGGTGTTGCAATACGTTCACGATTCTTTTATGGTGGGTTGCTTGAGTGACAGAAGCATAAACTCGAGTAAGGGGATTGTTGCGTATGGGATAAAGGGGACTTGATGCTCTAATGCTATGGTTGGGTTTTACCTTAATGAATCTTTAGTAGTTGCGGACGCTTGCTAGAGTTCTAATCATAAGTGCATATGATCCAAGAAGATAAAGTATGTTAGCTTATGCCTCTCCCACATAAAACTAGCTATCGGTCTAGTAACGTAGTCAATTACTTAGGGACACTTTCACAACTCCTACCACCACTTTTCCACACTCGCTTTATTTACTTTATTGCATCTTTATCTAAACAGCCCCTACTTTTTATTTACGCGTTCTTTACTTTCTTGCAAACCTATCCAACAACACCTACAAAGTACTTCTAGTTTCATACTTGTTCAAGGTAAAGCGAACGTCAAGCGGACATAGAGTTGTATCAGTGGCCGATAGGACTTAAGAGAGTATTTGTTATACCTTTAGCTCCTCGTTGGGTTTGACACTCTTACTTATCGAAAGAGGCTACAACTATCCCGTATACTTGCGGGTCATCAGCCGCGTTGGCCCGAGGTGTCGCATTAGTTTTTTTTTTTTTGAAAGTTTTCCGCATTAGTTATCAACCTTTATTTTTTTAACATACAATCTGAATGGATAGCTCCTGTGGTCATCACACGTGAGCGGATATATAGGTGGGCTAGGTGGGCAGACGGTTGAGCAGGCGGCAACAATCTGAGTGCTAAAAGAGTTGATCGAATGCTTGGTTTTGTTTTGATTTTCCAACTATGACCATCGGATAGAGTGATTCAGTTGCTGTGCTGCTACCATCCAATATTTGCATGTGGTTGTTTCTAGAGTAAAAAAAGGAGGTACTAGTACTTACTGTGGGAAAGGTGAAGTGATGGTTGATTCGCCCAAGCAACTTATTACTGTGGGATATGGGAGTACCAGCAGATTCAAGGAATAGAGAAATGATGGTTGCTTCGTCCGAGCAACTTATTGTAGCGAAGGTGGGGCTCTATGATTTGACTGCTCACTAGTCATTACTACTACGGCACAACGACCGGGGTGAATCTTTCCCTGAAGTTATGTTGTGCACTCAATATTGCTGCATGGCAGGTGGAGCCAGATGAAGGATGTCCAACATGTCGGCGAAATGAAGTTGAATTGTTTCTGGCATTGCTATCAATCCTTCAGGATTTGTTTATATGTACGCACAATTTTAATGAAATTGTACTGTGATGCTATGAAGGTTTCAACTTTGGTTCCCGTAGAAAAAAAAGGTTTCAACGTAGGATTCATGTGTCTTGCCTCGAGATTATCTCGTTACAACATTCCATCAAATACAAATGAAACTGCCATGGCTACCATGGCTAATGCATCTCAATGGTTCGCAGATCAGCGCCAATATTCACATCACAACTGAAGACAAAGTTGTGAGAAGGTGTACAAATAAAGAAAAAAATATAATTGATCGATGATGTTCGTAGGCATGACTCCAATTCCTTGGCACAATGTTCATTGCTTGGCAGCTAGTTTCACCCAGCTCTGTAGCCAAAAAAGAGGTGTATGGAGGACACCACAATCCGATTATTTTGTGCACCTCCACTAAAATCGAGCGGACCATCCCTATTTGCAAAGATATCCAGTCAGTGTGATTACAAAATAGTGAAACTAGATGATGAAACATAACACACATAAATAGAAGCCGATCACCTCTACGATCTCTCTTTAGGACTAACTTCTTGTTGGAGAATATTAGGCACAGAGTTGGATGAGGAGGATAGAAAAACCAATCTCCCTTTCTGCAATCCCACAGAAATGTAAAAAGTTGCCCGTGTGACATTTTGGCGGAACTGCACAAGACACTCTTAAGAAAAAAGTGATTTGTGCAGTTCACCAAAAGGTCTCAATAGCAACGAGGTGAAAATGGATAGCCCTGTTTACGAAAGGAGGTAGAAAGGAAACAATTACTGCCCAATAACACGAGTTGAAGACACATACACCAACAAAAAAGAAGCATATTCCATGTAATAAGGGAAAGATGGCACATGGTGGTTTACCAAAAATGGTTTGAGGACGAGATTGCAAGATGGAAAGTACGCCGGCCAAGATACAATTTAAGCAAACAACTAAAGAAGATCCACGTGCAGCAACGTGGGAAGATGGGTAGTGGAGCAAGACCGGAGGAAGCTGTACCTGAGGGTCCTCGGGATGTTACTAGGAGGGCGTCAGTGGCCTGGATCTGCCCATACTGCGGCAGCGAGCAAGTGGCGAAGGCCCTATCACGCCGGAGCTTGGTCAGAGAGAACGGTGGGTACCGCAGATCGGGACGTGTTGCCTCAACACCGTTGAACGGAGAGACGATGCACATCCTCCCTTTCCGCCGACGGATGGGATGCGGCTGGATCACTGACTAACGCTGAGAGAGAGAGGCCAGGGTCGCCTTGTGTGAGATGGTGTGACGAGAGACAAACCCATTTTCCATTTTCCCCATGGCAATCGTTTTATATTCTGTACGTGCCATTGAGGAATATATAAATTTATTTAATACTAACACGTCAAGTTAAACTTTGTTCCGTCTAGGCATGGTACCTGACCCTCCTTCGAGTGAACCACCGCTACACGCGTCAAATTATCACGTGGGCTGCCTTTTTGTACAGAAATGAACTCCACCATGTACCCGCGCGGGTGTGGCCGGGAACTAGACATGAGTACATGTGTCCTGCGTGCACTTCTTCTTTAGGTGCAGGTACGTACGTCGGTGGGTGTGAGAGAGATGGTTTGTGCGAAATAGAGGCAATGTGTTGATGATATCTCAAACAGAAAAATGTAACATATGAATGTGTGTGAAATGAAGTCATGGACGTGAGATATCGATAGAATTGAAAACAGGGATGAAGTGTGTGGCTGCGCAATCGATAAAGAGTGCCATCGAATTTGTGTTTGCCCACGTCAAAGATACAGGGCGGCTGGCCTACTAGAATTTGAGAGGGCAGAGGTGCAGTTTTTCTCCGTGGCATGGATACCT